>NW_027223334.1:4888972-5013629 GCF_030449975.1 Polyergus mexicanus
ACGGAGTAATTTTACGCATTAATGAAATATGATTTTTATCTATACATAATACATAATACATAATACATATTTCGCGTATCGCATGCACGCGTATTTGTAAGATATGATTTTTACGAATAAACGCTATACGTTAAGCGAAGCGTCGATTCTTTACGCTTCTCTTTCCTTCTCCCGCATCCTCTCGCTCTCGCGCTTCTCGTAGTAACCATCTGTGTCCGCATTAAATTTGTGTTTTGGTGACAAAGATTGTTGACATAACTTGACAGCAAATTGACGGCAAGAACCGAGCAAAGCTTGATATAACTTGACGTCAAATTGATGGCAAAAATCGAGCAAAATGTGCGCAAGACAATTGACAACAGAGTGTCAGCAAAAACCGAACAAATTCTGCAGGTTTTGGCCATTCATATAAAATAGTATATTTAAATGGATTTAAAGTCTCAACCCTAAGTAATAAAATAATGATAAGTTTTGGTTATAAAATGACTATTAGATAATTAGACATTATATAGGATCATATATTAATGTGTTAAAACATATATAGGTGAATTTAAATAATATATTTAAATAAAATATTTAATAATTATTCGAACAATTTCTGTCCAAAAAGATCTTTAATTTATAAAATTCTATAGAAATTATATAGAATCAAGGATACGCGATCGCGATAAAGGAAAAACGCGATTCGTTCGTATAGCGTGTATTTTGCAACAGTATAAGTATAACTAATATTAAATTTATAGATTATATAATTGACTCGATACATTATATATAAAGCTTAAAATATATAATTAAATTTATAGATTAAATAATTAATTCGATACATTATATAAAATTTAAATTTATAGATTATATATAATATACAATAATGTAATATAATTTATAATATAAAATCAATCGCGCATATCGCGCAAACGATCGCGTCGCTCGAACCACCAATCGTGCAGTTTGCACGCGTTCTCTAACGCGCAATTCTTCGCGTGATATCCGCAGCGAAAAGCTCGCGAAGCGTTCAGAGTCTCCAAACGTTCGATGTCTTCGTAATCGGCGTCGATAGTTTCGACGGAGACGGCTATGTCGCGATCGTCGGCGACGTTTCCCAAGATCTCGATCAGCCACTTCTTCTTCTCGTGACCTTTGACGTAGATCCGCACCGTCGAATCGGGGTTAGATTCTCGACATACGGCATCTCGAACGAGTCTCTTCATCGACCCGTAATTCGCGTGTCCATCGTTCCACTTTAGCTGGTGATGATTCGATATCAGCCAACATGCTCGCGATTTTTCCGCTCTCGTGAGCAGATCCCACGACATCGGCGGGCGAAAGATGTGATGCGTCAATTCCATGCCATTTCTTAACACGGCTACTTCTTTCGCGACGAATTTTTCGTTAACTACGAAACCTTGAAGATCGACGAAGATCGGCGCGTCCATCGTCGTTGTTAGCGATACTCGAAGTGTTTCCTTCTAGATTTTTTTCTAAGTGCTTTATTCTTTCTCCGTACTTTTTCGAATATCGTCGCGCTTACACGATTCTGCGCACGACGTTAGTGAGCGGATTGTACTCTACCACTCGATCGTGAATGATAAGACAGTAGGCTGTGGTGTTAGAGGGGATGTTCTCTTTGCAGTCGAACTCTATGCGAACGTCCACGGTGACGCTCTTGATCGACTCGTTGTGTCGAGAACAGTCGATGACTACGAGCGGGCCGTGAGTTAAAAATTTATTTAGATTTAAGAGCGCTTCGTCGTTGTCGCATCCGTAGTACGTTTTTCGAAATTTCAAATACATATCGTATAACACGGCGACTTTATGCTTATCGAAATCTAGATTCATGTCGTCGTAAGGATAACAATCGGAATTAAGATACAGTTTGACATTAGTTAGTTTGCAATCGTCGAATAAAGAAGGCTCCTCGGACAGAACGTTCTTCTTTCCGGATTGTAGCGCGAAGATAACGTATCGCGGTTTCTCGAGTTGCGTCGCCGCTTTGACGGCCCACGAGAGTTTGGTCGTGCTCTGTAGAAGCGGAAACTCGTAGAGATCCCATGAGCGAAAAGCGACGCTCAGGTATCGTCCGCAATCTAAGGTGCGCAATAATCTTAATTTATTAACATCATTTAATACTATATGAGGCATTCGCCATTGTATCTTTAACAAAACGATTTTAGGTTCTTGCGTTTCGCGCGATATGACGCAATTGTTATCGTTGCGCGCTCGTATTAGAATAAGTTCGTGTCGCGCGTTGATCACAACGCGCTTGTAATCTTCGCAAAAACCTAATAGCACGTTGAGAGGTACGCAAAAGTTAAAATCCCCGATCGACGAATGAGTTGTCGCTAATAAATCCCATCCAGCGTTTTTTAATATTTTGCTTCTCTCGACCGTCAGCGACGCGTAATTCTTGATCGTGCTCGTTATTCCAACGTTTCTGCTTCGATCGATCTCCACGCCGTCGAGCTCGTAGCGAATCTCCTCGAACATAAACACCGCGCAATTGTTCACTAGTCTCGTCACCGATGCGATTTCCCCTTGCGCGCTCGGCGCCTCCTTCGACTCGAGTCTGCCCTCGACGTAGAGAAAACTGTCGCAAGGCAATGTGTACAAATCCTGCTGTTGTATAGGAATTCGTATCTCGTCGCTATTCCCGAACGTAGTATTAGCGTAAGGGTTGTACGTGTGAGACTCGATCTTAACGATGCGATCGTCGAAGATCGGCTCTCCACCGATACTTAGAATGTCGCACATTCCGCTTTTTACGAAGAAGCGGTCCTCGGCACGACGAAATCCAAAGAGCGCAGAAAAGCCGCGTTGGCGACGGTCAGTCTACCTCCCTTCTTCCTTCTCTTTTCCGCGTTTAGAGGCGACGCGACGGCGATGACGGGCGAGTTTCTCGCGTTCGACCCGTTCACTACGAGCATCGCGCGCTTCTCTACCGTTTTCGCCGCACGTGCAGACGAATCGTGATCTCCTCGCCGCGAAAATCGATCAATTTTCCGTTTTGATCCTCAACACGCACGTTTATATCGATAATGGTCCGCGCGATGATCGGGAGGTAAATGATCTGCGTCGGGATCTCCGACACTTTATATCCGGGTGGAACATTAGGCGCAAACTCGTGTATAGTATGCGCGGATTTGTCGTTATGATACGCCCCTGTCGTGACGTTGCACTCTAGTCGAATGAGGTTAATGGCCATAATATTTATCGGCTTATCGGACGCGTACTATTTATTCGGTTGTAACACGCGAGACGAGAAACCCAGTAGCGAACCGATATTATCGGGTTTTGTGAAATTTACTCGAAACGCGCACTTAATCTCGCTTCTCATAGTGTTATCGTTATTGCAAAGCGTTATAGAATTTTCATTCTTATCACCACTCTCATCGTCTTCGAAACAGTCGCCGCCAACATCGTATATGTAATCGTCATCGCTCGTTTCCTTCCTCGTTTTCGCGCTCTCGCCTCTCCTATCTCGCTCGTCGTTTATGATGAATCGCCGCTCTTAGATACGCGCTTATAGCGCTTAACTCGTAAGATCCCACCGGAATCGCGATAATCTCGTCGTTATCATCGAAGTAAAATTTATTATTCGCGGAATTTACATTCGGTATCGTATTATAAGTTTTGAAATTGTTTAAACCTAACTCGTAATCGTCGTTGTTTAAATCAAGAGAACGCTGCTTCGTCCGGAAAGAGTGAGAGTCAGCGACATCATCGGCGAGAGCGATCGAACTGCGCTCGATCGACGAACGACGGTCGATATTATAGTCGGCGATTCCTTCAATCGACTCCTCGGAGAAATCGAAGACTCAATTGTCCGCAGATATTCTGATCGCGCGTCTGCTCGGAGCGACGATTATATCGAATGTTCGCGTCGCGCCCGAGATGACGCGCGAGTTTGCGCGGAGTACGAAGATTGCCGAAACCGTCGTAGTAAATCGCGTCGCCTTCTTTTTTCGCGTACGCCACCCAATGAGTACCCGGTCCGGACGCGTCGTCTAAATTAACAATGCCGCTCTCGTCGCGGCGCGCCCGCAACGGAAGCGCGTCGCGCATAAGCACGCCTCTAAAGTGAGGCACGTGCGAGAGTATCGCCGCGTGATTTAACTGTTCATTCGTCGTTGCTCCGATGGATGGGAGGATCTCTAGCGTCTGTTTACGCGAAGTTTTTTTTAACGTTTCCTCTTCTTCTCGTCGAGAACGTGCCACTCCCGCGCTTGTACGGCGCGAGATATAAACGGCGACCCTCCATCGCGCGATCGTGGCGCTGCAACTCCTCCAGCTGTCGTCGCGCCGCTTTGCGATCGTTCACCGCTATCGCGGTTCCCGCTGCTCCCCCAGCCAAAGAACCAAGAGCTCCCAATAACGGTAGTAGGGATAAGAAGCCGCCGCGTTTCGCTATCGGAAGCGTTCTTTTCCTCGTAGCGATCGTTCTCCTTTTGCTCTTTCTTCTCTTGAGTTTTGTCGTACCCATTCCGAGTTTCGTCTTCGATTTCATAGCCATCCATACAGCCGCCGCGGCGGCCCTCTCGCCGAAAGTCGAGTCTCTCGCCGCGACGCGCTCGCGCGCTCTCTCGGAGAGCGCGCGGACGGCGGCGTGTCGATCGGCGAGCTCGCCGCTTCGCGAGTACGCGATGACGTGCTCTCGGCAAGCCGCGTCCAGAGGATTGACGCCTCGATCGACTCGCGCGAGTCGTTTCGCGATACGGGTACCCGGCCCGCAAAATTGATATCCAGGTATATGTAGTTCGAAAGGGAGCGCGTTTATCGCTCTGTTCAATAAGCCAGCGCCGCCGATATCACCGCTCACACCGTACCGCCGTTTCGCGAATTGCATTCGCCGCAATCTTTAACGAGCGGCGCCGGACCGTCGATGTGCGTTCGTTGCCAGGGGCGATTATAATGCTCTAGGCATCGACGGTAGCGCCGCACCACCGGACCCACTCTTATATATTCGGGCAGTTTCTCCCACAATTGTTCCACGTAACGACCAAAGTGCTTTAGCAAAATTATTTTCGGGATATACCGCAACTGATCGGCGGTGAAATCGAGAATATTGTCACCATCTATTAGTAGGATAAACATCTCGATTCACCGCGCGCGATTCGCTACTGCGCGATCGGTGGCGATCTATTCGTATATAAATAAAAAGGTCTCGCCCTGCCTCGCACGAGTGTACCGCGCACGCGCGCGGCGAGAGGAATGCGTTTCGTGCGGCAACCGATCGCGATAAAGGTGACGAACCTCGACAATAGGGCGCGACCGTCGGAAGAAGCGCGCAGACACGGTCGTCTATTACCGAGCGCTATTCGCTGCGTCATTTGCGGCCTTTCTAGTTGCGGTAAAACGAACGCGTTGATAAGTTTGTTGGAGAGTCCGCATGGCGTACGCTTCTAGAACGTTTACGTTTACTCGAAGTCGTTGCAGCAGCCTAAATATCAATATTTAGAGAATTTATTAACACCGATAAAAGATATAGGTTATTTCACATTTTCTAATAACTTTGATGTTATTCCGCCCAGCGAAGCGCTCCCGAATTCGATATTCGTGTTCGACAACGTAGCGTGCGACAAACAAGATACTATCAGGGAGTATTTCGCTATGGGTCGACACTCGATTGCTTCTATCTGTGCTAAACGTACGCTAAAATACCGAAGCATTTGATTCGAGATAACGCGAATCTGTTGATTCTCTTTAAACAGGACGGCACTAATTTGCGTCACGCGTACAACGATCACATGAACACGGATATGTCGTGAGAGAATGTCACGAGAATTTTCACGCGCTATGTCGCGCGTGTTGGCGGTATAAATATGGTTTCTTAGTGATCGACAAAGATAGCGCGCTTCGCGCCGGCAGATACAGACGAGGGTTTAACGACTTCATTGTACCATAGAGCGATCAGTCGTCGCGGATACGTCGAATGCACCGATCGCTTTCTCCCGCGAGCGAGAAGAATCGATTCGTTAGTCGCAATGGCCTCGATGGATATCGGTGAACGCGAAAAGACGGCGAAAGAGATCGCTAAGAGGCGCGCGTCGATTCGTAAAAAACACAGAGCATTGAAGACCGGCAAAATGGAAAACGAGATCGCGATAGAGAGTCGTTTCAAGCATCGACGATCGCGTCGAACCGCTGCGGCGCATCGCCGATCGCGCCGAGCGAGACGAGATAGAGCGAGACAAAATTAAACGTGAGACGATAAAGCGAGACGCGATCGACGCCTTTCCCGCGACGACGAGCGTCGAGGAAAAATGGAAGGACAAAGCGCTGACTCCCGTTTGCAAAAAACTTAAGGCGAAACGAATACGCGCGGGACGAAACCGAGGAGGAAGCGTTCGAATCCGAGAGTCTCGAGTCGCCCTCGACGCTCGAAATATCCGTTAGACAAATTTCGCGAATTTCTCAAGGTCGCGAGATATCGCACGGTCGGCTAGGACCGTTGGGGCGAAAGTATATGGGGGCTCTTTTCGGCGGGGAAGCGCCAAACGAGATCGATCAGGTTTACGGGGTTTACATTGGCGAGAAAAGCGCCATGCTCGGCGATAAGCGATTCGACGTAGACGCGAATGATTCCATATTTATAGATGAGATTAGATACATCGGTACTCCCGGTTTGTACGAATTAATGTTTATGAAAATTCTTAATAGTCTCATATATACAGAAAAGGATAAATTAACGTACAGAAGTATATTCTTAACAACGAACGCTCATAGACGCGATCATGACGCTAAAAAGTCTGTCTTAGGTAATAAAGGATACAAATACAAATTCGTTATTGCTCCGCTTATCCACGGCAGCGGCTAGAAAAAGATGGGCGCGGGTCGCGTACCGTCGACTATGCGAGTCACGAACAATAGAATCGATTACGTTCATTGGGATGATCCGAACGAATTAGTGGATCGTTTGCAATTGTTGGACGCTTCGCGTCGAGCCGGCAACAACGCTCACGAAAACGAGATTCTATCGATAATCGAGGAGCTTCGCGAGACGGGAGCGTATAAATCAAACCGTCGCGTCGACGACCGCCGCAGTCGTACGCGTGATTCGCGATGTCCGTGAGCAAATTCGGCACACCTCTAAGAAACCGAGGCTCCGACGCTAGAACCGGAAGAATACGTCCGGCTATCGAGTCTCTGCGAAATTACGTGCGCGATAACGCGCTGTGTCTAAGCTCTTCCATCGAGTACGACGCGAGAGAGCGCAAGATAAAACGCTTGGCTCAGTCTGAGGAGGACGCCGACGCGACGAGCAAAAGCTACGTCGAAGGAATCACATCGCAATTGAGAAAAGACGCGGACGAGGCGGGGCAGGGTGTCATCTTACTGTTCACGAGACTCGCCTAGCTCGATAACGCTCTGGGTAAACGAATAGACGTCGCGGAGAGTTTCGTTTCCGAGATAAAAGCGCGCGACGACGCTCTGAGTAAACGAATAGACGCCGTGGAAAATTCCATTTCGAGAATAGAAGCGAGCGCTAACGCTCTAGATAAATGGATCGATACTTTGGATAAACGAATCAATGGTTTAAGCGATCGAATCGATGCCGCAAAAAATACTATATCGCTCAACGCGGCGGAGTCCTCGACGAGAAGCGCGAGCAATCATAAAATACTGTTCAATCAAGAAAAAATAATACAGGAACTAACCCAAAAATCGCGCGTCGAGGCGAATTCCGCGGCGAAATCCGAGACGAAGATACGAGAATTGGAAGATTCAACGTCGCGATTGAAGAGTGACGCGGACGAGCTATCGGGAAGAGTGAGGGAACTGGCGAAGATTAGCGGGAGCGGCGAGCCGCTCGAGAGAGAGAGGTCCCACCCAGCGTTATTCTCGAGAGAAAGAGGAAAGAATTATGAGCGTCGAAAAACGAAGACAGTAGGATAGATAGGCCGGTTTTGGATCAGTTTTGTGTGAGTGTGAGAGAGAGGGTATCGTTGGGGAGTAAGAGAGAGAGATAGTTTCGGAGCAGCTTGTGGGCGCCCGAGGGATGGAGAGCGGGCTGGGCGGGTTCGTGGGGGGGTAAGTAGGGTGAGAGGGGAAGCGCGGTCGGGGGGAAGCGGTGGGTACGAGTCGCCGAGAGCGCTCGAGAGATGGCGCTCGGGGGGTGGCGCGCCCGACTCGCGACCTCGACGCGACTCGCGCCCCTAGCGCGCGGTCCGCCGTCGCGATTCTTTAGGGGGGCGCTTCTAGCGCGCGATCCGCCGCTTCTAGCGCGCGATCCGCCGTCGCGATTCTTTAGGGGGGCGCTTCTAGCGCGCGATCCGCCGCTTCTAGCGCGCGATCCGCCGTCGCGATTCTTTAGGGGGGCGCTTCTAGCGCGCGATCCGCCGCTTCTAGCGCGCGATCCGCCGTCGCGATTCTTTAGGGGGGCGCTTCTAGCGCGCGATCCGCGAGCGGGCGGCGGGCGCCCGGCGTCGAGGGGGCGGGGGATCGTCGGTGGGCGGTCGAGCGGACGGAGGGGCGTCCCTCGTCGCTCTCCTCCTCTCGAGGCGCGCGTTAGCGCGAGCGCGCTCGTCGCGTTTCGGGGCGAGTTTTTTTCGTTTTCCGGCGACGTCGCGCGTCCGAGAGCGAGTGTCCGGTTCGGTTAATCGGGGGCGCGTCCTCGCTATTTTCCTCGTTATAAAAGGACGCCGCGATGATCTCGAGGTGTTAGTACGTTCGAGGATATTTCGCGGCGCGATGAAGCGCGCGCCGAGCGCTTTAACGAGATTAGCCGGAAGAGCGGTGAACGTTCGAATCGGAAATGTCGAGGATATACGGAATTTGGAGATACCGAATTGTTTGAAGAAAGAACTGCGCGAACGTTATATAGAGGATCGTTTGTACTGTATAGAAGAGATCGATTTCGCGGAAGAGTTCGTGCGAGAGGCGAGCGAGACGCGATTCGACGAACCTTTCGCGAATGTCGGAGCCGATGGCTATTTGCTCTATCGCAATTGGAGACAGCGATACGGAATTCCGAAATTTTCGTGGGAGGTGAATCACGTCGTGCATTGTTTCTTTAAGTTCGGTTGCCGATTCGAGAACGGAAAGTATTTCGAGGAGAACGAGAGATATTGCGCGTATTGCGCGCGTAGCTCGAGTTTCGAGAAGAGCGTATCGACGCACGTGACGAAAACGGTGTATAGCGAGATGGTGCCCGCTTGCGATCTCGTCGACGAGGTTTTCGACGTGTCGAATAATTGGTGCGCCGGCTGCGAGACGAGAGCTTTGTTCTACATCGAGAATTACGACGAGGAGGAGACGTGGTTTATTTGTAAAAAATCTTGGCGTTCGTTAGACGACGAGTGACGAGATGGAGGCGCGCGATCTTCTCGATAGCGCGCGGGACGTCGCGACGGGGAACGCGTATCGCGTGTGGGCGCGACGGTGCGACGAGTGTCTCGAGTCTCTGCGGGAGAGATGTCGAGGAGAGCGCCGAGGGAGATCGACCGGAGCGATCAATTCTCTTATCGCTCGGATCGTTCGATTAACGGGCGCGAGAGACGATCTGCGTCGACGTTTCGAACGCGTGGGAGGCGGCGTAGAGGAACGCGAGGGATTCTCGTGGTCCGAGATCGAGACGGCTTTCTCTAGACGCGTTTTAACCGGCGCGGTTATTAATTTCGATTATATCGAACCTCGACGATTTCTCGAGGACGCTAGAGATACCGTGCTCGATCGAATACGCGATGTTATGAATGAATATAACGGTGTTAAGGTCAATACCGTATTTGTTGGCGAGTTCGTTTCGGGCGACAAGATCGATGTTAAGACTATTGTCACGAAGAATTATCCGCTTCTACCTCTTTCCGACTCGCGAGAGTGGTACGAGAAGCGAGTGGTCGACGCTACTCTAACCTCGTTGGAAGAATTTCAGGAGCGCGATAGCGGATGGGCGTTATCGCGAATATTCAATTTAACCGTGAACGTGAACAGATACAATCCTATGCACGCGGGATGTCGCGTTAAATTGCCGCGAGAGATCGCGTTGAAGAAAGCGGTGATAAACGTGCAATCTAATGACAATGCGTGTTTCGCATGGGCGGTGGTCGCCGCTCTGTATCCAGCTGAAAAAAACGTGGGTCGGGAATCTTCGTACCCGCATTACACGACGGTGCTGAATCTGAAGGGCGTTAAATTTCCTATGAGTTTGAACAAAATTACTAGATTCGAGCGTATTAACGACATATCTATTAATGTGTATACCGTTCGAGATAAAAAGGAGGGAAAAAACGGTTGTCGCGTTGTCCCTTTGCGTCTTACTGACGATAAAAAGAACAGACACGTTAATCTGTTGTATTTTGACGATATGACGCGACGAGATGACGCGACGCATTTCGCGTGGATTAAGAATTTGTCGCGACTCGTCGGCTCGCAACTCAGCGGTAGACGACATAAATCGCATATATGCGATCGGTGAGTACTAATTAAAAAAATCGTCGCGCGATGTTGATAATGCGCGAGATTTAAAATGTGCGTTATGTCGCAGGTGCATGCACTATTTTCGAACGAGCGATAAGTTATCGGCTCACAGCGTGGACTGCGGAAGGATGAACGAGTGCGCTATAGTCCTTCCTACCAAAGACGACAAATGGTTAGAGTTTCGTAACTATAGTAGAAAGGAGCGACTTCCATTCGTGGTGTACGCTGATCTCGAATGCGTGCTGAAGAAGAAAGAGGAGAGGAGAACGTCGAATACATCTATCGTTCAGCATCACGAAGTTTATAGCGCTGGATATTACGCGCGATGCGCGCTCGATGGCGTTAGCTCTACTTACAGAGCTTATCGCGGTGAAAATTGCGTATTGTGGTTCGTTAGAGAACTGCACGATCTAGCGCTTCGCGCGAAAACTGTTCTCGATATCGATGCTCCTATGACGAATCTTACATCGGATGAATGGGAGAGATTCGTAAACGCGACGCGCTGCAGCATATGCGAGAAACCGTTCGAATTGGGAGACGCTCGCGTGCGCGATCACTGTCATTTGACTGGACGGTACAGAGGTCCGGCTCATTCGAATTGTAATTTAAATTATAAGGATACTTACGTAATTCCCGTATTCTTTCACAATTTATCGGGTTACGACGCGCATTTTATCATTAAAGATGTAGCTAACGCTTTTCCCGGTAGCGTGGAAATATTGCCGATAACGAAAGAAACGTATATCTCTTTCACGAAAAACGTCGAAGATGCGTGGGACGAGGGATGGTTCGGAAAACGTTTGAAGTTGCGTTTCGTGGATTCTTTCAAATTTTTAAGCGCGAGTCTCGAGAAATTGGCGTCGTATCTAGACAAAAGCGAGTTGAGGATCGCGCGTTCGGAATTTTCCGATCTTAGCGACGCCGATTTCGAGCTTCTCGCGCGAAAGGGTGTATTTCCGTACGAGTATGTCGACGACGTAGATAAATTGTTAGAGACTCGTCTACCGCCGCGCGAGGCTTTTCACAGTTCGCTAACCGGTGACGCGATATCTGAGAACGATTACGCGCGCGCGATAAGAGTCTGGGAGCGATTTCGCGTCGAAACGTTAGGCGATTATAGCGATTTATATTTAAAGACCGACGTTCTTCTATTGGCCGATGTTTTCGAAAATTTTCGTGACGCGTGTATGAGAAGTTATAATTTAGATCCCGCGTATTATTATACGTTACCGGGCTACACATGGGACGCTATGTTGAAGTATACGAGTGTGCGATTCGAATTATTAACCGACATTGATATGGTAATGTTCGTGGAGCGTGGAATACGCGGCGGGCTAAGTCAATGTTCCAACAGATACGCGCGCGCTAATAACAAATATTTACAGTCATACGATTCTTCGGAACCATCGTCGTATCTCATGTACTTCGATATAAATAATTTGTACGGATGGGCGATGTGTCAATCGTTGCCTTACGAAAATTTTCGATGGGTCGATAACGTTACGAGCGTTGACTTAATGTCCGTGACATCGGACTCGCCTATCGGTTATATTCTAGAGGTCGACCTTGCATATCCGTCCGACCTTCACGATTCTCACGCTGACTTGCCATTCTGCCCGACGCGCGATAAGCCGCCCGGAAAACGAGACGAGAAGCTTCTCGCCACACTGTACGATAAGAACCGTTACGTGATATATTATCGCAATTTGCAGCAATGCGTTCGACACGGATTACGCATTACGAAAATACACAGAATATTGCGATTCGCGCAATCTTCATGGTTGCGCGAATACATCGAACTGAATACACGATTACGAATTAACGCGAAAAACGAGTTTGAGAAAAATCTATACAAATTAATGAATAATGCCGTGTTTGGCAAAACTATGGAAAACGTGCGCAATCATTCGAATGTTCGACTCGTGACTCGATGGGACGGGCGATACGGCGCGGAGGCGATGATCGCGAAGCCGAATTTTCACAGTAGAAGCGTTTTCGCGGAGGATCTCGTAGCTGTAGAATTGCGTAAACTCGAGATTAAGTTCAATAAACCAATTTATGTAGGTATGTGTATTCTCGATATATCTAAAATTCGTTTATACGAATTTCACTACGAGTACATGCTACCATTGTATCGAGATAAGTGTAAAATAATGTACACCGATACGGATAGTCTCATTTATCGCGTCGAGTGCGAGGACATATACGAGAATATGAAGCGCGATATCGACAAGTTCGATACGAGCGATTACGCAATGGACAATGCGTATGGAATGCCTCTCGCTAATAAAAAAATACCTGGTGCGATGAAGGATGAGAACGCTGGCGCGATTATGACCGAATTTATTGGACTTAGAGCGAAAATGTACGCGCTGCGAGTCGCCGGTAAAAGCGATACAAAAAGAATCAAGGGTGTTAAGAGCGGCGTTGTCGCGAGAACGATAACGTTTGACGATTACGCGCGCTGTCTTCGACAGGGGATCGAGATGAAGCGCGAGCAGTTTTGTATAAGATCCGAGTTACACGAGATGTATACAGTATCGGAATTGAAAATCGCGCTCAGTCCGCACGATGACAAACGATACACGATATCGGGAACTACGGATACGTTACCGTGGGGACATTATAAAATACCGTTGTAGGGAGCGAAAAAAATATTATATAATGTTTCTTAAAACATTTAAACTTTAGTTAGTAGTTTATTCAGTATAAACATATTTTATAAATAATATATTATCATTGTATTTTCGATATAATTCACGATTGCGTCGAAAAAACATCGATGGACGTTCTACGAATCGTTTCGAAGAACAAATTTGCGCGAATAATATAATTTGAATATAATTTGAATATAATTTATTATAATAGATTTTAATAAAATAATAAAAATTAATCGGTTTTATTTATTAGATTTTAATAAAAAATCGTGAAAATGTTCGATCGGTCTTATATATAATAGGTATTAGATATAAAATCTATTATAAATAAGACTGATCGTACATTTTCACGATCTTTCTATTATGCTCTCGGAAGTGTTTTATATAGAATAATGTGAAAAAGATGTTAATGCGAGTTTTAGCGTTATCATAGTGACGTAATAAAGAATGTATACAAAGCGCGAGAAAGAGTACGTATAAAGTTTGAAAGAGAGAACGCAGGATACGGCGGCCGCGTAGCGGTGCGAGAGAGAACTCGTATAGAATGCGAAAAAATGAACTTTTTGTATTTTTGCGATATAAAAGTCGTGGAAACCACCATTCTGTCCAAGTCTTGGCAAATCTCGACTCGATTTGACAAATTCGCATTCTACTTCATTAGCATCGAACATATATTATGCTACATGCTACATGCAAACGAGATAGAATGCGAGAATTTGTCATAAATCGAGTCGAGATTTGCCGCGAATTGGACAGATCGATGATTTCCATGACTCTTTATTATATTCTTGAAAGTGTTATATATAGAGTAACGCGAGAATAAAGCTACCGCGAGAATAAAGTTACCGCGAGATACGATGTTCGCTTAACAATGCGATGAAGAATATATATAAAATATAAAAAAGAGTCCGCATAAAGCGCAAAAGAGAGAACGCAGGATATGGCGGCCGCGTAGCGGCGCGAGAAAGAGTTTATATGGAGCGCAAGAGAGAACTCGTACAAAATTACGATTGTTTTATAATCATACGATTTAAAGATTAATAATGATAATTACTCTATAATCGATTATTTAAACGGTTAATCGATTTTTACAAGTTTTAATTTTAATTGTATTGTGTTATTATTTTTTTCTTTGTTTTATAATTATACGATTATTTTATTTTTTCTAAGATTTTCCTTGTTTTATAATTATACGATTATTTTAGTTTTAACATGTCTACAATTTCGTATAATATTATATAATATGTATAATATGTATAATATGTAGTTTTATTTAATAAAAATACATTTTTATCATAATACAGCTGTTTTATTTATCCAAGAATTGTGCGATTCGTCCATTCCTAACCATTTCACGTAAATCTTGTCACCCTTTCGACGCAGCACCTTTTCTACGAGATACACGTCGGGATCGCCAACGCGCGACAATTCGTGCTCGTAGAATCCTCCTGCGATCGGCTCGCCGCGCGAATCCTTTAATAGATACGTTACGGGATTAGTCCGTTGTATCTTAGTTATTCGAAAAATCTCTGTAGTCCAGTTGGGTGTGAAGCCTTTCTCGAAAATCGTTTTAAATTTACTGATGCGTACCGGATCGGCTACTTTAAATTTCGCCGGAGCCGCGATTTTTATATTGCTGTATACAGTATTTAAAAGTTTATCGGCAATTTTTGGAGTTACGTCGACAGGTCTCATATTTATAGTGCGATGTTTTCGCGTGTTATATTCCTCGACGAGTCGTGGTAACTCGTCGATCCACTTGTACGTTCCGTTTAGCGTGAAATACTTCCACATAAAATTTTTGAGCGTACGATTGAATCGTTCGACTATCGACGCTTTCATCACCGAATATGTCGAATAATGATTTACTTCGTGCTTCTTCGTAAAATTTCGCATATCGGCATTGTAAAATTCTTTTCCTTTATCGGTCTGTAGATTTTTTGGACACCTCTTAGAGTCTCGTATTATTTTAGATAACGCTCGAGTAACCTCGTTTGCGCTTTTGCTCTTAAGCGGTACAGCCCATGCGTATTTGCTTAATACGTCGATAACGGTGAGTATGTAGTTGTGGCCTTTGTTGAGTCTCGCGTAAGGACGCATCTCGACCACATCCGCTTGCCATAGGTCGTCGTACCCGTGCACCGCAACGCGACGACGCGAGAAGTTTCTTCTTGCGGGAGCGTGCAATTCCTCGACTAGTCTTCGTTTTTTAACGCTCATAGTTCTTTTTTCTTTCTCTCGAGAATAACGTTGAATTGAATCTCTTCTTCGAGCGGTTCGCCGCTCCCGCTAATCTCTTTTTCGAGCGGTTCGCCGCTCCCGCTAATCTCTTTTTCGAGCGGTTCGCCGCTCCCGCTAATCTTTGCCAGTTCTTTCACTCTTCCCGATAGCTCGTCTGCGTCTCTCTTCAATCGTAACGTTGAATTTTCCAATTCTCGTATCTTCGTCTCGGATTTCACTGCGGAATTCGCCGCGATAAGCGATTTTTGATTTAGTTCTTTTATTGTTTTACCTTGATTGAACATTATTTTACGATCGTTCGCGTTTCTCGTCGAGAACTCCGTCGCGTTGAGCGATATAGTTTTTTTCGCGACTTCGATTTGATCGCTTAAACCTTTGATTCGTTTATCTAAAATATCGATTCGTTTATCTAGAGCGTTAACACTCGTTTCTATTCTCGAAATAGAATTTTCCACAGCGTCTATTCGTTTACTCAGAACGTCATCGCGTGTTTTTATCTCGGAAACGAAACTCTCCGCGACGTCTATTCGTTTACCTAAAGCGCTATCGAGCTGAGCGAGTCTCGTGAATAGTAGAATGACGCCCTGTCCCGCTTCGTTCGCGTCTTTTCTTAATTGCGATGTGATTCCCTCGACGTAGCTTTTGCTTGTCGCATCGGCGTCCTCCTCAGGTTGAGCCAAGCGTTTTATTTTACGCTCTCTCGCGTCGTATTCAATGGAAGAGCTTAGACACAGCGCGTTATCGCGCACGTAACTTCGCAGAGACTCGATAGCCGGACGTAGTCTTCCGGTTCTCGCGTCGTAGCCTCGATTTTTTAAAGGCGAGCCAAATTTGCTCACGGACATCGCGAATTCCGCGTACGACTGCGACAGTCATCCACGCGACAGTTCGATTTATACGATCGCTCCTGTTTCGCGAAGCTCCTCGATTATCGATAGAATCTCGTTTTCGTGAGCGTTGTTGCCAGCTCGACGCGAAGCGTCTAATAATCGCAAACGATCCACTAATTCGTTTGGATCGTCCCAATGGACGTAATCGATTTTATTGTCCGTGACACGCATAGTCGACGATACGCGACCCGCGCCTGTTTTTTTCGCGCCGCTGTTATGAATAAGCGGAGCGATAATAAATTTGTATTTATATCCTTTATTTCCTAAGACAGATTTTTTAACGTCATGATCACGTCTATGAGCGTTCGTTGTTAACAATATACTTCTGTATGTTAATTTATCTTTTTCTGTATATATGAGACTATTAGGAATTTTCATAAAAATTAATTCATACAAACCGGGAGTACCGACATATTTAATCTCATCTATAAATATGGAATCATTCGCGTCTACGTCAAATCGCTTATCGCCGAGCATCGCACCTTTCTCGCCGATGTAAACTCCGTAAACGTGATCAATCTCGTTCGGCGCTTCTCCGCCGAGAAGAGTCCCCATATATTTTCGCCCTAACGGTCCTAGTTGACCGTGCGATATTTCGCGATCTTGAGCAATTCGCGAAATTTGTTTAACGGGTATTTCGGATATCGAGGGCGATTCAAGACTCTCGGATTCGAACGTTTCATATTCTTCGGTTTCGTTTCGCGCGAATGGGTCTCTTTCGACGAAAGATTCGTTTAATGGAGTAGAAACGGCGTTCAATCGTCGTCGAGCGCGTATTCGTTTCGCTTTAGGTTTTTTCCAAACGGGAGTTAGTGCTTCATCTTTCCATTTTTCCTCGACGCTCGTTGAGGGTGAAATGTCGGTTGCATCTTGTTTTATCATTTCGCGCTTAATTTCATTTCGCTCTATCTCGTCTCGCTCAGCGCGATCAGCGATGCGTCGCAGCGGTTCGACGATCGGTTTGAAACGACTCTCTATCGCGATCTCGCTTTCCATTTTTCCAGTTTTTAATGCTCTGTGTTTTTTACGAATCGATGCGCGCGTTTTAGCTATCTCTTTTGCTGTTTTTTCGCGTTCGCCGATATTCGTCGAGGCCATTGCAACTTCTTCTAACTCGCGAGAGAGCGATTGACGCGTTCGACGTATTCGCGATAACTGATCGTTCTACGGTATAATGAAATCATTAAATCCTCGTCTGTATCTACCAGCGCGGAGCGCGCTATCTTTGTCGATTACTAAGAAACCATATTTATATCGCCAACACGCGCGACATAGCGCGTGAAAATTCTCGTACGACATATCCGTGTTCACGTGATCGTTGTATACGTGACGTAAATTAGTACCATCTTGTTTAAAAAGAATTAACAGATTAGCGTTATCTCGAATCAAATGCTTCGGTATTTTAGCATACGTCTGGCACAGATAGAAGCAATCGACGTTCGAGTGTCGACCCATAGCGAAATATTCTCTGATAGTATTTTGTTTGTCGCACGCTACATCGTCGAATACGAATATCGAATTCGGGAGAGCTTCGCTGGGTGAAATAACGTCAAAGTTATTAGAAAATGTGAAATAACCTATATCTTCCATCGGTGTTAATAAATTTTCTAAATATTGATATTTAGGCTGCTGCAATGACTTTGAGTAAACATAAACGTTCTCGAAGCGTACACCATGCGGACTCTCCAACAAACTTATTAATGCGTTTGTTTTGCCGCAACTAGAAGGCCCGCAAATAACGCAACGAATAGCGCTCGGTAATAGACGACCGTGTCTACGCGTTTCTTTCGACGGTCGCGTTTTATTATCGAGGTTCGTCACCTTTATCGCGATCGGTTGCCGCACGAAACGCATTCCTCTTGCTGCGCGCGTGCGCGATACACTCGCGTAAGGCAGGGCGAGACTTTTTAATTTATATACGAATAGATTGCCATCAATCGCGCAGTAGCGAATTGCGCGCGGTGAATCGAAATGTTTATCTTACTAATAGATGGCGACGATATTCTCGATTTTACCACCGATCAATTGCGGTATATTCCGAAAATAATTTTATTAAAGCATTTCGGTCGCTACGTAGAACGATTGTGGGAGAAACTGCCTGAATATATAAAAGTGGATCCGGAGGTGCGGCGCTACCGTCGATGTCTAGAGCATTATAATCGCCCTTGGCAACGAACACACATCGACGGTCCAGCGCCGCTTGTTAAAGATTGCGGCGAATGCAATTCGCGAAACAGCAGTACGGTGTGAGTCATGGCGCTGGCTTGTTGAATAGAGCGATAAACGCACTCCCTTTCGAACTACATATACCTGGATATCAATTTTGCGGGCCGGGTACTCGTCTTGCGAAACGACTCGCGCGAGGCGATCGAGGTGTCAATCCTCTGGACGCGGCCTGCCGCGAGCACGATATCGCGTACTCGCGGAGCGGCGAGCTCGCTGATCGACACGTCGCTGACCACGCGCTTGCCAAAAAAGCGCGCGAACGTGTCGCGGCTAAAGACTCGACTCTCGGCGAGAGAGCCGCCGCGGCGGCTGTATGGATGGCTATGAAATCGAAGACAAAACTTGGAATGGGTACAACGAAAATCAAGAGAAAAAAGAACAAAAGAAGAATAATCGCTACGAGAAAAAGAACGCTTCCGATAGCGAAACGCGGCGGCTTTTTACCCCTGCTACCGTTATTAGGAGCTCTCGGTTCTTTGGCCGGAGGAGCGGCGGGAATCGCGAAAGCGGTGAACGATCGTAAAGCAGCGCGACGACAACTGGAAGAGTTGCAGCGTCATGATCGCGCGATGGAAGGTCGCGGTTTATATCTCGCGCCGTACAAACGTGGAAGTGGCGTATCCTCAACGAGAAGAAGAGCTAAAAAAAAACTTCGCGTAAGCAGACGCTAAAGATTCTCCCATCCGTCGGAGCAACAACGAACGAACAATTAAATCGCGCGGCGATACTCTCGCGCATACCTCATTTTAGAGGTGTGTTTATGCGCAACGCGCTTCCGTCGCAAGCGCGCCGCGATGAGAGCGGCATTGTGAATTTAGACAACGCATCCGGACCGGGTACTCATTGGGTAGCGTACGCGAAAAAAGGGGACGACGCAATTTACTACGACGGTTTCGGCGATCTTCGTCCTCCACGTGAACTCGCACGTTATCTTGGGCGCGACGCGAACATTCGATACAATCGTCGCTCCGAGCAGACGCGCGATCAGAATATTTGCGGACAATTGAGTCTTCGATTTCTCCGAGAAGTCGATTGGAGGAATCGTCGACTATAATATCAACCGTTATTCGTCAATCGAACGCAGTTCGATCGCTCTCACCGATCATGTCGCTAACTCTCACTCTTTCCGGACGAAGCAGTATTCTCGCGGCGAGTTATTTTCCGCCTCTCGATTTAAACGACGACGATTACGAATTAGGTTTAACCAATTTTGAAACTTATAATACGATACCGAATATAAATTCTACGAATAATAAATTTTACTTCGATAATAATGACGAGATTATCGCAATTCCAATAGGATCTTACGAATTAAGCGCTATAAACGCGTATTTAAGAGCGGCGATTCGTCATAAACGACGAGCGAGAGAGGAGGAACGAGAACGCGAAAATGAAAAACCGGAAACGAACGATGATGATTACATATATGATGTTGATGACGATTATTTCGAAGACGATGAGAATGGCGATAAAAGTGAAAATTCTATAACGCTTCGCGGTAACGATAACACTATGAGAAGCGAAATTAAATGCGCATATCGAGTAAATTTTACAAAACCTGATAATATCGGTTCGCTCCTGGGTTTCTCGTCTCGTGTATTACAACCGAATAAATGGTACGCATCCGATAAGCCAATAAATATTATGGCCATTAACCTTATTCGAATAGAGTGCAACGTTACAACAGGAGCGTATCATAACGACAAATCCGCGCATACTATACACGAATTCGCGCCTAACGTTCCACCCGGATATAAAGTGTCGGAAATTCCAACGCAGATCATTTACCTTCCGATCATCGCACGGACCATTACCGATATAAACGTGCGTGTTGTGGACCAAAACGGAAAATTGATCGATTTTCGCGGCGAAGAAATTACGATTCGTCTACACGTGCGACGAAAACGGTAGAGAAGCGCGCGATGCTCGTAGTGAATGGATCGAATGCGAGAAACGCACCTATTATCGCTGTCGCGTCACCTCTAAACGTGGAAAAGAGAAGAAAAAAGGGAGGAAGACTAACCGCTGCCAACGAGACTTTTCTGCGCTCTTTGGGTTTTGTCGTGCCGAAAACCGCTTCTTCGTAAAAAGCGGAATGTGCGACATTTTAAGTATCAGTGGGGAGCCAATCTTCGACGATCGCATCGTCAAGATCGAAACTCACACGTACAACCCTTACGCCAATACTACGTTCGGAAATAGCGATGAGATACGAATTCCTATACAACAGCAAGATTTGTATACGTTACCTTGCGACAGTTTTATCTACATTGAGGGTAGACTCGAGTCGAAGGAAACATCGAGCACGCAAGAGGAAATCGCATCGATAACGAGATTAGTAAACAATTGCGCGGCGTTTATGTTCGAGGAAATTCGCTACGAGCTCGATGGCGTAGAGATCGATCGAAACAGAAACGTTGGAATAACGAGTACGATTAAAAATTACGCGTCGCTGACAGTCGAAAGAAGTAAAATATTAAAAAACGCTGGATGGGACTTATTAGCAACAACTCATTCGTCAATCGGTGATTTTAATTTTTGCGTACCTCTTAACGTACTATTAGGTTTTTGCGAAGATTACAAGCGCGTTGTGATCAACGCGCGACATGAGCTTATTTTAATACGAGCGCGCAACGATAACAATTGCGTTATATCGCGCGAAACGCAAGAACCTAAAATCGTTTTGTTAAAAATACAATGGCGAATGCCTCATATAGTATTGAATGATGTTAATAAATTAAGGTTATTGCGCACGTTAGATAGTGGACGATATTTGAGCGTCGCTTTTCGCTCATGGGATCTTTACGAGTTTCCGCTTCTACAGAACACGACCAAACACTCGTGGGCCGTCAAAGCGGCAACACAACTCGAGAAACCGCGATACGTTATCTTCGCGCTACAATCTGGAAAGAAGAACGTTCTGTCCGAGGAGCCTTCTTTATTCGATAATTGTAAACTAACTAATGTCAAACTGTATCTTAATTCCGATTTTTATCCTTACGATGACATGAATTTAGATTTCGATAAACATAAAATCGCCGTATTATACGATATGTATTCGAAATTTCGAAAAACGTACTACGGATGCGAAAACGACGAAACGCTCTTAAATTTAGATAAATTTTTAATTCACGGCCCACTCGTAGTCATCGACTGTTCTCGACAGAATGAGTCAATTAAAAGCGCCACTGTGGACGTTCGCATAGAGTTCGACTGCAAGGAAAACATCCCCTCTAATACCACAGCTTACTGTCTTATTATTCACGATCGAGTGGTAGAATACAATCCACTCACTAATGTCGTGCGCAGAATCGTGTAAGCGCAACGATACTCGAAAAAATATAAAGACAGAATAAAACGCTTAGAAAAATCTAGAAAGGAACACTTCGAGTATCGCTAACAACGACGATGGACACACCGATTTTTGTCGATCTTCAAGGTTTCGTAGTTAACGAAAAATTCGTCGTGAAAGAAGTAGCCGTATTAAGAAATGGTGTAGAATTGACGCATCACATCTTTCGCTCGCCGATGTCGTGGGATTTGCTCACGAGAGCGGAAAAATCGCGAGCGTGTTGGTTGATATCGAATCATCATCAGCTAAAGTGGAATGATGGACACACAAATTATGGGTCGATGAAAAAACTCGTTCGAGATGCCATATGTCGAGGATCTAACCCTGATTCGACGGTGCAGATCTATGTCAAAGGTCACGAGAAGAAGAAGTGGTTAATCGAGATCTTAGGAAACGTCGCCGACGATCGCGATATAGCCGTTTCTGTCGAGACTATCGACGCCGATTACGAAGACATCGAACGTCTGGAGACTCTGAACGCTTCGCGGGCCTTTCATTGCGGATACCACACGAAAAATTGCGCGTTAGAAAACGCGTGTAAATTACACGATTGGTGGTTCGAGCGACGCGACCGTTTGCGCAATATGAGCGATTGATTTTATATTATATAAATTTAAGTTATATAAATTTAAGTTATATAAATTTAAGTTATAATGTATCAAATTAATTATATATTTTAAATTATAATCTATAAATTTAATCACGAATATGTTATATATTGTTGCAAAATATACGTTATACGAACAAACGAACCGCATTTTTTCTTTATCGCGGTCGCATCCTTTATCGCGGTCGCGTAACAAATTTAATTATAATAACTGTCTATAGATATTATTTTATCGCGATCGCATAATAAACTTAATTATAGAATATTTTAAATTTTATATATAATTATAATGTATTGAATTAATTATTAAGTATTTCATTCTATATTTAAACTACATTTTTATATATCAAATCTCAAAAATTAAATCTAATAAAACCTTAATTTATAATTATCCATAGATTATCGCGGTTGCATAATAAACTTAAAGTAAAAAGATTTTAAATCTATTTAAATATACTTAATGCGGACACAGATGATTACGAGAGGATACGGAAGAAGAAAAGCGTAAAAATCAACGTTTCGCTTAATATATAACATTTATTCATAAAAATTATCTTACAAATGCGTTTTATTAACGCTTAAAATTATTCCGCGTCGAACGGTTGCGATTCGGGCTCATAGTTCGCCCATCGTACATTAGTCTGCGATTTACTCTCGTTAACCGTCGCTGGTTCGGCCTCGTTCTCCATTGATCGTAATTCAAGTTCGCCGATCGATCGCGATTCGGGCTCCTCATCGATCCGTGATGCGACGACTCGCCTAATTTCGGGAACGGCGAAATCGCTCTCGCCGCGTCGACGAGCGTCGCGCAATGCGCTGTGAACGCTTTGCGCTTGTGCGAGCATAGTTCTCGTTTTATTTATTAACTCATAGAGCGATTCTCGCGCTGTTTTTACACAGCTTTCTATTTCTTGTCTAAAATACGAAAGTAAATAAAAATTAATAAAAGTAAATGAAAATTAATAAAATTTATTATAATTTTTATAACTTAATTTATTATAATTTATTATAATTTCAATTAGATACTTACATTAAACGCGCGATATCTACGTCTTCGTTTAACTGGAAAGCGAGTCTAAACGAATCCGGACTATTATTGATAACACCTTGCGCTTCCACACGCAAATCCGTAGCGAGATCTCCCAGAACATAGGATTTTATCGCGATTAAGTCCCCGTTTACGTTAATATAATCAGCCGCGTTAATGATCTGTTCGATTCGTTCCATATCGAACAGATCACGACCGATTTTAGTTCTCGTCACTTCGCGTTCCGTCGTTTCGAGCTTCGTTATCTCGCGAACGAGAATACTTTAACGCTTCTCGAAACGATCTCGCGTTTTATAAAGATCGACGCGCGGGATGTTGCGGTACAATTTATCGATTGCGCCGCGTCTTCCTTCCGCGACCGTTTCGTCGTCGGAAAGGAGATATCTCTACTCGCTCATCGAGTGTCCTTTTTAGAGGACAGATGAACGATAAAAATAGAAATAATAAAAAACATCCGTTAGATAATGCGCATTCCGAATACTCTGCGAACAATAAGATCATCATCGCCGGAAAAAAATATCTAGGGATATCTAAAAAGGTATCTCTAATTTATCGTTACCGGAAAGAGATATCTCTAATTACCGGAAAGAGATATCTCTAATCGCTCATCGAGTGTCCTTTTTAGGAGACAAACGTAAAAAACATCCGTTAGATAACGCGCATCGTTGAAAGAGATATCTCTAATCGCTCATCGAGTGTTCTTTTTAGGAGACAAACGTAAAAAACATCCGTTAGATAACGCGCATCGTTGAAAGAGATATTTTTAATCGCTCATCGAATGTCCTTCTTAGAGGACAAACGAATAATAAAATGGAAATAACAGAAAACATCCGTTAGATAACGCGTATCGTTGGAAGGGATATCTTTAATCGCTCATCGAATGTCCTTCTTAGAGGACAAACGAACAATAAAATAGAAAAAACAAAAGAGGAACTCGAGCGCGTCCGCTAGATAACGCGTATTCCAAACGCTCGACGTCGAAAGAAACGCATTTCCCTCTCCCTCTCCCCACCCACCCGCATTATTCGTCGCCGATAAAAATAGGCGTCTCTCGGAACGCGCGAATCAATCGCGCTCGGTGTCTCTCAACAGTTTATCGCGTCTTCCCCGCTTCGCGCGATGACTAACACGAGGACGGTTCTCACTCTAGCGACAATACTCGTCGCTACGACGGTCGCCGCGCCCTTCGACTCGGAAAAAATCGAGGCGCTTCGTTTTCTGCGCGTATACGGTTTTCTAAAAGACGATGGAGAATCGCTGTCGTCCGATAACGCGACGTCTCTGCGTCGCGCGCTGTCGCTGTTTCAAGAATATTATCAATTATCGGGAAACGGCGCGTTAAACGCCGTTACGCTTCACCTTATGCGTAAACCGCGATGCGGTCTCGCAGATATTCCCGATCGCGCGTATAGCCCGATCGCGCGAAAATGGCCGAAGACGCGTCTCGCGTGGAATTTTCAGATGGCTAGCGAGGAAATCTCGCGAACGGCCGAAACGGCGTTCGCGCTATGGGCGGCGAACTCATCGCTAACTTTCGCACGCGACCCGTTACACCCCGATATATTAATATCGTATCGAACGGGCGCGCACACTTACGCGAATCGTCGAAACGTCGGTATTTGCCCGGCAGCTTTCGACGGTCCGGGAGGAGCCCTAGCTCACGCGTTTTTTCCCTCTGGAACAACCGATTTCACATCGGAGATACACGTCGACGATTCCGAACCGTGGCACGTGTATCTAAACAAAAATCCTCCCGACACGCATCACCTGCTACAAACGCTAACGCACGAGATCGGCCACGCATTGGGTTTACAGCATAGTATGCGCAATGACTCTATAATGTTCCCATATATACCCGACATCGAGAATCAATTTCCAGTTAAGCTGAGCATAGAAGACATTCTCGCTATACAAAATCTGTACGGATCTCACGACGACGGAAATTATCCAACGGCGACTCCCGCGACCACCGCGACGCCCGCGACGACGAGCGTCGCGCCGACCGATCCAGCGCGAGCGGATCTCTGCGCATTGCGACGCGTGGACGCCGCGCTAATAATGAATCATCGATTATATATAACTAATCGCCGCAATATATGGTCGGTCGACATAACCGAGAAACGTTACGGTAGACCCATGACGCTCACGGATTACGCGACGTTTCTACCGGCGAATTTCACGCGTCTATCCGCCGCGTATAGAAGACCCTCGGGCGATCTCGTTCTATTCGCAAACGATTCGATCTATCTCGCGGAATATCCCAGTCTTAAACTAAAATCGGGTTGGCCGAGATATCTCCACGATATCGGACTTCCCCGAAACGTTAAAATCAACGCGGCGATAAATACGCACGCGGGACGAACCTACGCTGTATACGACGATGATAAAGTCGCGGAAATCGACGAGTGTCGCATGATAGTCATTAGACACGCTCCATTAAAAGATATATTTCCCGGAATTCCGTCCGCGATAACGTCGGCCTTCCGATACATCGATGGCAATCTATATTTCTTCGCCAAACGTCAGTTCTACGCCTTCAACGAATTTACAAATACCGTAACCTCGGCGGGTCCTTTCGATCTACACGCGCTCGGCATCGAGTGTCCTACGGATGGATTGCTAAGGCAATTGCGCGATCTCCTTAGTCGCGTCTATCGTCTCAGCGACACGATCGAGAAAGAGAGAATCGACGACGAGACCGACTAGAGCGACCCTACCGTTATTTTTTAAAAATAGAATATATAAGAGAAAACGCGCGAAAGGGGAAGAAGCGATCTCTACGCGAGTATATAAAGACCGCTCATCCATTAAGCGCTTCATTATTAACGAAGAACATCGAAGCTAACGCGCGAAAAAGAACAAACGAGAAAGAACGAGCGACGATGTACGCGACAATGGGAGGACAACCGCAACAGCAACACTCATTCGACGATCGATCGAGACTAACCGAACGAGACCGCGAAGATAGCGCGGAATACGCTAAGAAAGCTAAAATGGACAATGGGTAAGACTATCGAACATTTATTCGAATTAATAATTCGCTAACACCGTTTCTCTCATCGCTCATATCTATTTTTTAGACGAGATCGCGATCGAACGCCAAAACACGACGCGGACGTCTCGATCGCGCGACCGCTCAGAATCTTAGGAAGACGCTATCCATTGACCAAAACCGCATATAAACATCTGGAAATTAGCGTTAACGTCAGCCGACCCTCCTTCGTAGAAATCGTCCTCGGAGATTGCCACGGCAAAGAGATCTCGCTAACGCCGGATACGTGGAAGGAACTGCTCGATCTGCGACCCGCGCTCCTGTCGCACTTTCGCTCCGACGAGCGCGACGAGGCGCGCCCGACGCCAATACACATCGGACAATTGACGCTACGATTCGGCAAACTCAACAATCTCCGAATACTTCGTCTCGAAACGCCTAAAATTCGCCTAGCCGTATCGAAGAACACCGTCGTAAATATATTAAATCTGGAACTTTGCGTCAACCGCATCGTTGCATCTTTAAGCGGTTTAACCACGCGCGTGGACAACAAGCTAATTCGTTTCCTCGACATCGCGGCGGGCGCTCGCGATAAGGCGCTTATTCCCGCGATGATACGCGAGAGCGATAACTTCGACCGCAACGATATAATCGATTGCGAACTGCAGGCTCTGCTCTTCGGAGAATCGTGATACGCTCGCTCGCGTACTCGTATCGTCGTATTATTAATACGTTAAAAATTTGTAAAAGAAAACAATAAAAACATCTCTCCTCTCTCGCTAGAACGACGACGTCTCTTTATTTCACCACCCTTCGAAGATTCGCCATCGCTAAAGCGACGAGGGACGCCCCTCCGTCCGCTCGACCGCCCACCGACGATCCCCCGCCCCCTCGACGCCGGGCGCCCGCCGCCCGCTCGCGGATCGCGCGCTAGAAGCGCCCCCCTAAAGAATCGCGACGGCGGATCGCGCGCTAGAAGCGGCGGATCGCGCGCTAGAAGCGCCCCCCTAAAGAATCGCGACGGCGGATCGCGCGCTAGAAGCGGCGGATCGCGCGCTAGAAGCGCCCCCCTAAAGAATCGCGACGGCGGATCGCGCGCTAGAAGCGGCGGATCGCGCGCTAGAAGCGCCCCCCTAAAGAATCGCGACGGCGGACCGCGCGCTAGGGGCGCGAGTCGCGTCGAGGTCGCGAGTCGGGCGCGCCACCCCCCGAGCGCCATCTCTCGAGCGCTCTCGGCGACTCGTACCCACCGCTTCCCCCCGACCGCGCTTCCCCTCTCACCCTACTTACCCCCCCACGAACCCGCCCAGCCCGCTCTCCATCCCTCGGGCGCCCACAAGCTGCTCCGAAACTATCTCTCTCTCTTACTCCCCAACGATACCCTCTCTCTCACACTCACACAAAACTGATCCAAAACCGGCCTATCTATCCTACTGAAGACTAGTCGAGGAATTGCATTCGCCCGCGAGAAGAAACTTCCCGCGTCGTCGCATCGCGGTGCGCGGGTACGACGACCTACGAGGTCGAACGAGGTTACCCGAGCGTTATCTAAAATAGTGCGAGACTCTAAGCGGTGTCCGAAAAATCTGCAGACCGACAAAGGAAAAGAATTCTACAATGCCAAGGTGCGAAATTTCGCGAAGAAGCGCGGAGTGAATCATTACTCGACGTACTCGGTGATGAAGGCGTCGATAGTCGAACGATTCAATCGTACGCTCAAAAACTCTATGTGGAAGTACTTCACGCTGAATGGAACGTACAAGTGGATCGACGAGTTACCTCGACTCGTCGAGGAATATAACGCGCGAAAACATCGCACTATAGGTATGAGATCCATCGACGTGACTCCAGCGATCGCCGATAAACTTTTAAATACTGTGTACAGCAATATAAAAATCGCGGCTCCGGCGAAATTCGAAGTAGCCGATCCGGTACGCGTCAGCAAATTTAAGACGATCTTCGAGAAAGGCTTCACACCCAACTGGACTACAGAGATTTTTCGAATAACTAAGATACAACGGACTAATCCTGTAACGTATCTGTTGAAGGATTCGCGCGGCGAGCCGATCGCTGGAGGATTCTACGAGCACGAGTTGCTGCGCGTCGGCGATCCCGACGTGTATCTCGTGGAAAAGGTGCTGCGTCGAAAGGGCGACGAGGTTTACGTGAAATGGTTAGGAATGGACGAATCGCACAATTCTTGGATAAATAAAACGGCTGTATTATGATAAAAATGTATTTTTATTAAATAAAACTACATATATTAAATACAACTACATATATTAAATAAAATTATTCGTTAGAAAAATAAAAATTATCGCGAAATTATTGCGTTTCATACGGGTTCTCTCTCGCGCTCCATACAGATTCATTCTCGCTCCGCTACGCGGCCGCCGCGTTCTGCGGTTTCTCTTTCGCGCTTTATACGGACTCTTTCTCCCGCTCTATATGAATTCTTCATCGCGTCGTTAAGCGAACATCGTATCTCGCGGTAACGTTTTTTCGCGTTGCTCGATATATAATGCTTTCGAGAACATAATAAAGAGATCGTGAAAATTTCCGCTTTGTCCAACTTGCGACAAATCCTGCCTTAGATTCGGTAAGTTACTCCAGTCAAGATTTGGAATAGCTCGCATAATCTGGATCAAGATTCGCCGCGAATTGGACAGAATGGAAATTATCACGATTTTTTATATCGTGAAAATACTCGCAAAAACACGCGCGAGTCCGTCTTTCTCGCGTTACATACGGATTCTCTCTCGCGTTCTATACGAGTTCTCTCTCGAGCCGCTACGCGGTTGCCGTATCTTGCGTTCTCTCTTTCGAGCTTTATACGTACTCTTTCTCGCGCCCTATATACATTCTCTATCGCGTCACTTTGCTAACATCGTAACTCGCATTAACATTTTTTTGCGTTGCTCTATATAAAATATTTCCGACAGCATAATAGAAGAATCGTGAAAATGTCTGATCAGTCCTATTTATGATAGATTTTGACGCAGATCCGGTAAACTATTCTAGCTCAAGATTTGTGAATAAATCTTTAGCAAGAATGAAAAGATATTCTAGATCTACAAATCTTGAGCTAGAATAGTTTGTTGGATCTGACTTAAAATGTATTGTATTACATATAGGACTGATCGGACGTTTCCGCGATTTTTTATAATGTAGAAATACTCGACCCGCCTTTGTTATTTCTCTCTCGAAGCATTTTATTAAAGTAAACTATATTAAACGCGAATATTTATTACATTTTCGGATATACAAATTATATTATTTATAAAAACAAATTACATTATTCGTGCAAAACGCGCGTTCTTCGAGACAATTCGTAGAACGTCCACCGATATTTCGAGTCTCAAAATTCCAAGTCAAAGAATACAAGCCTGTGATGTAAAACTTGTATACTTTGATGTGAAATTTAGAAGCGCGTCTCTTCGCGATAATTCGTAGAATGTTAACCAACGTTTTCTCACCCAAATAGTTCAAATCGAAATATATAATCTTTTCTTTTTGAGTTAAAAACATGTGTTTCAGTCCTTCTCGAACCATTTTCGACGCGATAATTCGTAGAATGTTAACCGATGTTTCTCACCCTAACATTTTAGATCGAAATATACTTTCCTTCGATCTAGAAACGTCAGGTTTCGAAAATCTTGGTTAAAAACACATTTCGATTCTTCTCGAACTATCTTCGGTGCGACCGCGAAATATTATATCGAAAATGCGATGGCAATACTATGCTGAATATATAAAATATGTTATATTATTTATAAAATATATTTATACTAACAATAAACTACTAAAGTTTGAATGTTTTAAGAAACGTCTCCGAGAGCGTCGTAGATAGAATAGCGAACGAGCGTCTCGCAAAATTACGAAGCGCTCGCGAGTTCGATCCTCGCGAAACACGCGCTCGCGAGTTCGATCCTCGCGAAACATGCGCTCGTTATTCTCTTCTATCGCGCTCTCAGAGTATTTTATTAAACGTGAATAGTATTTTATTAAACGTGAATAGTATTTATTAAACGTAAATAATATTTATTACATTCTCGATATACGTTTTTCTCGCTCCTTACAGCGGTATTTTATAATGCCCCCACGGTAAAGTATCCGTAGTTCCCGATATCGCGTATCGCTTGTCATCGTGCGGACTGAGCGCGACCTTCAACTCCGACACTGTATACATCTCGTGTAACTCGGACCTTATACAAAATTGCTCGCGCTTCATCTCGATCCCTCGTCGAAGACAGCGCGCGTAATTGTCGAACGTTATCGTTCTCGCGACGACGCCGCTCTTAACGCCCTTGATCTTTTTCGTATCGCTTCTACCGTTGACTCGCAGCGCGTATATCTTCGCTCTGAGCCCGACAAATTCAGTCATAATCGCGCCAGCGTTCTCATCCTTCATCGCACCAGGTATTTTCTTATTAGCGAGAGGCATAACGTACGCGTTGTCCGTCGCGTAATCGCTCGTATCGAATCTGTCGATATCGCGCTTCATATCCTCGTACACGTCCTCGCACTCGACGCGATAAATGAGGCTATCCGTGTCGGTGTACATTATCCTACACTTATCTCGATACAATGGTAGCATATACTCGTAGTGAAATTCGTACAAACGAATCTTGGATACGTCGAGAATGCGCATACCCACGTAGATCGGTTTGTTGAACTTAACCTCGAGTTTGCGCAATTCCACGGCTACGAGATCCTTCGCGAAGACGCTTCTACTGTGAAAGTTCGGCTTCGCGATCATCGCCTCCGCGCCGTATCGCCCGTCCCATCGAGTCACGAGTCGGACATTCGAATGATTGCGCACGTTCTCCATAGTTTTGCCGAACATGGCGTTATTCATCAATTTGTACAGATTTTTCTCGAACTCATTTTTCGCGTTAATTCGTAGTCGCGTGTTCAGTTCGATGTATCCGCGCAGCCATGGAGATTGCGCGAATTGCAATATTCTGTGTATTCTCGTAACACGTAATCCGCGTCGAACGCATTGCTGCAGATTGCGATAATATATCACGTAACGGCTCTTATCGTACAGCGTGGCGAGAAGTTTCTCGTTTCGTTTTCCGGGCGGCTTATCGCGCGTCGGGCAGAACGGCAAGTCAGCGTGAGAGTCGTGAAGGTCGGACGGATACGCAAGGTCGACCTCTAGAATGTAACCGATAGGCGAGTTCGATGTCACGGACATTAAGTCAATACTCGTAACGTCATCGACCCATTGAAAATCTTCGTAAGGCAACGATTGACACATCGCTCATCCATACAAATTATTTTATCGAAGTACATGAGATACGACGATGGTTCCGAGGGATCGTACGACTGTAAATACTTGTTATTAGCGCGCGCGTATCTGTTGGAACATCGACTTAGCCCGCCGCGTATTCCGCGTTCCACGAACATCACCATATCGATGTCGGTTAACAATTCGAATCGCACACCCGTATACTTTAACATAGTGTCCCTCGTGTATCCTGGTAACGTGTAATAGTACACGGGATCTAAATTATAACTCCTCATACACGCGTCGCGAAAATTTTCGAAGACATCGGCCAATAGAAGAACGTCGGTCTTTAAATACAAATCGCTATAGTCGCCCAACATCTCGACGCGAAACCGCTCCCAGACTCTTATCGCGCGCGCGTAATCGCTCTCGGATATCGCGTCACCGGTTAGCGAACTGTGGAAAGCTTCGCGCGGCGGTAGACGAGTCTCCAGCAATTTATCTACGTCGTCGACATACTCGTACGGAAATACACCCTTTCGCGCGAGAAGCTCGAAATCGGCGTCGCTAAGATCGGAAAATTCCGAACGCGCGATCCTCAACTCGCTCTTGTCGAGATGCGACGCCAATTTTTCGAGACTCGCGCTTAGAAACTTGAAAGAATCCACGAAGCGCAATTTCAAGCGTCTCCCGAACCATCCCTCGTCTCACGCATCCTCGACGTTCTTCGTGAAAGAGATGTACGTTTCTTTCGTTATCGGCAATACTTCCACGCTGCCGGGAAAAGCGTTAGCTACATTTTTAATGATAAAATGCGCGTCGTCGCCCGATAAATTGTGAAAGAATACGGGAATTACGTAAGTATCCTTATAATTTAAATTACAATTTGAATGCGCCGGACCTGTGTACTGTCCGGTCAGATGACAGTGATCGCGTACGCGAGCGTCTTCCGATTCGAACGGTCTCTCGCATATGCTGCAGTGCGTCGCGCCTATGAATCTCTCCCATTCGTTCGATGTAAGATCCGTCATAGGCGCATCGTTATCGAGAATAGTCTTCGCGCGAAGCGCTAGATCGTGCAGTTCTTTAACGAACCACGATACGCAATCCTCTACCGCTCAGTTGCGAGCCGACGAGTCGCGACAGATTCTTGATCCACGCGAAATGCGCCGCGTTATCTCGTAGTGTCGTATCGTCAAGATACAGCAAATTAACGTATCTGTCCTTTTTATCGCCAGTGAGTCGCAGAGGAACGACGCGGCAGCCGCCTTTCCCCTCCTTTTTATATCCTTTTTTTACCCGAACGGTGTACACGTTGATAGATATGTTGTTAATACGCTCGAATCTAGTAATTCTGTTCAAACTCATAGGAAACTCAACGCCCTCCAGATTCAACACCGTCGAATAGTGAGGATACCGCGAGCTTCTCTCCGTATGTTTCTCGACTGGATATAGAGCGGCGACTACCGCCCACGCGAAACACGCGTTATCCGTAGATCGCACATTAACCACCGCTTTCTTCAACATAATCTCTCGCGGTATCTCGACGCGACATCCGGCGCGCATATGATTGTACCTGTTCACATTCACCGTTAAATTGAATATTCGCGATAACGCCCATCCGCTATCGCGCTCCTGAAATTCCTCCAACGAGGCTAGAGTAGCGTCGACCACTTGCTTCCCGTACCACTCTCGCAAGTCGGAAAGAGGTAGAAGCGGATAATGCTTCGTGGCGATAGTCTTAACACCGATCTTGTCGCCCGAGACGAACTCGCCGATGAACGCGGTATTGACCTTGACACTGTTATATCTATCCATAACATCGCGTATTCGATCGAGCACGGTATCTCTAGCGTCCTCGAGAAATCACAGAGGTTCGATATAATCGAAATTAGTAACCGCGCCGGTTAAAACGCGTCTAGAGAAAGCCGTCTCGATCTCGGACCACGAGAATCCCTCGCGTCTTTCTACGTCGCCTCCCACGCGTTCGAAACGTCGACGCAGATCGTCTCTCGCGCCCGTCAATCGAACGATTCGAGCGATAAGAGAATTGATAGCTCCGGTCGATCTCCCCCGGCGCTCGCCTCGACACCTCTCCCGCAGAGACTCGAGACCCCGGAACACGATAAGCGCGCTAGTATCGCCGCTAACGTGCGCCGCGAGAAGAAGAGAGCGACGAGGGACGCTCCTCTATCTGCTCGACCGCCCTCCGACGATCCCCCGTCAGCCTCGACGCCGGGCGCCCGGCGTCCGCTCGCGGATCGCGCGCTAGAAGCGTCGCGCGCGTCCCTAAAGAATCGCGATAGCGGATCGCGCGCTAGAAGCAGCGCGCGTCCCAAAAGAACGAGTCGCGTCAAGGTCGAATCGGGGAGGAACTGCGACCCCCCGATCGACCCGAGCGCCATCTCTCGAGCACTCTCGGCGACTCGTACTCCGCTTCCTCCCCTGGTCGCGTTTCCCCCCTCGCCCTCCGTACCCCACATTCCCCCCCCCCCACCGACCCGAACTCCCCCCCGCGGGCGGCTACAAACTGTTCCGACACATCTCTCTCTCTCTCTCTCTCTCTCTCTCTCTCTCTCTCTCTCTCTCTCTCTCTCTCTCTCTCTCTCTCTCTCTCTCTCTCTCTCTCTCTCTCTCTCTCTCTCTCTCTCTCTCTCTCTCTCTCTCTCTCTCTCTCCTCTCTCTCTCTCCCCCTCTCTCTCACTCCCCCTCTCTCTCCCCCTCCCCCCCCCCTCTCTCTCTCTCTCTCTCCAATGGTACCTCTCTCTCGCACTCATTGCAAAAGTGGGCTGGAAGCATCCTTACTATCCTATTAATATAAAATAAGATACATTCTAAAAGAATCAGAATTTTACAATGTGACCTGTCATTGTATAGATATTTATAAGAAAATTGTATATATTTACATATTACCGATTGATTGGAGAGATCTCTTAATTAATATAATCAGGCATAATTCGTGCAGTCGGCAATGTGTTAAAAATCATTTTAAATTTGTAATAAAAAGAAAACATTTTATTATGTCGAGTAGTATAGCTAGGCTGGTTCTAACTCAAGTCCTCTGTGGGTGAGGGGGGGGGGGGGGGTAAGGGGAGAGGGGAAACCGGCGCGGGGGGGTATGATGTCACGCAGGAGAACCGCAGCAAAACCGGCTGGCAAAGGGTCCGCGGAAAGGGGGAGAGGAACCGCGGTGAAACCGGGTGGAGAGAGGTACGCGGAGAAGAGGGGGACCGCAGCGAAACCGATAGGCGAAGGGTCCGCGGGGAAGAGAGAACGCACGCGTCCGCGAGTAGGTGTGAGAGAGATAGCGCGAGGCGTCCACAATGTGTGAGAGAAGGATAGCGCGAGGCGTCCGCAATGTGTGGGAGAAGGATAGCGCAAAGATATTGCATGCACGTGTGAAAAGAATGACGTTCGCATACACGTCGGAGAGAGATAGCGCATTCACTTGGAAAAAAGAGAAAGAGATAGCGTTCGCATACTAAGTTTTGCAGATTATGTATATCTGTTTTTATTCATACATAAAGGATAGGATAAATAATTAAATTCATAGATAAATAGTAAAATAACTTATTTATTACAAGCATCGTGAAGAATATCATTTACAGCGCATGTCAATAACTCGCAATCTATGAGCGATTTCCTATTAAACATATCACTTTCATGTACCGCTTTTGCAGCGTCGCATATATTAACGATATCGCGTTGTAAAACAATTACAAATTGTTTGAATTTCTCATTAACAATATGATTATTTTTGCATAGCCAGTAATACAAATGATCTATGCATTTTTCAAAATCGAATAAATATAATAGAGTTGGTGGTTTCATATATAACGAATTATTGGATAATGTCAATTTTATAAGATCCGAATGATATTTTAATCACTTTGAATGTAAAATCTCGAATCCATAATAGGGTTTCAGCTGATTGTAGAAGCCGTTCAATGTCCGCACGTTTCTGCATCAACGATTTCCATGTTTCTAAAGATAATATTATTTGATTGCCTCGATTATCGCCAAGAGTCAATTCCACACAGGATACAGCTCCAACGTTTATTCCAATGTCCAAATATTTGTACGACGTCGGGGTTAAGGCGTATCGTCTTCCAAGTTTACGAACCGTACGACGAGGCTCGGACGAAATGCAAGGAATTAATAAAATATTATTTATAGAAATATTTAAAAAATATAAAAATATTTAAAAAGTATAAAGTTCTTTAAGTTAATTAAAACTTACTTGTTATATTTCTTCTTCTTACAAGGTGAAGTATCATCGTCATGAATCGGAACGTAATAATTCAAGTGGCTTCCTTTAGTGGGATACATTTTTTATATGAACCTTTCACACAAGTGGTCGATGCAATACTGAATGTATTAAACATATTTAAAATATGTATTTGCGCTATAAAATTGCAATGTGACGGGAATTATTGCCAACGCGACATTTTTTCAATTTTTCTATTCAAGCGCCGATGTACGGCTGCTTAGCGATGACATCACCCTCAGGTGAAGATTTAGCTGAATGCAATTATAAAATTTTCAAGTGCCGATGTGCAATGATCCTCAAATATGAGAATCCAAATGCGCGTGTCAAAACATGAAAAAATCGTGAAATATAAGAATAATTATCAAAGTTAAATTATGCTAATGTATAAGTAATTTAAAACTTTTGTGATGCATTTGGGCTGAGATGACATCACCACCAGATGTGAGATTTAGCCGAATGCACAAAAAATGCAATGTAATATAAAATTTTCAAACGCCGATGTGCGGCTGCTTCGCGATAACATCACCCTTAAATATTAGAATTCAAACGCGCGTTTTGTCAAAACATAACAAAATCGTGAAATATAAGAACAATCCTCATGGTTAAATTGCACTAACGTACTTGGACAGCAGCATGTAATTTGAAACTTTCACGATGCATCCGGGATTCGACATCATCTCTAGACGAGAAAAATGCAATAATCGGCATTAGTCAAAATGTACGCAGCCGTGAAATAAAGATTTAGTTAAAATATGGTACACACATAATGAAAAGAGATATCAAGATAGAATATAAAATCATGGTGAAGAGGCACACTCTGTCAGTATTTTCGCCAGGAGTTCCGAGATAAGAGCTACTAATAAGTATATACTATTAGCAAAATTTTTTTGGCATAAATTTGGAAATATGGCGGAAAACAATGCCGAACAAAATCTGCGTGAGCAATCTGCAAGGATAAATTCGATAGAAGACTACGTTGTGTGGGAGGAACAATGCGATAATATATATAATCGTTGGAAGAGCAAAGTCGAATCAAACGCCCACGATTATCGATCGGGATTCGACAATCGCTGATTGCCCGAATCGTACGACTCGAGGGATTGAAGAACTCGTTACGCAGGCGTTTTGTACATACAAGTGCTGGATGCAGCATGCTTCAACATGGATTGATATGAAGATCGATACAGCGTTCGTGAGTCGTATATTGACTGGTGTAGTTATAAATCGTAATTACATTGAGCCTTATCGGTCTCGTTATTGCTCGCACGCTCTGGGCGACCTGCGTTCTTCCTTAAGGCTCGTCGAACAGTGCCGAGCAAGAGTCCTTTAGGAGACACGCCGGCGCGATAAATCGCTATCGCGCCACTTGTGGCGCTTCCGTGTTACGCAGGGCCGTCCTGCGGTCCTTGCGGTTGTCACAGTCGTGTTGGTGGGCTCCTCGCCCAGAAATTTCCAAAATCGGTTGTTGTTCGACTGACAGATGCGGAATTTCGGCAGCGTCCGATCGGTTCTCTTTCCTATCTCGTAAAATAGGCCCATGGTCAAGAGTCCTTCCGCCGCTCCATCCTTGGGACTCCCTCGATCCCGCCGTTTGACCACGTGCCGGCAACCATTTCGTGGGCTCATTTCGAGATTACAGTTTCGATTTTACCTAACCGAAAGTCAGATTTCGCTGATCTGACCATCGGGCCGCTCTCTCCCTAAATTAGGAAGACGCAGGCCCCCGAAAAACCGCCCCCGGTCGGGCCATCCGGCCCTTGTGACGGACGTCCCCAAAAACGCCACGTCACAGCATGTTTTGCGTGGTCTGTAGTCGTCGGTCTCTATATTCAGTTGAAAGAAATGCGGAATGGAAATCTTCGTATTCACATTATATAACTGTACTGAATCTCCAAAACATTGAGTTTTCAGTGACTGTGAATCAAATAAAAAAAATTCGATCTTGCCAACAATATCTCTATAAATGTATATAATATCGAGAAAGAGAATATTGTCTCGATATGTTTTAGTGAGTTAAAAAGAGATAAACGTGTCAACTTGCTGTACATGGAAGACAACAACGTTGGACATTTCGCGTGGAATCAAAAATCTATCCAGACTCGTGAGCTTGCAATTGAGCAAAAAAGAGCACAAGAAATATACCTGCAATCGGTACGTATATATTTAATAAAATATATTGCAGAAATTATTAAACAAAAGATAAAGAATTATTTCTTTTACAAATGTTTGCACTATTTTGGCTCGAACAACAAGTTACAATCACATACGGTGGACTGTCAGGAGATGAACGAGTGCGCTATCCGATTACCGAACGATAAGGACAAGTAGTTCACGTTCAACAACTACAACCGGAAAGAGAGACTTCCTTTCTTTATGTACGCCCACTTTTAGTGCATTTTGGAGAAGATGGAGGAAGAGGGAAATTATCAACACCATACAGTGTTTAGTATTGCTTATTATGCACATTGCTTGTATGACAATTCGTTATCAGCGTATCATTCTCGTCGCACCAATTGCATGTCATGGTTCGTCGAAGAAAAATTAGCGCAACGTGTAAAGACTATTTTAGCAACTAATGTTCTTATGGTAAATTTAACATGTGATGAATGGGAAAAATTTCATTGCGCAATACCATATATGCGAGAAATCATTCCTGCAAGACGATACACGCGTACGCGATCATTGCTGTCTGACTGAACGGTACAAAGATCCCGCGCATTCAAATTGTAATTTAAATTATAATGATCCTTTTTGCATTCCCATAGTTTTTCATAATTTATCCGACGCGCACTTAATTATCGAGGAAATAGCTACAGCGTTCGAAGAAACATATATCATTTACGAAAAATGTTAAACTTGTCGAAGAGAAATCGAAAAAACATATTAAATTGCATTTTATTGATTCGTATAAATTTCTTACAACCAGTCGCGCGATATGTTTATATCTTTTCCGCTTTTTTTTCCAGGTTAGGTTATATTTTTATTAAGGATTAATGGCGCTATTATATTTTTATATTTGCATTCCTTGTTACTTAATACTGGATTACACATTTTGTTGCTACGTCTATGCGCATTTGTCGTCTGTAATATATTTTTGTATTTAATTTTATCATCGTCAGTATATAGGTCACCGTCGAACATACTCTTAAAAATCAACTTGTAGAGACCTAGTGTTCCCACGTATTTTATTCCACCGTTAATTATATTATCATCTTTATCCACATCAAAAATTTTATCACCCATCATCATTCTTTTGTTACAAAGTTTAACACTGTATCTATTGTATAATCTTTACTGTTATTTTTACTTTGACTTAAAATAGCTCATGTATATTGTTGTTCTAGTGGATCCAAGTGTGCGCGGTCAAATGTATTTTGACCCTCGGACGTTTGTAATAGATGTTTAACCGACGTCACAAGCGTTTCACAAGGTGTGATTTCGAAAATTTCATTCATAGATAGAGACGATCTTTCGTGCAATATTTGATTTAGGTGTACGTTATTTATCGGAGTAGAAGTAAACGCATTCGATAATTGTTTCTTTCGCTTATGTTTTGGTTGATTTGGAGTAGAAGTTATTAACGAATCGTTTAATGATATATTTGACCCTTTGCTTTGTTCCATACTTTGACTCTTTTTTAAGTGCTTATCTTCGAGCATACTTGATGGTTCAATTTGTTTCATTTGCTTACGTTTTGATTGATTTGGAGTAAAAGTTATTAGCGAATTGTTTAATGATATATTTGACGTGTTCGTTTTGTTCCATACTTTGACTCTTTTTTCAAACGCTTGTCTTCGAGCATACTCGATAGTTCAATTTTAGATTCCACATTGATTGTATTTTCGACAATTGGTTTTAGAGGTACGATAATTTTGTTTAAAGTGTCTCTCCAATGCGACGTCTTCCTCCATTTGACCAGTTTTTAAAGAACGATATTTTTTGCGAATTGATTAGCAATCTCTCGCAATCTTCTCACGATCGTCACTGTCAATCGTCGTCGTCATGTTGCGCTTGGACGAAAATTTTTCGACATTGCTCGATCGATGTATTAATAACGATTAATCATTTTACGGTATTGCAAAATAGTTAAATCCTTTTCGATATCGTCTATTAGTCTGTAAACTGTCTTTATCTATTGTTACAAATCCATAATTGTGTTGCCAACATTTCTGACATAATGCGCGAAAATCCTCGTAAGACATGTCAGTATTTACATGATCGTTGTATACATGTTTCAAGTTTGTACCATCTTGTTTAAATAAAATCAGTAAATTTGCATTGTCCCGTATGAGATACTTGGGTATCTTGGCATACGTTTGGCAAAGATAGAAACAGTCGACGCTCGAGTGTCGACCCATTGCAAAGTACTCTTTTATCGTATCTTGCTTATCGCATGCCATGTCGTCAAAGATAAAAATGGAATTCGGAAAAGCCTCGCTTGGTGGAATAACATCACTATTATTAGAGAAAGTAAAATAACCAATTTCATCGATTGGTAATATCAAATTTTTCAAGTATCGATATTTCAGTTATTGAAGCGATTTCGAGTATACGTACACATTCTCGAAACATACAGCGTGTGGATTTTCTATCAAACTTATCAACACGTTAGTTTTACCGCAATTTGAAGAACCGCAAATGATACCGCGCGTAGTAATCGGCAGCATGTTTCCATGCTTGCGTATTTCTTTCTCGGATGTTACTCGTGTTTTATCGTCAAAATTTGTCACTTTGATTATCGTCGTTTGTCGCACGAACCGCATGTTTGCTCTCTCGAACCCCGAATCAAATTTTTGGAAAAGTCATTGTGGCCCTATTTATGGAGGTGCACCGAATCGAAACCGCTTAGTCTCGAAAATGTTTCTTCTTCTATCGGTTGACAGCGATATTCTCGAGCTTACCACCGAGCAGTTATAGATTATGTCCAAGATTGTTTTACTGCGAGACTTTGGTAGCGACGTAGAACAATTATGGGATAAGCTTCCCGAATATATAAAAGCTGGCTCAAAGATTCGACAGTATCGTCGATGCATACTACATTATTATTTGCCGTGGCAGCAAACACATATCGACGGTTAACACCGGTAATAAAAGATTGTGGCAAATGCCAGCAAAAATTATAAGAGGTAGCGGTTTGTTAAATCGTCCAATAAACGCATTTCCTATCAAATTACATATTCTAGGCTATCAGTTTTGCGGACCGGGATCTCATTTAGAAACACGATTGGCTAGAGGCGATCGAGGTATCAATTTATTGGATGCCGCGTATCGCGAGCACGACATAGCTTATTCTCAATGCAGTCTCAGTCAACGACACGTTACCGATAATGTACTCGTCACGAAAGCGTCACGACCGCCCAAGAAATTAGTAGGATATTTTGGACAGAATGTTGCAAAAATAGAATACAATCACACGTCCTATCAAAATTATAATCAGAGTATATATTTGTGGACAATAGTGTCTACGATTTTTTCAAAGTTAAGTTATGATCGATACGAATTTAAAGCCTCACAATTCACTGTCGCGACTCAGTATTCATTCGACATTTTTCCAGCATGTCATTCACACTTTCGTTGACTAGCAAAAGTAGCGCTCTTGCTGTAAGTTACTTTCCGGCTACAGATTTAAACGATGACGATTACGAGCTTAGTTTAACGGATTTTGAAACTTATCGTACGATATCGAATTCTTGGAATAATAAATTTTATTTTGGTAACGACGCCAAAGAAATTACGATTCCCGAGGTATCGTACGAATTACACGCTATAAATATCTCCGACGTGCAATTTTACGACATCGACGTATAGTTGATTCCAACGATATTGTTGATGACGAAGATGATATCAAAGAACCCTATAAATATCCAGTAATGCTTTGCGCTAATCATAATACGCTAAAGAGTGAAATCAAATATGTCTATAGAATAAACTTTAGTAAACCAGATAACGTTGGATCATTGTTGGGATTCTCGTCAAATCATATATTAAAGCCTAAGAAATGGTACGAATCGGATGTACCGATAAATATTATTAGCGTAAATATTATTCCTATAAAATGCAGCGAAACGGAAGCGGTGCACTTGGACATAGTACAATTGGACACGATGCAAATGGACACATTGCAAATGGACATGAAACTTTGCACACGGCTCAATTGGACACAGCGCATTTGGACACAATAATTTTGGACACCATTCAGTAGCACACCGATCAGTTGCACAGCGTTCAGTTGCACACTACTCAGTTGCATACCGTTCAGTTGAACACCATTCAGTTGCACACCGCTCAGTTGCATACCGTTCAGTTGAATACCGTTCAGTTGCACAACGTTCAGTTGCATACCACCCAATTGCACATCGCTCAGTTGCACATAACTCAGTTGCACATAGCTCAGTTGCACACCGCTCAGTTACATACCGCTCAGTTGCACACCGCTCAGTTGCACACCGCTCAGTTACACACCGCTCAGTTGCACACCGTTCAGTTGCACATTCAATTGCGCACTGTTCTTTGAGGTCGCGTGCAATATTGACGCTGAGTATATTGTTTAATTGATATAAAAGTAATGGCGGCCACAAATTTTAGTTTTAAATTAGAAATAGGTGTGGGTTAGGTTATATTTTCCGGAAGTGGAGTCTTCCGTAGGACGGGGGGGGGGCGACGGAACGTACTGTCTTCACGCATATACTTTTTAATGTGTAGTAAGATTCCACATAGGTTTACAACTTTCCACATGGAGCGAGGTTCAACGCAAACCTATTTGTCTAGTTTTTTGATAGTGGAGCCCCCCCGTAGGGGAGGGCGAAACCCACTGTGTCCACGCATACATTTTTCCATCCACACAATAATTGTAGGATGGACCTAGCTTTGTGATGGGGACTGTCCTATTGCAATCATATGTGTCCGATTGGGTCTGTGTCCGATCGAGCCTGTGTCCGATTGGATCTGTGTCCAATTAGGAAATATTGTCGTGTCCGATCGGTAATGTGCGCAATCGAGATTCGCTCTCTTCTCCTAGGGTTTTGTGATTCTTCATCTGGCGCAACGCAGCTCTCAGTTCCGAAGCGTCGATTTCTGACAGTTCCTTAGATCCGACATTTAGCACCCGGGCTCTCCATCTTTCGGGATGATTCGGCTCCAGGACTGATTAGCTGTAGAGATGTCGATAGAAGTCTTCTATGACTTTTGCGATTTCTGCACTTTCTGACACAACTTCACCTCACTCATTTTTTATCTGGTGTATGGCATGTCTCTCCTTTTTGATATCCTAGATCAAAGAACCTATATATTTCGGTTGTTTTCTACGGTATCATGGACGAGTTGTGTATTGTGGGCTCTTAGGTTCTTGCGAATCGCGTTCTTCACGGTTTTGTTCAACTCGGCGTATTCCAATGCCTCTTTATCTGTCGTCCTGCGCTTCTCCTGGAGTGCAACTGTTTCTGCGCTGAACTTTGGATTTTTCCGACGAAGCAGACCTTCCAAGCTGCTATCTGAATACTGTTCGTGATCCTATATGATAGTCTGTTAATCTCTACCTCTCCCAGTGCTCCTGTCGGTTGGAGCTTACTTTCGATATGTGAGTTGTATTAGTCCCTCCTGTTGTGTAGCGCGTGCTTGGTGATTTGGATCCTCTTCTGAGTTATTTTCCTTCTTTCGAGCCGAGTGTTAGCGCAAATCTTCGCTCTCACGAGTCTGTGGTCGCTTCCAGTATCGAAGCGGTTCAGCACTGAAACATTTGTGGTGGCGTGCTTCATCGTAGTCATTTTGGCGTTAAAGTCGCCATCACCACTGTAATCGATTTCGTTGACGGTTTCGTCCGGGCTTCTCCAAGTCCATTTTTTTTGATTGGGCTTTTGGAAGAAGGTTCGCGCAGAACATTCTGTCTTTGCATAGAAATTCCAGAAGGTGTTCCTGGTCGTTTCTTGTTCCCAATCCGGATCTACCAATGCTCTGCGGGTCTTCTATTTCCTTCTGGCCGATTTTGGCGTTAAAGTCGCCATCACCACTGTAAGTTTGGTCTTGTCCATGTTCTTGGCTGTTGCCAAGTCATCGTAAAACTGCTTTATCTTTTCCTCAGAAGCAGCTATGGTGAGTGCGTGTACCTGGATAATCTGTGCTTTGTACCAGCTGTTTAGTTTCAGCACGACGTAGATGACTCGGTCTGACACGGTGTTACAGTTAACGACCAGATGTTTGAATTTCCGATGAATCAATAGGGCGACTCCTCCTCGGTGATGATTTACCTCGGAGTTTCTGCAAAAGAGCAAGTGCCCAGAGTGCAGTACCATGGTGGCTTCTCCTGCCAGCCTCGTCTCGCTAATTCCCAGTACGTCCCATCTGATATTGTCGAGCTCTCTCTTGAGACCTTCTACTAATCTCATTGTTCTGATGTTGTAAGTTGCTATTAAGATGATCTTCTTGCTTTTTTGTCCTTGGATCGAATTTTTGCCTCTCCCAGAATCCGTGAGGCAGATTAACGTATTAGTGCGGGATTCCAAGCATCGCGTTCTACCCGCCTGGGGTATTATTGTTTTGAACGTTGACATTTTATGGTTTTTAGAAGGGATTGGCAATTAAAATGCTACGCTTGCGTGTTGGCGAGTGCCTATATTTGCTCGGGGACAAACTCCCCATCTTAACCTGTTGATCTGGTGATGCAGCATTGGCATTTTCTCCACGCTGATTGCCTTCGGATCTCCCGCCGATATTCGGGTGGCTGATTGCAGTGGGGTTATCACTGAGCGACGGGGTCGCCACTTTCCTATGCCGTATAAAATATATTACTAATTACAATAAAACTTAAGATTAAGGGCGCTCTCACTGATTCAATGATCTTGATATATGTATGTTATCAAGAACATAATTCTGAGTAACTTTTTCTTCTAATTTAATCGTCGTTCGTTGCTTATTAAAAAATTATAAATAATTAAAAATAGTGACTGACTAAAGCTTGGGACATAAAACTGCCCACATTTTCGCATGAATTATCAACTTTTACATCAGAAAACAAAAAGAAAATGATAAAGAATTACAATGAACTAAGTAGGTTTGCGTAGACAGAAAGAGGGCGCGCGCACACACATACACACACACACCGGGGGGTCCAAGGGAGGCCTTCGGCTATATTGTAAAGCAAGATCCACCCTGCTTATCGGCAGGGTTAATGCGGGAGTGGAGCCTAAAGCCCCTCTTGCACTCCCTCGTGTGTGTATGTGTGTGTGTGTGCACCCGCGCGCATGCTACCTGTCTGCATTTGCTTTGGTATATTTCAAACTTTTTTGTTAATAACTTTTTAATAAGCAACGAGCAACAATTAAATTAGAAGGAAAAGTTATTTTGAATTATGTTTTTGACAACATATATCAAGGTCATTGAAATCGGTAAAGTCACCCTTAATCTTAAGTTTTACCTTATTAAAGGATGGTTGGTACTAAATTTAGTGAGTATCGGTGAAAGACTTTATTTTTTATAAAATTTTTGATTTTTTGAGAAATATCTATACACGTCTTTTAACTTTTGAAAATATTAAGATATGGAATTAAATTTGTAATAAACCGCTTTCGCGAGGCGGTCGTGGATAACTCGGTCGGGATCCGGGGCTCGTGAAAGGGTATCGAGAGACGAACGATAGATGCGTTAGGTAAAATATAATTTATTGCGTGTAAGTATGTGTGTATACAGAGTGAGTGTGTGTATAACTGTTGTGTGTGTTGGTATGTGTGCGCTTGTATGTGAGTGAAATGTTAAGCGAGCGAGTGCGTGTGCGAACGCGAGATATTTACGTGTGGTTTACAATGTGTTAAAAATATATGGGCGAGGCGTATGATGACTTGCATGTGACAAAACGCACTCGTGTATGCGTGAGTGTTGGACTTGGCTAGCGGTGTGGTTGTGCCGGTCGCGATGCATACGAATTACAATGCACGGGGTGTGTGTGTGTCGGAACGCGCTTTCAGCGATTCGATACAATTATCGATTACGTGCGCGGATCTGGATTTCGGCAGAGGCCGCTAACTACCGGGCGGTAATTTCGGTCGGGTCGGTGGGCGGTCCTGAGACGTGTCGGTATCGATCTGATTGCGTCGATCGATGTCGCGGCCGGGTTAGATCCTCCCCCTTGAGCGGGACTTAGCGCGCCGTATTAATGGCGAGTCCGATCGCGGTAATGGCGGTCGCGGAATTACTGCGAGTTCGCGGATATCGCGGTATTGTTTCGTCGGGGATGGTTTTCCCGTAGAATGCAGGAGTGCAACGGCCGACGGGAACACCCGTCAATGGCAGGGAACTCCCTACCACTGGATGATCGCCGTTGCACTTAGGTGGACGGATGCGTGCGAGGTGTCGAGAACTCCCGACGGAGGCTGAGTACGCCCAACCTCGTGTTCCTCGGTCGCAGGGATTTCAAAGGATCGCTCTCAGAGATGCCGCAAACTCTCGGCGGAGGCTGGGTACTCCCAACCCCGTTTTCTCTCTTTTTGAGCGTGTTTTCAGGATCGTTCTGGATTCCAGGCGTCGTACTGACTCTGGTGGTTGCGGAAGATCTGGTCCTGAGATGTAAAACGTGCCCTATTTATACCGCTTTTCCGGCGGGTGCGCGTGCGTAATATGCCTGATTGTTTTAAGACATATTATTTAACGGTGAACCGCCGCGCGCGACTCGGGTGGTTTCGGGAACGGTCGGTACGGTTACCCGAGCGCGGTGACGGTTCCGGGTAAACACGCGTCTTAACGGCGGTTTACAAATCGGAACGTTTTATAAATCTTTAAAAATGGGCGCTCGGCGCCTCCGCATTATGCCCGACCGGTGTTTGTCGGGCGGCGGACTTCCGGCGGATCGACGGCCGGGTAACGGTGGAGGGATGCATCGTTACAAATTTTATATGAATAGAGTATCATTAATGGATAGTTGGTATTGAATTTGATGAAGATTTGTAACAGGTTTTTATATAACTTTTATTAAATGTAAATTTTTGAATTTGAAAAAAAATATTTTGTAATATCTTAGGTGTGATTAGCCCGATTTTTATTTGTCAATGAATTTCTAAAACCAACATCGGGTTGAAATAGTATTTATTTCGCTCACAAAACTTCCTTTATAAAAAAACAAAAATTGAAAAACTCTCTTGCTTTAGGAGCTTAAGCTTTGTGAGTGAAATAGAATTCCTCTATGAGAAAGCAATGTGCAAATTTCTGATTTATACAATTTTCAGCTTGTTTTATTTTCTGTTGGCGTAATTTTTTAATATCATTATTTTTGTAGATTTAAAATAACATTATTTTATGCAGATTAAATTAAAATAACTATTTCTTAAATATATATAACTGTTTTTTATAACTGGCGCATGTACTTGGCGCTTTTTTTTATCTGTTTTTAAAACGTAAGTTTTTAAGGATATCATTCTCTTTGTAGTATATATATATTAACATATTTAAATAAATAGCAAAAAACCTGCTATCACTTCGTTACATATATTTTACAATATTATTTTTACATATCAATGTAAAGGCTTAAGACTTACATATTAAGACTCCTCATTAATTTATAAAATATAAATATAACATTTTTAGTTTTTTATTAATAATAATATTTAATAGTTTATCTAACATGTGTCTCTCATTTTAATGGCATATGAAAATGTATAAGTAGGAAAGATAGGTTGTTTTCTGACCATTTTTTTCAATGAGTGCGAGAGAAATCTGTGAGAGAGAAAGGGACGGAGATATGCCCAGAAAAAGAAAAAAAGACAATCGTTGGGGGTTGTGGGGACTGGGGAGAGAACAGGTGTGTATGTAGGGCGAGATGAAAAGCACGGCCGAGTTGGAAAGCGGAAGCGAGAGGGTTAGTGGGAACGGGGAGAGCGGGTACGAGTCGACAAGATCGCCCGGGAGATGACGACCCGATCGATCGGGGGTCGCGGTTTCTCCCCGGCGCGACTCGACTTTGGCGCGCCTTGCTCTTTACGATAGGCGGCGGCGGCGACTCCTCGCGCCGCTTCTAGCGCACGATCGTGATCGTGATTCTTTAGGTACGCGCGCCGTTTCTAGCGCGCGATCCGCAAACAGACGCCGGGTATCCGGCGTCGAGAGAGACGAGGGATCGTCGGAAGGCGGTCGAACGGGGAGCATTTTCGTCGTTTTTCTCTTTTCACGACACGCGTTAGCAGCGATACGAGCGAGTTTATCGCATTTCGGGGTGAGATTTTCCTGTTTCTCGACGACGATGCGTGTCCGGTGACGAGACGCGTCCGATGACGAGAGCGAGTATTCGGCTCAGTTAATCGGGGCGCGTTCTCGCTATTTTTACCCGTTATGAAAGGATGCCGCGGCGATCTCGAGGTATTAGTATATTCGAGAATATTCGCGGCGCGATGAAGCGCACATCGGACGCTTTAAATAGACTAGCCGGAAGGGAACATTCGAATTAGAAGTATACATAATTTGGAGGTACCGAATCGTTTGAAACAGGAATTGCGCGAACGTTATATAGAGAACTGTCTGTACTGTAGAGAAAAGATCGGCTTCGCAGAAGAGTTCATGCTAGAGGCGAGCGAGGCGCGATTCGACAAGCCTTTTGCGAACGTCGGAGCCGACGGCTATCTGCTTTATCGCAACTGGAAGCGGCGATACGGAGTGTCAAAATTTTTGTGGGAGGTAAATCACGTCATGCATTGCTTCTACACGTTCGGTTGCCAATTCGAAAACGGAAATTATTTTGAGGAGCGCATAGATCAAGTTTTGTGAGAAGCGTGTCGACGCACGTGAAAAAATCGGTGTACAGCGAGATAATACCTGCCTTCGATCTCATCTACGAGATCTTCGACGTGTCGAGTAATTGGGGGCTGCGCGACAAGAGCTTTGTTCTACATCGAAAAATTCGACAGGGAAAAGACGTGGTTTATTTGTAAAAATCTTGGCGTTCGTTGAACGACAAGTGACGGATCGAGAGACGATAGAGGAGCGCGATCTTCTCGATAGCGCGCGGAGCATCGCGACGGAGGACGTGCATCGCGCGTGGGCGCGGCGGTGCGACAAACGGCAGTGTCTCAAATCTCTGCGAGAGAAATGTCGAGGCGAACGCCGGGGGAGATCCACCGGAGCGATCAATTCTCGGATCGCTTTGTAACACAGTCACCTCGCTCGACGCTCGGATCGGTTCGTTGGTGTCCGGGTTCGAGAGGAGGGGAGACTCAAGCTTGCGATAACACAATGTAGATAGAAAAGATCGTTTATTGAGATAGAGATAGATATGTACAGAATAGCGTGCAGGGCCAGATGATGTCGGTAGACGTGTGTTGAGCTGGTGTCGAGGTGCGGGTGGCGTGCAGCAGCGAGAAGCGGGCTCGGCTAAATCTTTACTATGGTTTGATTGGCGGTGCGGACTAGCAACGCGGCTATAACGTACGGACTTATTACTAGCAGGCTTAACGGACGGATTTAGAGCTATGACGCGGCTAGAGCTAGCGGACTTATTACTAACAAGTCTTATTACTAGCCAGCTTACTCCTACGGCGCGGTTAGAACTAGTGGACTTACTTCTACCAGGCTTATTACTAGCGAGCTTATTCCTACGGCGCGGTTAGAACTACTGAGCTAGTGTCAAGCTGAATGGTTAGTTATTGCGGGCAGGGCCGAGTGTCACGTCGGACCCTGCCTTGGCAACGGAAGTCGGTGTAATCCGACGGAACCAAATACAATCTTGGTCCCAGGCAGAGATAGGAGCCGGTGCAACCCGGCGGAGCTGAGTGCAACCTCGGCTCTAGGAGCGGCAGAGATAGGAGCCGGTACAACCCGGCAAAGCTGAGGGCAACCTCAGTCCTGGAGGTAGAGAGAGCCGGTGCAACTCAGCAGAGCTAAGGACAACCTTAGCTCCCAAGAGGTAGTAGGTAGTGGTTAGATCGGTGTCAAGAGCTGGATTGCAGGACGGGATCTGGTCTCGATGTCTCGGCCGGCCGGACTTATATACCCGGCCGTTGCCCCCACTAGGTGTTAAAGATCCGGTAGTGGGGTCGGTTCCGCGTGGGGACCGCAAAAGAGTGTCTGGTGTGAGGGTGACGGCGAGTACGGTGTATGAACGAGTGAGACAGCGCGTGCGGTGTGCGTGCAAACGGGATAGATAGCGCAGGACAGGTAACGCTGGGTGGAATAAAGCGAGCCGCGTGCGTATATATATATATATATATATATATTTATATATATACACATATATATAATTTTAATTAATAATTCAATTAATAATATTAATTACAAATTTTATGGTAATTATTGGCAATATTATTTTTATAAGAATTTTTCTAAAGATGTACAGAGTGATCCGAAAAGGTATTTTTGCGAAAAACTTGAATTATTCAAAAAAAGAGAAACTAAATGAAATCATATCATATATGATTTATTATGAAAGAGTTGAATTACAAATGATTATTTTAAAACTGCTTTTTTTCATTCTCACAAGTATAATTTTGAAGCGCTTGAAAATGTGGTCAATAATTGTATGTGAGATTGTAGCTACAATGCTTTTTATTTCCTCAATTATGCGCTTCTGAAGAAACTCGAAACCTTTGGAAATTTATGTGGAAATTTTATAGAAGTTAGTAGTATACAATGTGTTACATTCTGGGTCACATTTTTTACTCTATCAAAATCAACTAAAAAACATCAAAATCACTAATAAAAACAACAAAATCACCCATAAAAGCAACAAATTAAAAAAAAAAGACAACAAAAAGAAGAACTTTCAAAATATTGGCAGAAATCCTAAATTCCAAGAGTGTTAAACTCTAAATCAAGACCATTTATAATACAACGACTAAGTGTCTGAAAGACTAGCACCTGAAAGGTTTAGTCCGTAGGATGTTCAGTCCAAGGACGCTTACGAAGTAATTAGATCCTTCTTATTTATCCATTGGTTATGTATATTATCAAAGCCTAGCCATTTAACATAAACTTTATTTCCTTTTTTTTAATATTTTTTCAACTAAATAGATGTTAGTTGGAATTTTAGTTTTTTGTAGTTTTTGTTCATAAAAGGTTCCCTTAATCTCTTCACCTTTCATATCTTTAATATGATAATATGAAGGTATGTTTTTAAAAACTTTATCTATTACAAATATTTCAGTTGACCAATTAGGTGTATATCCTTTTTCAAACATATGTTTTAATTTATTAATCCTTACATAATCACCAACTTTGAATCGCGTCCCTTGAACTAAGCGTCCTTCGGACTTAGCGTCCCTTGGACTTAGTCTTTCAGACGTCATCTTCAGGTGTCTTTCAGACGCATCCTTCGGACTATTGTCAAGACGGCTTGACGCATCCTTCGGATTTAGTCCATAGGACGCTTCACATGGTGTCATTCCCATAGTTCCCCAATAAGCAATTTGATAACAAATTGTTGCCAAATTGGCATCAAATTCGCTCAAAACTTGGTAACAAATCCAGTGCCATCTGTGTCCGCATTAAGCTTGTGTTTTGGTGACAAAGCTTGTTGACATAACCTGACAGCAAATTGACGGCAAAAACCGAGCAAAGCTTGACATGATTTGACGCCAAATTGATGGCAAAAATCGACCAAGATCTGCGCAAGACAATCTGATAGCAGATTGTCAGCAAAAACCGAACAAATTCTGCAGTTTTTGGCCATTCATATAAAAGTATATATTTAAATGGATTTAAAGTCTCAACCCTAAGTAACAAAATGATGATAAGTTTTGGTCATAAAATGACCATTAGATAATTAGACATTATATAAAATCATATGTTAATATGTTAAAACATATAGGTAAATTCAAGTAACTTAATTTATAAAATTAAAGATCTTTTTGGACATAAATTGTTTGAATAAGTGAAAATCGAACAATTATCTGTCCAATTTGCAAAAAATCAATTCAATATCTGAATTTCCTGTATAAGAATTGTGTCAAAAATTGAACTGATAGAAATATATATATTATAATATTATTAGTATTTTGTAGGCTTTATATACACTCATGACAAGAATTTGAATACGGGTATAGATAATGAATAACGCGCCGCATAGCGATAAGCGACTGAACTATTTTATAATACTTTGTAATAAGCTGCAGATTTTGTTCGGTTTTTGCTGCCAATTTGCCATCAAATTGCGCACTCTAGATCCTGCTCAGTTTTTGCCGACAATCTGATGTCAGTCATGTCAGCAAGCTTTGCTCGGTTTCTGCCGCCAATTTGCTGTGTAGTTATGTTAGCAAGCTTTGCTTGATTCTTGCCGGCAATCTGCCAGCTTAATCGGTAATAACAACTCTTGTACCAAATTTGTAGCCTTTTTGCTGACAATAATTTGTAGCAAACACTTGGCAATATCTGTTAGAACAGACCTGGCTGACTGGGAAACTGTTCAGACAACGTTACAGAAGAAAAGTTATCTGAGGAAACAGAGACTCTTATATCTGCCTTATCACTGAGAAATCTTTCAACTTTCAATGAACTTCTGAAATAAAAATCTGTCTTTGCACTTTACGTAAGCATCAATTATATATGTTGATTTATGTTGTTCTTTCTTAAAATTGTAAAACCTTTATGTTTTGTTTTTCTAAAGTGTTTGCATTTCGTTATAAGAAAAACGAAAATTTTTCCGTTATTCATGGCTATCTTCAAAGAAAATTAGCTAAAAAATTAAAGATGATTTTATTTTTGTTCTTAGGTAAATCATTTTCGCCGCCTTGGAGGAACTTCGCAAGCGGATCACACACGGAGAATTCTCAGAAGGATTGTTCATAAGGAATTAGCACAAAAATTAAACTGGGCAGGAAGAGGAGCGAAAACAAGTCTTCAATCTTTTGATGCCGTATGCCAACTCATTGTTAGTAAGCCTACAATTACGATTCTTGAAAATAAATTGTGATGCAATTTTCATATTGTAAAATTGAGTTTTCTTATACTTTATAGGATCCGCAAGCACTAATCAAGAAACCTCTTATAAGATAACCGAAGAAACAATTAAATCTTGGTTACGTTATGCAATGGATCGAGATGGTGGTCGAAACAGGAGGAAGGAAACTATAAATAACAATTAGATTGATGAATCACAATCAGAAAATTACACGAGTTAAGAATTAAATTTTGTTATGCTTTCTCTTTCCATGGAAAATTTCCAACTTTTTCATTTAATCTTAGATTTGCCATAAAGTTAATCATGGAAAATGATTGCTTTTTACAGATATTATATTACTTTATTTTAAATTACTTTATATTAAATTACTTTCAGGACATCAATATGATTTTTTACTTTGCTCTTGATAAAAATGATATATTTTGCTGCTATTATTATGTACAATATAGTACTTTACTTTGTGACATTATTATTTACTGTTAGGAATATTAATATTGCTAGTCAGTAATATATCAATTGCATTTATGTTTGATATAGTTAGTTTTTTTTTAAGATAATTTATAACTGTGCAATTATAAAAGTTCCTGCTAAACTTAGAAGTTAAATTGTTCATATATAACGTTTTATTTTGAAAAATAAAGACTGATCTTAACATATATATAAATAATATAATATAACAATATTTATAGTATAGTATAACAATATTTTATATAAATATAATAAACAATACTTTATACCAAATTATATTACAATAAAAATTATATTATTTTGTTCAGATTTATTCTAAATTATGTATTGTTCAGTTTTAGAATTAAAACATTTAATTATAGAACTGTTTATTTTATTGCATATATTATATAATAAAGACAACCTCTATATCCGAATTTCAGACATGTCATAATTCTATTACAAAAATTGATTTATTTTGATTTGTTGCTTATGATCTTTCCATTATTGAGGTTTAATTAGTCGACAATTTCTAATCAATAAGTATACGATGTTTAACTAATATTATTTTCATTAACCATACATCATAAAAATAAAATGGACACCAATATATTTTTATTTATATCTGTTTATAATTGCATAATTATGTTAGTAATTGCATGTTATTTATATAATTCTTGGAATTCTTGTAATGAGTTAAAATCTATGTGATTGATATGGATGTAATTAACAGTTGTAGGTAAAAATTTATTGATATCCATTTTATTCTTGGGATCTGTGGTTTTTGAAATTAATATTAGCTAAAAATTATATATTTATTGCAATGCTGATAATGTTGGTCCATTATCATTTGAAATCGTTGGGCCAATATCTACAATTTAGACAGTCGACATATGCCCAATATTGGGTCAATGTTTTTGTCCGATCGGATCATTTTTCAATTGTTGGTATAATATTGGCTAAATGCAAAATCCAACATTTCACCAACCATTGGCCATCAGTAAACCAGCGTGACGCCGCCAACATTGGTCCATTGTTATTTCGGAACGTTGGGCCGATATAATAAACGTTGGGCAATCAACATAGATCCAATATAAGACCAATGTTTATGTGCTGCTCGGGAAATTTCGCACCGCTTAAAATTAACTGCAAAGGTGTCACTAATTATAGTTTTTATGATCAACTTTCAAATATAAATATAATTTTAGCATCATTCAATCAATCATCATCGTTCTTTAAAGAAAAATAAAAAAACTTGATGAAATTCAATTAAATCAAGTTTTTATAAACATTTAATTCCTTAAAAATATATTTAATTTATTAAACTTTTTAATGTGTCATTTTTCTTAACGGAATATTATTCTTTTTTATTTCAATAAACATTGCTTGAGATAATTAGTCGACCGAACCATAGAATCTCTCGAAATATTATACGGCATTGCCGCTGTGTACTTCTTAGTATGTATTATTATTTTACGTTAAACTTTAATTTTTGGAAGTCACGTGGCATTTGTTGCCCAAAACCGATAGAATTCGGTAATTTTAAAGACGTTATGTTTATGAAAAAATATATAAAAATCAACATCTGATTAACTGATGGAAATATACAACGATTACAAAGATGAATTCATGGTTGGAATATTCACTAACAGGACACCCGTTCCTATTGTAAAAGATCCGAATTTAAGCAGGAATATTCTTATCAAAGATTTTAGCACATTTGCCGATAGAGAATTTCCTTTTCACACAAAAATTCGAATGTATATATAAATATGTATATTTTAAACTATATTATAACATTTGAACTCTCTCTTTCTCTCTCTCTCTCTCTCTCTCTCTCTCTCTCTCTCTCTCTCTCTCTCTCTCTCTCTCTCTCTGGACAGGTGTAACGTGTTAAATTGTGCTCTGTGAAGAGGTAGATACTCTGTGGGTTGGACTGCTTTGCGAATGGAATAGAGTTAGTTCTGCATGCACTGGATTGTGAGGATTACGAAGAGTGTGTTATCTGTTGATAAATTGTCGTGAGAAATAGTAATTTTGATTGTTAATTGTTAGTAGAGTCTGGGATGAAATTCGCATAGATGAATCAGCATAATTAGACAGCGACACTTAGTGACGTACCTACGCAGCATAAAAGAGAGTTATTCCTAGGATAAGCAGTATCGATAAAACAGTATTCATTGTTATCAAATGAAAATGAGCATATGATGGAACTGTGTGTAAGATCAAAACACCGGCAGTATGTGGCCAATGTAAGAAAGAAATAAAAACTGAAGCTTCCAAATGTGTTCCGTGCGACAAGATCTTTTATCCTAGCTGCCATAAACTTCACAAAGTATATAAATGGTAAATGAATTACTTCCCTGTAAAGGTAAATTGGAAACATATATGATAAAAGTATCAAGTTCTATTGAAGGCGATATAGTAAGTGAGAGTAGCAGAGAACGAAAATTATCAAGTAGTATGGATTATAAAATAGATGTTTTGTACAAATTGATAAAAGAAATGTTGAAGAATGAAATGTTAGGGAAAGACTTAATTAAAAATATCATAACGGATACTATTGGAGAGGCAATGGTTTGAGTAAGACAAGAAATCTGGAAAGAAACTGAGCTTGAAGCAATCATAAGCAAAACAGTAAGGAATAAATTACAAATGACAATTAATATTCCACCAATGAAGAGCATATATCAATTAGAAGCAGGAGAGATTTAAAATTACAGTGAGGCTGCAGCGGGTAAGCAGGAGGCAGTGATAATCATCAAGTCAATAACGAAAGATGCCAACTCTAGCGAGATAATGAAAAGAGACATAAAGAATAAAATTGATATCTCAAAATTAGAAGTGGAGATAAAAAATGCGTAAATTGCGAGAAAAAAAAGTAAAATCTTAAAATTAAAAATTTAAATTCGGATCATGCGGCGTTTGATACTGAATGTCCATACTATAGAAGAGAATTGGAAAAGTAGATAAATGAAATAAAAAGTAGTTTATAGCATAAAGTAAAATTAAATGAGGGAAATTATAGGATGAATTGTTTAAATGCTCAGGGATTTATAAAACGCAAAGATGAAATAGAAAATGTATTAGTAGATAAATTTAGACCAAATATATTAGGATTTACAGAAATGCATGTAACACAGATGATTGAAGATCATAAACTACGAATCGATGGGTATATGTGTGTGAGAGGAGACTCTGTATCTAGCAGAACGGGTGATGTGTTATTATATTTAGATAGTAGAATTAAATTTGAGATAATGTAGACACTTGCGAAAAAAGTTGGTGGTCAGTTACGGTTAAAATTGTTGATAGAATCTATAGGGGTACTTTAATGTTGGTTTATCGATCGCCTAATAAGAGTGATGCTGGTTTTATTGATTTCCTTGAAGAAGCGTGTAATAGTGATATGTTGAATAATAATGTTATTATTATGGGTGATTTTAATTTAGACATGAAAACGCAATTACTATCAAAATAAACTAATTAGAATAATGAATTCTGTGGGTTTGAAACAATTGGTTAAAGAGCCTACAAGGGTAGTGGGTACTTCTGAGACGATAATTGACTTGATTTTTACTAACTTAGATGTTGAAGTGAAGGTAAGTCATGAGCTAAAATTGACTGACGATTCAACGGTAGTGGTATATTGGAATGTAGGTATGTCAAATAATGCGTATCAAACGATTGTATTTAGAGATTACAAGCGAATGAATGTGGATGAGTTTTTGAGAATGATTGACCTTAGATTTAATGCTTATTGAGGGTTGTAGTGTTAATGCTCTGGTAGACTTGGCAATAGATTCGATTGTTGAATGCCTTGACTCTGTTGCTCCCAAAAAGAGAGTTAATGTACAAAATAAAATGGCAGGGTAAGCAATGGTTTTCAGAGGATATTCATCAATTTATGAAACTAAGGGATGAGGCTTATAAGCCAGCGCGAATTAACAAGAGTAATGCAGAGTGGAAATTGTTTTATCAACTGAGAAATAAAGTTGTTGATGTAATTAGAAAAGCAAAAAGAGATTAGAGGAAAATCTGGATAGAAATAAAAAAGATCCGATAAAAATGTGGAAATCGCTGAAGGAATTACTGAATGGAAGCTCTCGTGACGACAATTTATTTAAGGAGATACAGTGTGGAGACAAAATAGTAAATGATACTAAGAAGATGGCAAATATATTTAATAGATATTTTGTAGATAGTATTATGTCACTTAAAGAAGATTTTATAATGGACCCAATAAGGGACATGAAGTACATTGAAAATGTTTTAGAAGTTTTTAATGCAGTCGAACTGGGTAATTTAAATCGGTTAGTTCAACAGTTAGAAAATAAAAGTGATACAGAAGAAGGAATAACTGTGCGAATAATGAAATTAGTATTAACAGTAGTAGGTGAACAAATATGTTATATAATGAAGTCTTTAGAGGAAGGAATATTCCCTAGTAAATGGAAGGAAGCAGTGGTGGTTCCAGTGCCTAAATTGAAAAGAACGATTAAAATAGAAGATTTAGACCAATAAATAAATTACCGATTTATGAAAAGATACTAGAGATAATTGTTCATAGACAATTAGTGGAATACTTGGAGAGCAATAGTCTAATTGTAGAGTGTCAATTTGGTTTTAGAGCTAAGCATTCATGTGAAACTGCCTTGCAATGGATTATATCAAGCTAGAAAAAAACTATAGGCGGAGGTAAGATCATAGGAGTGGTTTTCTTAGATTTAAGAAGAGCATTCGAGGTAGTGGATAGAACTATTCTCTTAAAGAAATTGGAATGGTATGGAATTAAAGGGACAGTGCTTAGATGGTTCAAGACTTACTTGGAAAATAGAACTCAAAAAGTAAAATTTAATGGAAACATATCCGATTCCATTGGAATTGAATTGGGTCCTCAGGGATCGGTTTTGGGACCGCTACTATTCTTGCTCTACATAAATGACATAATAAAAGTTATAAGTAATAAATATACAATTCAACTATTTGCAGATGATGCTCTGATTTATACATCTCTGGGTATTCGAGCATTGAAATTAATGAGAATCTTAATGAGCAGATGGAGAAAATTGAAGAGTGGCTAAACTGGAATAGGCTGCAAATAAATGTTAACAAAACTAAAGTTATGTTGATAAGAGAGATAAGAAAAACAGTGATGGAAAATAATATTAAAATAAAGCTAAAAAATAAAATTTTGGAGGTAGTTAATGAAATAAAATACTTAGGAATTATAATTGATAGAAATTTAAATTTTTCAGCACATGTAGACTATATAGGGTAAAAGATTGGTTCGAAATTAGGAATCTTGAGGAGGGTAAGCGAGAAATTGATACCATATATGAGAACTGTTGTATATAAAACGATTGTTGTTCCGTTGTTTGAATATTGTGCATCGATATTAATAGGTTTAAGTGAAAGTAATTTACAATACCTTCAAAAATTACAAAATAAAGGAATGAGAGTCATACTACGGTGCAATAAAAGAGTTAGAATTAGGGATACGCTTGAAGCTCTGCAATTTATGTCAATTAGAGAAAGAATTGAGTTTAATGTTTGTGTACTGGTGTACAAAATGGTAAATGGGCAGTACCCGAATTATTTAGTAAGTAATATGGAACTAGTTCAAAATAGGCGAACAGTGCAGACGAGACAGAGTGATAATATATATAAATATATATAAAACTACTGAGGAGCAGAAAATGTTATTGCATGATGGATTTGAATTGTACAACAACCTACCTAAAAAGGGAAGAAAAACTGCAAGGTTTTAAGAGAGCTTTGGTGCCATATATTAGGAATAGGGAGCGAAGAATAATGTAACCGCGATTGTTAATTTTGTTGTCAGATGTAAGAATTACAATAGATGGGTAAGAACTAGAATATATAAGTTGTGATACTAGCGATTTGTAATATTAGTGTTATTAGATGTAAGAACAATGTATAATGGACATCTGTGATACTAATGATTGTTATGTTGATTGTAGCTACTGGAGCTAATAAATAAATATCTATCAATTTAAAATTGAAAAAAATAGTTAAGTTAATTAGGACAAAGAAGAAAAAATATTATAAAAATATGATAGATCTTAATAAAGAAAATCCTATCTATGTGGAAAATATTGAAAGAAATAATTAGAGACGATCTAAGAGATAAGAAGGAATTAGAGGATATAGATTTTGAAATATTAGACAGTAGTGAAAGATGCAATATAGCAGATAAATTTAATTTATATTATATATACAAAGTATTGATAGTATAGTAAAATCTATAAATAGGAGTAATTTTTGAGAATGCGTGTAAAATAATATTTATGTTATTGAAAGCGAAGGAATTGTGGAAAATGTTGAGATGATTAAAATAGATCATTTACAGGAAATTATTATGGGATTACCGAAAAAGAAAGGTACAGAGGAGAGAATAACTAGCGATATATTATAGGTAGTGTTTTGCGTAATAAAAGATGAATTTGTTGATATAATAAATAACTTTTTGAAGGAAGGTTGTTGTCCAGAAGGCTGGAGAACATCTACGATAATACCGATACCAAAAATAAAGAAAACTAGAAAAGCAAGTGAATTTAGGCCTATTAATATTACCAATATTTGAAAAAGTATTAGAATTAATAGTTAAAAAGTAAATTGAAACGTATTTGGAAAATAATTGTATTATAACAGAACATCAGTCGGGCTTTAGAAAACAGCATTCGTGTGAAACAGCGATTCAAACAGTCATTGATCGATGGAAATTGATAATTAGTGAGGCAAAAATGGTAGGCGTTATTTTTTATAGATTTTAAGCAAACCTTTGAAACAATAGATAGAAAAAAATTATTAGAGAAATTATATCAATATGGAATTAGAGGAATGGTTCAGATCATATTTAAATAATAAAACATAGGCTCATTTAACAGTAAATGGTCTAAGGCTCAATTTAACAATAAATTGTCTAAATTAATAGCTACAGTATATGGAATACCACAGGGATCGGAGTGATTACGATAACTGTGGCCCCCTATTTGAAAGGTCGTTTCTGAAGACATTTATTTTGACGAAAAACACGGGAAAAATAGTAAAAAAAATTTCCGACCAATAGTTTGCGAGATATATCACTTTAAAGTATTGGACATGATAATAAAACTTTATAAAAACGGACCCAACGATGTTGACCTTGATATATGTTGTCAAGATCATGATCCTGAGTAACTTTTCCTTATAACTTAATCGGCGGTCTCTTATAATTTTTGAGATATTTAAAGTTAAAGTTTAATTCGAAACGAAAATTTGGTTTGGGTTATATAACGTAACCCAAACCATAGTTTTAAATCAGAAATAGGTTTGGGTTAGGTTATATTTTTTGGAAGTGGAGCCCCCCCGTAGGGGGGGCGGAACCCACTGCGTCCACGCATATACTTTACAATGCGAAGCAAGGAAATTAAAATAAATAAAAAAATTAAACAATCCACTTCAATTTCGACGCAGACTTTTTTTCGATTTTCATTGGGAATCCACAACAAGTGGGTGGTGTTGATGTTGATGATGAAATTACTTTTATCTCTTCGAGAAAAACTTACGCGACTTCATTCACAGAAATGCCGTGAAACGAAGAAAAAATAAAAAAATTTGCCAATTTCGGGTGAAGACGAGGATGAATGTCGTTGCACATAATGTGAGATTATGAATGTGACTAATTACTTTCGAAAACTGAATACAAACATCTACTAATAGTAAGAGCAATGAGAATTTTTTGTTTATGTTCAAAAAACGTAAACAACGCAAGACATTGGTAGTACATACGATTCTAAGCTACACATGGAAGATACTCGCGACAGTGATCTTCACAACATATGTTAAGGTCAAGGTCATTGGGTGCGTTTTGTAACGTTTTATTATCATGTCCAATACTTTAAAGTGATACATCTCGAAAACTATTGGTCGGAAATTTTTTTTACTATTTTTCCCGTGTTCCTCGTGAAAAATGTCTTCAGAAACGATCTTTCAAATAGGGGGCCACAGTTATCGTAATTGTGCCCAGGGCTCTGTACTAGAACTTTTGTTATTTGTAGTATATATAAATGATATAATCAAAATCTGTCCAGAAAGATGTAATATAAAAATGTTTGCAGATGATACATTAATATATGTAACTGAGAAAGCAGTGCGGAATTAGAGGGCAAAATGAAAATGGCATTTACTATAATAAAAGAATGAATAAATATAAATAAGTTAAAAATGAATGCAAGGAAAACGAAATATATGATAGTCAGAAGAAAAGAACTGGGTAATATTACATTGAAATGTTTGGATGGAACTGAGATAGAACATGTGAAAATAATGGAATACCTAGGCATAATTATTGACGATAGACTACGATTTAAGGACTACTGCGATTATATGCTAAAAAAAAAATAGGGAGAAAACGAGTTTTTTAGATAGAACAAATAATTATATATCGGCATACACTCGATGTATTATATATAAAACGATCATAACGCCTCACTTTAAGTATTGTACGACACTGTTAAATTGATATGATAGAGAAACACAGTTGAGTAAATTGCAAAAAGCACTAAACCGGACCATAAAAATCTTATTGCAATGTGATAGACATACCAAAGTTGAGCGTATGCTGCAAGTGTTGCAGTTCATGTCCATAAGACAGAAGCTATACTATAATGTATGTATATTTATTTTTAGGATTTTAAGGAACATGTTACCGGAGCAATTAAAAAATAGATTAGAAATAGTGGGAAATGAGAATGAAAGACAAACACGACTAGCCGGGGACATTGCAATAAAATATTGCAGAACAAGAAGTGCGCAAAAAAATATGTTTTACGAAGGAGTGAAACTGTGCAACGGCTTGCCAACTGAAATAAACCGGAATGAAAGAATTGTGCCGTTTAACCGAATGTTAAAGAAATGTATTGTAATTAATGTAAATTAGATCTGTATTATAAATAGCTGAGAAAGCTAATAAAAATCAATTGATCAATCAATCAAATTTCTCTTTCTCTCTTTCATCCTTCTCTCCCCTTTCCGCTCCTCTCCCATATTTCCCTTCCCACCCACCCTCGCTTTTTTCTCCCACTCCCGCCATTCCCATACTCTCTCCCTCCCTCTCACTTCTTTCCTCTCAACCTGGTTTTGTTCCACCGGTAGAGTAAAATCGGGTATCTATTTGAAAGGATGTAAAACACCTGCAATTACAAAATATTGATATTTTTTAATCAAAATACAATACAAAAATGTATTCTATAAACAAAAATCATAACAAAGATATTCTCTTGCTCTATATCGCTCTGCAAGATTTTCTTATTAAATTTTTTAACTATAAGGGTCTCAAAAAAACTTTTTTAGTAGTTTCTTTTTCTAAGCGTTTCTATTTCCAACTGCTTTTTGTAGGGAGATAAAATTAGGATGGCAATTTTTCTTTTTTTTACTACATGAGATGTGTAGGTACTCGGTTTTGCCCAAATACGAGGAAAATGATAAACACGGTGGCTGTACGTTCCAACATATAAAGTGACGATCGAAACAAATGCGATATACTCTCCAATATATACAGAATGCTGCATTTACCGAAACAGATGTTCTGTGTAGAACAAATCCAAAATGGCTCGATTGATCTTTTTTGGCTAGAAAATTTTGAATTTCTTTCAAAAAAACTATCGTTTCCTCGTGGGGATGATTCATCTCAAAATAATAATGGTCAATCTACAACTAATAACACGAGGTTGGCCAAAGATAGCACTTATCACGAAGAAACAGAGATACCCGGTTTGATCCGCCTATCCGGTTTTATCCTACTTTTCCCTACATGTTTAATGTTTTTGGTATAATAAGAATTATTGAAAATTTTGAAATTTATTTCAAATAGTTTTGAACAAGTTCTGTCTCTTGTATAATTTAATAAATTGTATTCTTAAGATAGAAAATTTATTTCATTATAATTTCGTTATTTTTTTTATTACAGTTAGGTCTGTGGCGTTTCTGTTACCGACAAATTCATTATCGACTTAATTGACTCAAGTTTATTGATATATATTGTAACCATAATTTCTTTTAAATTATTTAAGTAATAATTATTTATTCGGCGGGCGGTTCTTCGATGCTCACGGTACACCTTCGGCGCGTATTTCGAATATCGATCTCGCGATCCATACAAATTCACGGTATCACAAAATAAACCAAGTCGGGCGCCAGGTACGGCAGGCCGCACCATTCACGATAAACGCAATACCGAAAGACAATCGTGCGACCGATAATTAACGCGACGGCAAAATTCCGCGGCTATTCAGTATACCCGAAATGGTAGAGGGGGAGGTTCGGGGGAGACGGGAGAAATCTTAAGAGTCGAGAACACGGGAGCCAAAATGAGCATTTGATATGTTAAAATAGAGATAACAATAATGTATTAAAAAGAAACAAGAATATAGAGCGGTTCGCATAAATAATAGCCTTTGATGACAGTAATTATTTTACAGGCGAATAAGATATATTATTTCCGCGGAGATCGGCACGACCGTGCGCAACAGTATCAAATTACCAGGCGTCTTACGTGCTTTAACTCAACTTTTCGGCCGCGAGGATTTCCGCCGTACGAGACTTAATTAGGCCGCGACAACTAAAGAAATCTCTCGAATGCGCCGGTAACTACTTTACGCACGCCCGTGAATCCGCTTCGATATAATAGAAAATTCTAGATTGTACGACTCGAATCGGTCCGTTGGTCCGGCTCGCGGTAAGCCGATATACGTCTCGATAACAATGACGGTGACCTTTGCGTTGAAATGTCGAATATATAACTCGAATGACTCGCGGAAACTAATGGCGGACTCAAAGACACTCGATAGATTTCTTGCACGAATTCTTAGGATTTCGCTTTCTCCTGACTCCAATTTCTTACCATACATACAAGATACGCGCTAACAATATACAGAAATAATACGGAAACTATCGATAACGACTGTGGTGTACGAGTCGCGCGGCGCATACTTTGCGCGAGTCGGAATATCGATCGTGTGAACGCAAAAATCCCGATAATTCACAACATACAATTATTACAAACGCGAGACTAACATTAATGACTGTCGGCGGCGGCGAAGTGAAAAGAGAGCCTATTTTACATAATTCGGATGAGCGACGTGTGCCCGTTGGCCGTGCGACTTAATCTACCAAAATATTCACAAAGTTGATTCACCAAAACGCGTGGCTCGACAACTATTAAGGGTGCGACTCATCCGAATTAATTACCGACAATTAATCGGCAACAAAATCGGTCGACGACGCTCGTCCCACCGACAGGAAGTTCTCGGTGCTTCCCTTGACCGGGCTAATATTCCGCTCGCTCCTCGGAAAACCTGCGTCCTCTCATACAGCCCGCCGAACAATGCTGAGCGAGAGTCCTGCAGGAGACACGACGGCGCGATAAATCGCTATCGTGCCACCTGTGGCGCTTTCGCGTTACGCAGGGCCGTCCTGCGGTCCTCGCGATCCTTGTTGTTATCACGGCCGTGTTGGTGAGTTCATCGCCCCGGAATTTCCAAGATTTTCTGTTGTTCGGCTTAAAGGTGCGGGCTTACAGGTGCGCCCGATCGGCTCTCTTTCCTATTTGGTCGAATAGGCTCCGGATTGGATTCCGCTCGTCGCTCCGTCGTTGGGACTCCCTCGCTTCGTGCGGGTGGAGTGGCCTCCCCTTTGGCTGGATTATTCCTCCGCGCTCCTTTCCTGCCGTAAGAAATATAACATTACCGGCAGCGATGTTTACTAGCCACCAAAAGTGTTTTTAATATTTGACAACTACGACCTGACGTCTCCTGTTTCCTGGGTGTCCTGGACTCCCGCTCTCGGCCGTCGCTCTTCTCTCTTCCTCTCCTTCCGCCGGATGGGATCCCGCCGCTCGACCTCGTGCCGACAACCAATTCGCGGGCTCATCTCGAGCTTACATTTTCGATAACTATTACCCACAAACGTTAGATCTCGTCGATCTGACGATAGGGCCGCTCTCTCCCTAAATCGAGAGAACGCAGGCCCCCGAAAAACCGCCCCCGATCGGGCCATTCGGCCCTTGTGACGGACGTCCCAAAAACGTCACGTCACAATATATATATATATATATACATACTGTATAATTGTTTTCACTAAAAATACTATTGATTTATTGGTACATATTGTAGTAACGATATTTATTTGTTTGAAAAACTTTTATTTCATTCTTTCCCTGTATCTGATATTATATACACGCATTTATAATTGATTAAACATTTGTTGTTAAGTAAGAAGAAAGTCTACTAATTTTCACTTAAGTTCCCACAACTTGTGACCCCGACGTGTTCTCGACAAATGCAGAACTTTAGAATTGGTGACTAAGAAATCTGCAAGCCCGATTTCTTGTTCAGTGAGGAATTGTGAAAACTTCCTGGACAATTTATGACTTTTCTTCGTCAAGATCTTCTAGTCTTCTTGGTTGTTGAGATATTATTCGGCAAGTGCCTTGGACTTCGTTTCATAGGACTTCGAAAATTCTTCAGGATGCCTGTCAACAGATCACCGCCCATTATTCCAGGCACATCAACTTCAGCTCCGGAGGATAAATAGGATCAGCATACTAATAATATAGAAAGATCAGCTCAACATACCAGCAACGAATTTCGTCTTCTGATTTTCTGGCATAAGCAACCAAAGTTCTGGTTTGCTCAATTCGAAAGCGAATTTTTGGTTTTTCGAATTCGTTCGGATGATATCAAATATAGCACAGTAATAAGACATCTTGACGAACAAGCGCTTTTAATGTTTGCTACCAGCAAATGTTTGCGATATTGCACGGACGTGCGAGCGAGGATGCCGCGAAAGACTGCGCGCGGAAAGACGGCCGACGGATCGGCACATGCGAAAACAGTTAGACGCCGGTGATTCTAGGACAAACACCCTGTGTACATGATAATTAATGGAAAATTCATGCGAATGCATACGAATGCAATCGTAGTTTGCACGTGGCGGATAAACAGCGAAAAATCGTCTGTCTCGGAATAACTCTGCTCGCTGTTTCAGCGGCCAAATGGGTCACCAACGGTGAGGTGCGGGTCGGGCGCCTCTGCTTCATCCGGAGCGACAACACACCGCCAACACGATGGCCATAGTGCTGAGATAATTGAGAGACCACTTGAAAAAGATAAATATGTAAATTTAAAGAATCTTATTAATCGTTTTGTTAATTCTGATGAAAAACCGCTTAGACAATTATTGGCTGGTGTCCAGAGAGGAACTTAAACAATTGGCTGAAGGAACTATTTCTGATAATGTGTTACATTCAATTTGACTTCAAAGATTATCTTATCGTGTTCAAGCAACTTTGGCAGTTGTTGAAGGTAGTTCTCTGATTAAGTTGGCCGGTTTAGCTGATAAAATCATTGATCGGCAGTCTGGATTTTAAGCTGCTATAATAACTCCTTCAACTGAGCTTTGTAATACTAAATCTTGTGATCTTGCCGATTTTGAACGTAGAATTCCAGCTTTAGAGGTAAAGCGTTCTAGAAATAGGTCCAAATCTAAATATAATGAAAAAAAAGATTTAGGCCGTCATCAAGAAATAAAAAAACTGATAAAAAAGATGAGCAAACTTGTTTTTACCACAGGAAATTTGGAAATAAAGTCACTAAATGTATGTTTCCTTGTGCTATATTAAAATCCCTCATAGTTAACTAGGAACTAGATGTTCTGTTAAAGGTGGAGACGGCTGTCAACGGTTCACTCAACAATAGTCTCATTATCACCGATAAATATTCAGGCCTTAATTTTTTGATTGATACAGGAGCAGACATATCTCTGGTTCCAAAATGTCAGTATTAAATACTCCATCTTCTTTTTTTAAACCCTTTGCTGCTAACGGAACCAAGATTGAAACCTATGGTTCAAAAACCTTAGTCTTAAATCTTGACTTACGCAATTTTCAAATGGAAATTTTGTATTGCAAGTATTCAACGTCCTCTTTTAAGAGCAGACTTTTTAGATCATTATGGATTATTAGTTACTAGTTTAACTCGGAAAGGAAGGTTGTCAAAAACTAATCATTTGACAGTCTGTACAACTTCACCAGACTCACCTTTCCATAAAATCCTTGCTGAGTTTCCAGAGTTAATTCGTTTCTCCAATTTCAAATAATAAAATACACCAGATAGAACATCATATCATCGTCAAAGGTTCTCCTACTGCTTCGACTCCTCGAAGATTATCTGAGAAATTGAAGTTTGCAAGAGATGAATCTAATATAATGATGGAATAAGGAATTTGTCGACCATCGAGTAGCTCTTGAACGGCTCCGCTTCATATTTCTAAAAGTGAATCAAATTCTTGGCGACTTTGTAGAGATTATCGTGCTTTGAATGCAACCACTATTTCGGATCGATATCCACTTCCACACATTCAAGATTTTACTGCAAGTCTACACGGAAAGAGTATATTTTCCAAAATAGATCTTGTAAAAGCCTATTATCAAGTTCCTGATGCAAAAGAAGATATACCGAAAACAGCTGTGACTATTCCTTTTGGACTTTTCTGGTAATGCCTTTTGGTCTTTGGAACGCTGCTCAGACTTTCCAATGTTTAATGAATAATATTCTTTCTGGTCTTGACTTTTGCTTCTGTTATCTGGATGATATGTTGGTGGCCTCGTCCAATGAAAGTCATTTCAAGCATCTGCATACTGTTTTTACACGTCTGAAACAATTTGGTATGTCGATTAACATTTCCAAATGTCTTTTTGTTAAAGAAAAAATTCTTTTCCTTGGTTATCTTGTTTCCAAGCAAGGAATTAAACCTACTACAGAAAAAGTTAAAGTAATTATTGATTATAAAAAACCTAAAACCGTTCATGAATTAAGAAGATTTTTAAGAATTATAAACTATCATCGTTGTTTAAAAAACGCTGCTTCACATCAAGCAATTTTGACTGACTATTTGAAGGATAGTAAGAAGAAGGATAAGAGTTTAGTTAATTGGTCACCTGGAGCGGAAGAGGCTTTCAAATTCTACAAAGAAGAGCTGTTACGAATCACAACCTTGACTCATCCTGCTCCAACGGTCCCTCTTATTTTGACTTGCGACGCTTCTGATTTAGTGGTAGGTGTTTCTCTGGAACAAATTATTGACGGCTATAATAAACCAATAGCGTTTTTCTCTAAGAAGTTAGATAACACTCAACGCAATTATAGCACTTACGATCGTGAATTTTTGAGTATCTTCTTGGCTATCAAACATTTTAGATATCTTCTTGAAAGACGTCAAATTTTGATACAAACTGATCATAAATCTTTATTTTATGCTTTCAAGCAGAAATTGGATAAAGCTTTATCTAGACAGATTCGTCAATTGGATTTTATTGCTCAATTTTCAACTAACATTGAATATATTCCTAGAAAAGATAATATTGTTGCAGATTCGCTCTCAAGAATTGAATCCATTTCTATGCCAGTTATTGTTTCTCTGAAAGACCTGACTACATACCAACAAGAGAATGAGGAATTAAAATCTCTCCTTACAGATTCTTCTCTCAAACTACAGAAACTGATTCTTCTTCTCCGATATTTTGCGATTGTTCTACTAACCATATTCATTTATGTATCTCAACGAAGAAGAATGTTTCATGTTGTTCATGGACTTTCGCATCCCAGTGGTCGTTCTACCTGAAAGCTGATTCGACAAAAATTTGTTTGGCCAACGATGAAAAAAGACATTAAAGAATGGTCTAGAACTTGTTTACCTTCTCAACGAGCTAAGATTCACAAACATACGAAAAAATTTTCCTCAAAAGATTCCTATTCCAGATCAGCGCTTTCAACATGTTTATTTGGACTTGATTGGTCCTCTTCCAATTTGCTAAAACTTTAGGTATTGTCTCACCATGATTGACAGATTTTCACGATGGCCAGAAGCAATTCCTTTGGTTGAGATTTCTGCGGAAACTGTCACAACTGCCTTTTACTCTCATTGGGTGGCGAGATTTAGTTCTCCACATATTATTACCACAGATTAAGGTCCACAGTTTGAAGCAGCATTGTTTAAAACTTTCATCAACCTTATTGGTTGCGAGCGTGTCAGGACTTCTGCTTATCACCCAGCCTTTAATGGAATTCAAGAGAGATGGCATCGCACATTAAAAAGTGCTATTATGTGTCACGCTAACAAAGATTGGATAGAAGTTTTGCCAACGGTTTTGATAGGGCTACGTACCTATTTCAAGGAAGATTTACAAGCGTCTCCAGCAGAAATGCTTTATGGAACTTCTTTAAAGATTCAAGGAGAGTTTTTCATAGAATTCCAGAATAGATTTCCAGTTGATCCAGAAATTTTTGAGGAAAAACATCGAATTTATGTGAGAGAAATCAAATCTCAACTAACTGCGCATCATCACAAAAAAACACCTTTTTTTACAAAAATTTATTTGATTGTACGCATGTTTGGATTCGTATAGATTCCGTTAAAAAAATTTTTTCAACTACCTTATAATGATCTTTTTTGTGTTGTAAATAGAATTAATAATAATTTTTCCACTGTCGATGTTTCAGGAAAACTTACTAATGTCTTTACGGCTTAATGTCTGAACGGCTTAAGCCAGTATTTTTGCCTAAAGAGGTAGATTCTGATACAGTTAATTCCACGCCTACTTCAAGTTTCACTACACCTTTAACTACTTCTCATGGAACTCTAAAAACGTACTCTGGTCCCAGGAAACAAGTTCGTTTCGCAACATAAGATGTTGCCTGCGGGGGAGTACTGTGGCATTCCTGTTACCGACAACTTCATTATCGACTTAATTGACTCAAGTTTATCGATATATATATATATATATATATATATATATATATATATATATATATAACGCATCCGCGTCGATCATGCGTAATGTGATACATTCAGTCGTTCGGCAGCCGGCAGCCGACAACGCTAGTACTGACAAACTTGCTTATTGTCGTCGCGCAGTCCACGCATCGAATAAAGCATTTCTTTTTTCGAGTTATTTTAATAATTAATCGGTAGTAATCGGTAAATCGTGATTAACCGTTAAAATCGTTAATAAATTTAATTTATCGATAAAGTACGTGGATTAATTCGTAAAAGTTCGATAAAAGGGACAATTTGTAAGTAAAAAAAAGTTTGCTAGTTATTTGTTGTATCACATGGAAATATATTACTTATTGAGTCGTATGAGGGCAACGAATCTCTACATACAAGGTAAGAGTCAGTGAATGAGAGAGAGAAAGAGAAAGAGAGAGAGTGCGTGTGTGCGATCAGCTGTATGCTACATGCGATGGGTATAAAAGAGAAGGACAGAAAGAGAGAGAGAGAGAGAAAGAGAGAGAGCGTGTGTGCGATCAGCTGTTTGTTATACGCGATGGATCTAAAAGAAAGAAAGAGAGAGAGAGAGAGAGAGAGAGAGAGAGAATGTGTATGTGTATGTACGGGTATTCGTTTTCTCTCACACATATACCCCATCGCATGTAGCAAACAGTTGATCGCAGCGAGCGGCCCACGTATCACCAGCATCGGACGGTGAATTGCGCCGCTCCTGCCTACCTCGCGTACGCGGCCCGTAATTCGTAAACTATTTTGACTTATAATTTGGAAACTAAGCCGCGGAAAAAATTTTGGCAAAGGAAAAATCGTCTTAGAATTGAATCAAGTATATGACATTGTAAGGACAGAAGGTTGTTTTAAATTACCCTGTATATATACATATATACTGTATCCCATTTTAAAAGTTCTAACCTCATAACTTTTCAGGATCAACGTTTGAAGGAAAACGACTGTCGTAACCCGACCAATTTCCTAATATCAAAAGATAAAACAAGCAAAGTAGAGAAAAGATTAGAAAAGAGCTGATTAAAGCATTAAAATTAGGGAAAGAGCCTAAGGAAAAGAAATTAAGAAAGAATAAAGAATAAAAGATTATTAATAATGTTGTGCCTCCGGGAAAGGCACGGTAGTTGGGATCGTTTGCCGGAAGGAATTTAGGAATTCGGGCTCCGCCCGAGAACTTTACTGACTTTATTTGAATAAAAATGACACTTTTGCATTTAAATAAATATATTAATATCTATTTTATTCGTGACTTGGCTTAATTACAATGTTCTCGCACTTTCGTTCGCGTCGCGTATTGCGATAATGGATATCTTGTCGTGCGCGTGTCTAGAGTCGAGTTTCGGTCTCGAGATTCATTTCTCGCTTCGTTGTATGTATTTCTGCCGACTGTTAGCGATTTCACACGCGTGGAGGTAATTAGGAAAAAAGATTGCCCCCTTGGTAGTTATGGTGACTACCCGCGTAATATTAATGGTAAAGACTGCCTGTTTGGTAGTTATTGTGACTACCCGCGTAATATTAATTAATGATCAAGACTGCCCGCGTAATATTAATGGTAAAGACTGCCCGCCGTTCGTTAGCGGTGGGCCTTTTTATTAACTCCCCTTGGCTTCCCGGGAGGAGGTCGTTTAGCGACAAGGCTGTGTGTCGTGTCGCTTGATTTTGGCAATATCCGGGTGCAAGCTAAGAAGTTCTAAGTAGGACTTCTTTGCTTGCACTTTTGCAATTTCTTTATTCTTTTTTATTTCGCAACGAAATGATTGCGCGGTCGCTCGGGCTTCGCGCGTGGCTCGCGTTGTTAGCGCTTTGCTCGGTCAACGCTCGTAATGTGATCTGTATTCGCGTTACACGTTGAGCAATGCCTCATTGTATAAAATAATATATATCTATTAATTCGTGTATAGCCTTTTCGGGCTATAACAATAAAATAAAGTAAAGATACGTAACTAAAAAGAAGAAAGTCATGGTCAAGTTCTCAGAAGCTGAGTAAGCAGCTGACGAGACAGCCTGATAAGCGGAGCACGAGACATGCTCCGGTCAGGGAAACCACACTCCTCCCTCATCAATAACCTAATTAATTAAGATATATAATAAGCGCGAGATGCATCGCGCGAAGCTCAAAAGCTCAGAAGCTCAGAAGCTCAGAAGCTCAGAAGCTCAGAAGCTCAGCAGCTCAGGGAGCTCAGTAACATCGCTACTTGCTCGCTACTCGCTCGCTCAGTAATAGTATCGAAGTACCGTACATATCGCGCCCGACTATTATAATCGCGAATAAGTGAAAGTGTATTAAATCTTGCAAAATATACTAAATTATACCTAACGTCCGGGAGTGTCTTATTTCGAGCGTGGATCCTAATCCTTTGGGCGTACAAATCCCGAAAGACCTCTTCCTTAGCGGCTAGAGGCACAACATTAATTGGTGGCAGCAGTGCGATACGTCAGCTCTAACAAAATCAACACCGGCAAAGGTCCATAACCACGAGGCAGAAAATTCCGTGGAATCAACAGAACGAGAGACAGCAAGGATAACTCCGTCAGACAGTCGACACCTACAACCGAGGGAAAAGGAAATCTAGCAGGAACTTCAAGACACCCGGTATATCGAAGCGACAACGATAAGCGCAACCTGAGAAGGCACACCGACCTATCTCAACGGCACGCGACGATCAACGCCCGACGGCCGACATCGAACGAGAGAATGCTGCTCATCGTATTATTGTAAGTCGAGAAATTAAAATTTGTAAACGCGTGAATGTCGGAAAACCGAAACGCACCACAAAAAAGCATAGCGAATAAATCGTAGCTATTTAGCGAACCAGCGAATAGAGCCATTAGAAATAGCGCAGTAAGCCCTATAAGAGTAGCAGTAGAAGCACTCCGGGATATACGCGATAACGTACGAAGAAATCTAAGCGCATTAAATTCAAGCGAGAATTTGTCCGAACCAGAACTCGGAGCAAACGTTGTAATTGAACGCGAATTTCCATTTGGCGAATTAGATAACAGTTTAATAGCGAATAATATAGAACTAGATGTTGAGGTCAAATCATCAATAAGCGCGTCTAGTATACTAACACACCGCCGCGAATTCTCACTAACATCATACGATTCAAGTATCTTTGACCCCGACGAAATCTATCACATTCGAGACATGTATAACTCAAATGCTTCTGCATCGCAAGATCATCGGAAGATATCAATGAGGAAATTAAGCGATTACAAAAAGAAGCAATTAGAAACGCGACACAATCAAACGCGCGAGCTCAACACAAACCGCAGAAAAAAACGGACGAAGCAGCCGACGACTTTAGGGAAATATTGCGGGAAATGAGAGAGGAAATTAGACGAGAAATTAGAAATATGCATGCCGAGATATACGATTTAAAAATTAGAAGACCGCAACCCCAACAAAACAACGGGCATAGAACTCCGCCGGGAGAAAGAACCGAGACCGCGTACGAGTTCACACCCGAGATGTACGACATTGAAGAGGACGCGGATTTTTACCATTCAAAGAGACTCGTGGAATGATTCCGGAATTCGACGGATAACCCAATAAACTACAAGAATTTTTGAGCGCGACTACGTATGCAGTAGAACACATCGACTCGTTAGATGAAGTAACGCTATTAGGAGCAATATTATGCTCGAAATTAAAAGGCAGAGCGATGCTAGATTTCCAAACGCGAAAAATTCGAGACTTCGCGTAATTAAAAAATGGATTAGAGGTCTGCTATGCGAGTAAAAAGAGTACGACGCATCTACAAATTGAATTCAATACGCTAAAACAGAAAAACGGAGAAAGCGCACGAACTTACGGACTTAGAGCAGACAAACTAGCCATGAAGCTATACGAATCAATAATGGAAATAATACAACAGCAAGCCTTAGAGAATTACCAAATAGGATTGCAGGACAAAATTAAAACAATTCTTCGATCGCGAGAATATGCTACGTTGCAAGAAGCAATAGCAGCGGCGAGCGCAGAAGAAAAGGTTAAAGGACCATTCGCGACCGGTACGCGAAGCAAAATAAATTGCACACCGACTTATAAACAAGATAATAAAATGAACGTGCAATGTCAAAAATGCGGAAAAACTGGGTATTACGGCCGAGATTGTCGAATTAACCGATACGCAAATCGATTTTCATTGCCGAAACCCGATAGACAACCCCGCGTAAATACGGTAAATAAATATTGCAACTATTGCAAAAAATCCGGACATGATCGCGAAGAATGTTGGTTATTACACGGACGACCCAATAGAGATCAATCGAGCCGAATCAAACAATATAATTCGCGACCGGAAAATAAAAACCACAAGAATAGCGAGCAAGGAAAAAAGAAATTTAACTCCGCGTAAAGTAGCGATGAGGAGGAAAGGAACGAAAGAAAGTCGCACCGACCTACAATGGAATATCAAGTATCACACTTTAAAAATACGCCGCATATACAGACAGGATTGGACCTTATCACATTACCAATGCAAGAAGCGAAACGCGAAAAAATAAATTTACTTTTCGATACCGAAGCCGCAATATCATTAATTAAAGTGAAACATTTAAAAGGTGAAACGTTAATAGAAGAAAAAAAATAACGCTCACCGGCGTAACGGAACATAAGATATGTACAGTTGAAAAATTTAAGGCGACAATAACTCTGGGAGAGCGCCGAATCAAGCACACTATGTACGTTGTTAAGGATGATTTTCCGATAGAATATGACGGAATACTAGGAGTTGATTTCCTACGAAAACATCAAGCCACTTACAATTATAAAACAAAACAATTAAAGGTAGAACAGCATATCTTAAAGCTTTACCCCTATCTAAAAATGACGCTGAAACCACGTAGCGAAACTATAATACAGGTCGTTACTGACAAGAACACGATAGGTATGATAAAGGCAAAAGAAACAATACCAGGAATATTCATAGATAATTGTCTAGTAGAACCTACGAATTACCTATGTGCAGCCAGCATTCTAAATACAACGGATAACACAATCGAAATGTTAATGCCGCAAATAAGTATAGAGGAAATCAAACGAAGTGAAACAAAAGAAATTAACGTAATACAAACACTAAATAAAGAGGAAGTAATCCCGCGTAACGAAAAGGTATTATGATTATTACGTACACAATGTACATAGAAGTATTACGGTAAGATTATCGAAAACTAGATATTTTACGAAATATTTAATTTTTTATATCAAAATATGTCAGATTAAAATATAAAATAACTTAAAAAGTACTCAATAAAAAAATACTTTATTATAATGTTTTGGAAAGCCTTGAGATAAACTATAAGAATATGTAATGAAAAATAGGGGGCTCTATTTAAAAAACGGAAGTTGACCTTCAAATGACTTTTAATGTCAGATCCAAAGTCACTATTAGATAGTCCCCTTTGTTCCCTACAACTTTTATCGGAGTCGTTTTCCTTTAAACGTTGATCCTGAAAAGTTATGAGGGTGGAACTTTTAAAATGGGATATATACATATATATACATATACATATATATATATATATATATACACAGGGTGTTTCAGAACAACCTTCCGTCCGTAAGATGACGTATTCCTGATACAACCCAGATAGCACAAGGATGTCCTTAGGACGTCCAAAGGGCATCCAGGACATACATGTAGGATATCCTCAGGATATCCCATTGTAATCCTCAGATCTCCTCTGGATGTCCTGAGGAAGAGTAAATGATATATTAACCTCTGGAGAATCCAGGGAGATCCTGTGGAACATCTTAAGGATTTTTATAGGATATGTTAGGGATATTTTTCGTATGTTTCAAGGAGCAAATTATAAATTTAAATATAAGTTAAAATTTTGTTTTGTTATTTACTGCCAATATTAAAAATCTAATATTAAAAATAGTTCACCGTTCTTTAATATTTGAGGCTTTCGTGCTATACATGAATATTTTAGGTTTGGCTCCCGGGTTTGAGTTGTGTAATATTTTCTAAACAATCCAATATCTGAATTCCCTATGTTGGGATTGCATCAGAAATTGAACTGATAGAAAATAATTACATTTGTAATTTCCTGTCAGTTGCTCTTTGCAAGCTTTATATAATTCTCATGACCAAATCTCAAATACGAGTGCGCGTGTCGCATAGCGGTAAACAAACGAACTAGCGGTTGAATACTATTGTTTGTAAAGTTTTTGGAATGTTGCGAACAGTAACATTTTTCATGAAATATTAAATAAATAATAATTTTGGATATATGAAAATGTGCGCATCAAATTCAATTATTAATATTAAACGAAATTAATGTTAACAATTAATTGCACATGTATATGTCCTTTGGAAATCCAAAAGACATCCAATATAATAGACAGGGCAGATATATCCTACAGACATCCAGGGGTTATCCAGTGGACATTTATAGGACATTAATACTTATTATAATACTTAAGATTTCTAAATTATATTAAATAGCCCACACAACTAAAAATAATTATGTATGCATATTAAATTTTTATAAATATATTTATAATAATATCTTAAAACATCCTACAAATATCCTGAACCCTCCTGGACATATTCAGGATGATCCTGAGGATGTTTTGTGCTGTCTGGGAATTCTAAGACGATTTTTTCTTTACCAAAATTTGAATTGAAGTGTAATTTTTGAGTTATAAGCAAAAATAATTAGCAAATCACGCATCGAGTACAGAAAACAGGCAGAAGCGGCGCGGTGCGTCGCAGCTGACCGTCCAATTACCATGAGTCGCTAATTATTTTATCTTATAACATAAAATTATGCTTTAAATAAAATTATGATAAAAAAGAAAATGTCTTAAAATTACGTCAGGAATACGTGTTTCTTAAAATAATGTCACTTTAGCAAAAGTTGTTCCGGATCGCCGGCCATTGGACGCTGCAATCAGCTGATTGCTATACGCGATGGCGGAGTGTGTGCATAAAGGAAAAAGAGAGAGAGATAGAGAGAGTGAGAGGAAGGAGAAGGGCAGGAGGGAGAGACATTTATACACACGCACGCACGTACGCATACACTTTTTCTCGCTCTCCTTCTCTCTTTGACACAACACTCATACACTCTCTCATTCGGTCACTCATTCACGCACTCACTCACTCACCTGCTCACTCACAGCGTAGCGAATCTTCATGCTACGTATTATTGTTAACTGCTGCACGGTTATTATTTAGCGACGGACCGCGGAGACTGCGCGACCACATTATTACATTGCCTAGCGATGCGAGAAACGCGGCATGTACCGTGCAAGTTGCGACGTGCGCGTGTCGCGTAATTGACGCAAGATAAGACAAACGATCTTCTAAAACCTTCGCATTACGTGAGTGTTATAAGTGTTATGAGTGTTGTGTAAAAGAGAGAAAGAGAGCGAAAAAAAAGTGTATGCATACATGCGTGCGTGTGTATAAACATCTCTCCCTCCTGCCCTCCCTCTTCCCCCCCCCCTCTCTCTCTCTCTCTCTCTCTCTCTCTCTCTCTTTCTCTCTTTCTGTCTCTTTTTTTCTTTTACGCACACACTCCGGCATACACACATGCAGAACAACTTTTGCTAAATTAACGTTATTTTACACGTATTTATGATGTAATTCTAAGATATTTTCTTCTTTATCAAAATTTTCTTTAAAGCATAATTTTGTTATAAGATAAAATAGTTAGCGATTCATGCGGTGGTAATTGAATTTTAGCTTCACAGAAACGTTTAACATTGACTTTAGAAGTTTGAACATATAATTTTCTTTTCATGACCTATAGCCCAAAATAAAATGCATTAACATCATAGCAATTCATATATTTTAAAAGTAATTCGTTAAATTGAGTCCGCTATTGTACATTTTGTTTGTAGTATTAATGGAATAAAATTAAATATAATAAATGCATAAATGATTTTAACTTTGATTTTTGAATTTAATTTTTATATATTGTTATCTATGAATCACAAAAACTATCCAAAACGTACATAATTAATGCATACTTATCGATGAAATTAAACAATAAAAAATTTGCACACCAATAACCGTGCCTTGATTCTTATTCGCTAAGTTCCTCACTTAATATATATATATATATATATATATATATATCATCTTTATTAATTAAATCTTAAAATTAAACAGATTATATATTATATGTGTAATAGTTGGCTATAGTGAGTCTTAGTAATATCCTTAGCTGATAACCTTTGTGATTACTATGTTGATTCAGTGGAGTTATTGACAAGTAAGGCTGATGTAACAGATGGACACATACTGAATGTGTGACAAGCAATACCTCGATACTTGTGATTTTATAATAAATAGTTAATATAATAAATAAAGCCTAAACTTTATTACAAGTATTACAAGGCGCAATCGGAAAAGTGCAATTAACTCAAATAACCTAAAGTAAATATTCTAACATCAAAAATAAATTTACCATGTGCGACGGAAAACAAAAGAAAAAGAAAAATGGGATCAACGGGAATCATTTTCAAACTACCTAAAAATTGAAGCCTAGAAGGAAATATCAGTGAAAATTGACGAAAATCCAAACAAGCTTTCGAAATTTTTATAAAAGCTTCAGGAAATTCAACTGCAGAGGAAGAGATGAAAGTTGCGATTTTTCTAAATTTGGTTGAAGAGGGAGCAGTCGAGCTCTTCAACACATTTACCCTAATAGAACAATAGAAAAAAGTAAGCAAAAATGTGATTGATGCATTTGAAGCATATTGTATGCCCAAAAAAATGTGATGTACGAAAGGTACCTAGTTTACAACAGAAATCAAAAGGAAGGAGAACAATTTGAGCAGTTTTTAACAGACATAAAAATAAGAGCACAGAAATGTGAATTTGGAGCTCTTCATGATCAAATGATAGAAGACAGAATAGTGATAGATACAAATGGTGCAGGAATCCAAGAAAAACTTCTTCGTGTAGCTGACTTAGATATGCAAAAAGCTATAGATTATTGTCGAGCATTAAAAATTTCGAAATTGCAAGCCAAGACTTTCAACGAAAAAACAGTTAACAGTCTGCAAAAGAAAGTAGGAAGATCTCGTAATAAAGAAGAAAGTACAAATCCACAAAACGAATCAACTGAGTTTAAATATCGACGATGTGTGAGATGGCATGGTCCTCGACAGTGTCCAGCATTTGGGAAGGATTGCAGTAAATGTAAAAAGAAGAATCACTTTGCAGCAGTGTGCCGAGTTCAAGGGATCGCGGAAATACAAAAATCTGAGAACATTGATTTGGAAAGCAGTAATTTGTTTGTTGAAATGATACGCACAGCGAAAATCAATAGTATTAACACGTGGATTGAAACCATTGTAGTAGAAAACACTAAAGTTTGTTTTAAACTAAATTCAGGCGTGCAAGTCAATATTTTGCCAAATCACTTTTTTAAAAAGGTAAACAAACAATTCAAAATAAAACTAACAAATATTATATTAGAAACTTTTGGAGGATTCAAAATTAAATCACGTAGCATAGTGCAACTAAAATGTAGAGTAAAAAACAAAGAGATATATGATGAGTTTATAATAGTTGATAAAAAAGTAACTCCAATTCTGAGATTAACAACTTGTGTTAAATTGAATCTAATCAGTAGAGTTGATCTAGTCGAAAAAGTCACGAGAAAAGATGAATTTATAAAAAAAATGAGGATATTTTTGAAGGATTAGGCAGGTTCGAAGGAAAATGTAACATAGAAATAGACTCAAGTTATAAACCAGTTGCTAAACCACCCAAAAGAGTGCCACTCAAAATTAAAGAGAAATTAAAAAATAAACTTTTAGAGTTACAAGAAAAAAGATAATTTCCAAAGTCAACAATTCTAAGGGGTGGGTTAGTAATCTAGTCATTATTGAAAAACCAGATAAATTAAGACTTTGCCTTGACCCGAAAGAGCTAAATAAAGCCATAAAACGAAACTCGAGCGTACTTATTCCAACCGTCGAAGAGATAAGTGAAAAACTTTGTAATAAAAACATTTTTACTATTCTAGATTTAAAAGATGGATTTTGGCACGTTGAACTGGATGAAGGTTCAAGTGAACTGTGTACATTTAGCACTATCTTTGACAGCTGGAAATTTAACAGATTACTTTTTAGACTTTTAGAGTAAACATGGCACCAGAATACTTCCAAGAAGTTAAAAATAAAAACTTTGGAGATATTGATAGTGTCACCGTATATTTTGATGACATTTGTATTGCAAGAAAAATAAACAAAGAACATGATAAAATATTAGAATAGGTACTTAGTAGGGCTCGAAAATTAGGAATAAAATTCAATCAAAATAAAATTCAATATAAAGTTTCAGACGTCAAATATCTAGGCTATGTTTTCTCGAGGGCATAAAAATTGACCCGGAAAGAGTTAGAGTTAGAGCAATCGATGCCATCAAAAATCCCAAGTCGAAAGCTGAGGTTCAAAAAATACTAGAAATGATAAATTATGTGAGACAGTATATACCTAATTTAAGTAAATTAACAACCTCACTACTAGAATTGCTAAAGGATAGTGTTGAATTTCAATGGTTTGAATGTCATTCTAAAGCCCTGCAAGAAATAAAAACGGCCATGAAAAATGCACCTGTTCTTGCAAATTTTAACGCGAACAAAGAAGTTTTCATCCAGTCTGATACGTCAAGGTCTGGTTTAGGATGCTGTTTACTCTAAAATGAGAGGCCCGTATTTTTTGCGTCGAGAAGTTCAAGTGGTGCTGAAAAGAACCATGCAGTAATAGAAAAAGAATTTCTCGCTATTGTATTTTCCACTAGTAAATTTCACCAATTTATTTACGGACGTAATATCTGCGTGTTAACTGATCATAAACCAATTGTAAATTTATTAAACATAAAAAATATAGGGGATATAACCTCTCCTTGGCTTCAGCAAATGAAAATTAAGCTTCTCAGATATGAAATAACAGCAAAATATGTACCAGGTAAACTCATGCATATTGCAAACTTGCTATCAAGATCGTACTTAAAAGAAGTGATTTATGAAAATAATTGAATTTTGGAAATGGTGCATTCGATAAGTATTAATTTGAATATTTCAGAAAAATAGAAAAGAGAAATTCAAGAAGTCACAGAATTAGATCCCATTTTGAATAAAGTTAAGCACTATTGCCTCCAGGATTGGCCCAAAATTAAATCTGAAATTGAACACAATGTCAAGTTTTATTTTAAATATCAAAATGAGTTAAGTATTCAGGACAATATGATCTTTTTCAACTATTGACTAGTTATACCAAATTTTTTGCGACAAAATATGTTGAAACTACTATATGAATCTCACTTAGGAACTGAAAAAACGAAATCTAAAGCAAGGCAATTAATTTATTGGCCGAGTCTCATGAATGAAATTGAGAATATGATATTGAAATTCACCACTTGCGAAAGGTATAGATCTTTGAATAGTAAGCCATTAATAACGCATGATATATCTGACATTCCGTTCAACCAAATTGCTTGTGATATTTGTGAATATGCGGAAAAAGATTACCTTGTAATACAAGATTATTATTCAAAATGGTTAGAAATATTGAAACTAAAAGATAAGTCTGCCAATGAAGTCATTCTAAGTATTAAAACAGTATTTGCGATTCATGGAATACCAAAAATTGTAGTATGTGATAATCAACTGTTCAACTCCTACGAATTTAAATTGTTCGCACAAAAATGGAATCTTGATATCACCACTAGTTCTCCACACATCCGAGAAGCAACGAAACAAACTGAACGGGCGGTTCAAGTAGCTAAGAAATTGTTAAAGAAATGTTTTGATGATAACAAAGAATTAAGCGTAGCATTATTAGAATATCGTAATACTCTCATAACAAGTCTTACTGTATCTCCAGCACAAATACTTTTAAGCAGACGTACGAAAACAAAAGTTCCAATACACTCAGAGTTATTTAAGCCAAAAATTGAGTCACAGGTTCATCAACAGATTGAAAAAAGACAAGACATTTATAAATATTATTATGATAGAAATTGCAAACCTAGACATGATTTGAATGTCGGTGAGGATGCAATCATATATAATAAAACTAATAAGAAATGGGAATCTGCAAAGATTCTAAAAAAACACGTTAGTTCTAGATCGTATGTTCTGAAAAATCAGAACGGTAATATAGTAAGAAGAAATTCAGTACACTTAAAAAAATCTTACAATGAATTTAAAAGGAGAGATGAACAGGATTTCATAGATGAATTACCAGGTAGAGATTTTAATCGGATCATTAATGTTGAAAATAATCAAGATAGAATTCCGGGTTATAAATGATGCACCTGCTGAGATGACCTGATGCTCAATTAAGAATTGAAAACAACAATGATCATCATGTTAGAGTTACAAGAAATGGACATAGAGATAATGAGCCAGTAAAATTCAAAGAATACTATAGATACTAATGATCTTTATTTAGTTTGTACTTAACCTGTTAAAAGGGAAGATGTAATAGTTGGCTATAGTGAGTCCTAGTAATATCCCTATCTGATAACCTTCGTGATTACTATATTGGCTCAGTGGAGTTACTGACAAATAAGGCTGATGTAACAGATGGACACATACTGAATGTGTGGCAAGCAATACTTCTATACCTGTGATTTTATAATAAATAAAGTCTAAACTTTATTACAAGTATTACAATATGCATATTACGCATGCAACAACGTAAATTAAAAATAATTAAAACGGATTATTAATTAATTCATATCGTCATAAAATGTTACAATACAACGGAATCGTGGTGACTATTATTATTCTAATTTACAGATGTTTTTTTCATCTTTTTCACTTTTGCTTGTTGAGAGGAATGCCAAAACTTGAACTAAGCCTGATTAATTTTAATTATTTTTAAATATATTCCACCCTTTGGTGCTAATAGAAACGCTTTTGGATCAATTATATAGGGTATTTGCGTTTTATCGCAAGTTTCGACTTTATAATTTCGTAGTATCCTTATAAGACCAATCTTTGTCTGATAAACAGCGAAGCGAGCACCTAAAAATAAGAAAAAAATTATTACAAGAGAAGTTTCTTGACTAAAACAATTTTTCCTATAAAAGCAAAATGAAAGGAACTTGAAAGAAATGAATATAAATCTACATATTTCACTTTACCAATGCAATTCCTTGGTCCATCACCAAAAGGTAAATAATACATCGCGTGCCTGGCTTGCACTGCTTCGTCAGTAAATCTTTCTGGATCGAAAACATCTGGCTTTGGATAAATATCTGAATCTCGATGAATCGCGAAAACCGGAATCCACACTTTTTGATCTTTTGGTATATTTAATGTGATACCATCGAAAGTATAACTTGATGTAGATTGTCTCATAAGAAATGTCGCTGGCGGATATTTTCGTAAAGTTTCTGTATATATTAAAAACAATATAAAGAATAATTACTTGTGAAATATAAATTATAGAAATGCACGTATATCTATTAAAAATTAATATTAATAATATTAATTTAACAATTAGGAAGAATTATTTGAAAAGTTATTTGTGAAATATAAGTTATAGAAATGCACATATATCTAAAAGATTAATATATTAGCAATAAAACTATTGATATTATAATGACGCTAAAAAAATCAGTACATCTTTTTTTTATTAAATTTTTTTCTTTGAATAACGTACCTTTGAACACTTTGTCCAAGTAATTCATCTTTTTTATGTTCTCATATGTTAAATTGCTACCGTGCTTACTGTACTCTTCATCAATTTCCTCACGTAGCTTGTCTTGTATTTCCTGATTTAATGCTAACTCGTAAAGAGTATTACTCATGGTCGTCGATGAAGTTTCAAAGCCGGCAAGAAAAAATACGAATGCTTGAGAAGCTATCAAGCTTTCAGTCATCTCTGAAATGAGATATTTTCTTTTTACGAATAATTCTATTTCTTGTCGAATATTAAAAATTATGAATAATCTATCTATTTAACAATTAATATACAGTAAATTAATATTTTGTATACGCAGAAACTCATAAATCTTTCTATTTATACAGATTTCGCATTATATAAAATATTCATAAGCATAAATAGTCGTTACTCACTAATATCGCCTACTTTATCTGGATTTTTTTTCAATTCGCGCAGCATATCAATAAAATCGTGCCTAATGACATTATTCGTTTCTCTATAGTTCATGGTTTCTACGACGACGCGTGTGAAAAATTTGGTGACTTCTGTTTGTGCTATAATGTAACTGAGCATTTCATAAACCCATGGCAGAGATTGTCTCAATCTCGTTCGCAGAATATTTTTCCAGGTTGGTGTAAAGACCATTCTTCCCATTCTGCGAAATTCGCTGTCTTCATCCGACAGAGCGTTCATCTCGATGCCGAAGACACAAGTTCCGATTACATCGGTCGTATACTTAGCCGTCAATTCGCGACATTCTATAGGCTCGTTTTTATTCACTAGTTTTTCTATGTATTGTTCAAGATGCTCAGCGCATTCCGATATTAAAGAAAACATCTCCTTTAGTTTGCCGGACGTAAAAACGGGCGACAGGTTTACTCTTAAAGGTCGCCATCTTTTAGGTTCTAAAGCGAAAAGATGTTGCGACAGTGGGTCAACCTGCAAAACAATGAGCATAATTATAATCGAATAAATTTTTTAATTTAAGAAGACATTTTGCTGGATTAGAACAACTTGATTGAAAAGAAACTCTACAAGACTATTTAAAATTATCACGATAAAAATATCACGATTTTTAATAATCTTAATTATTGGAAAAATATAGTTGTATGCCGAAGTTATCGAAACACATTTATATAATTCAAATATTATTATACAATTTGAAATATTTGCACATACTTTTTCACTAATAGGAATTCCTCTGTCAGCGAACTTGATAAAATCTTTGATAAGAACATCCTTAATAAATTCTGGATCTTTTACAATAAGAACAGGTGTCTTTCTAGCGAATATTCCAATCATGGATTCATCTTTGTACTTGTTGTATATTTCCATTAAATAATCACCTGCGGCCTTTTTATTAAGCATAACATCTTTAAAATTACCAAAAATCGGTATCGGTTGTGGACCACGAATGCCACGTGACTTCCAAAAATCAAAAGTCGATGTAAAATAATAATAAACAGCAAGAAGTACGACAGCAATACCGCACAGTATTTCAGAAGATTCCATTCTGCAGCTGCTGATCAATTATCTCGAGCGATGTTTGCTAAAAAAGAAAAAATAATATTTCATCAAAAAAGACCTTGTTCAAAAAAATTAAAAATTTAATAAAAAAAGATTTGATAAGCCAAATACATATTTAAGGAAATGTAAATTTATGACAATTAATTTTTTAATCAGTTTTTATCAATATTAGAATGATCAAAATCACTAATATAGATATACAGGGTGTTTCAGAACAATCTTCCATCCTTAAAATGATGTATTCCTGATACGATTCTAAGACGATTCTTCCTATACCAAAATTTGAATTGAAGCGTAATTTTTGAGTTATAAGCAAAAATAGTTAGCAAATCACGCGTCGAATACAGAAGGTAGGTAGGAGCGGCGCAACGTGCCGCAGCTGATCGTCCGACGCGTTATTACCACCGCATGAATAGCTAACTATTTTATCTTATAGCATAAAATTATGCTTTAAATAAAATTTTGGTAAAGAAGAAAATGTCTTAGAATTACGTCAGAAATATTTCTTAAAATAACGTCACTTTAGCGAAAGTTGTTCCGGATCGTCGCTCGGCGAACGCTGCAATCAGCTGATTGCTACATGCGATGTGTGTATGGCAGAGTGTGTGTGTAAAAGGAAGGAAGAAACAGATAGAGGGGGGGAGAGAGAGAGAGAGAGAGAGAGAGAGAGAGAGTGAGAGAAGTAGAGGAAGGGAAGGAGGAAATAAGGGAAAGACGTTTATACACACGCACACGCGTACGCATACACTTTTTTTCTCGCTCTTTCTCTCTCTTTTATTATACATAACACTCATACACTTTGTCATTCGGTCACTCTTTCACGCACTCACTCACTCACCTGCTCATTCACAGCATAGCGAATCTTCATGCTACGTATTGTCGTTAACTGCTGCACGATTATTATTTAGCGACGGATCGCGGAGACTGCGCGATCACATAGTTACGTTGCCTAGCGATGCGAGAAACGCGACACGTACCGTGCAAGTTACGACGTGCGTGTGGCGCGTGATTGACGCGAGATAAGACGAACGATCATCTAAAACCTTCGCATTACGAATGCGGTAAAAAAACATGAAACGTATAATGACGTCCTTAAAAAAATTAATTATTTATCATAATTAATAACTATTTCTAATTATAATAAATAATTATTATTTAAAGAAGCATGTATTATACGTCATTACATTTTCGAAATTACTGCATTCACGATGCGAAAGTTTCAGTCAATCGCAAGATTGCAAGAATAATGTAATTAATACCATTAATTACACTTGGGAAAATTTATTTTTATTCTGCTCAAATCAGATGTTCCAACGTTAAAATGTATTGGTCGCTCTGAAAAAAGCGGATTGATTAAAATAAAATTTTAGAGCAGATGCTCGAAATACCCGCCATCCATCCTAATGCAAGCTCTTATGCGTTTTAATAAATTTCTTTGGACGTTCTCTATTACTTTTTTGTCGATATAGCATGTCGTAGTCTTGTCTTAAGCTCTTCGGTATTTTCGGAAAACGTTTTATAAATTACTTCTTTACAATATGAAAATAAATCCAGAGGATTGAGATCCGGAGGATTGAGATCTTGCGGGCCAACGTATCGGGCCGTACCGACCCATCCAGCGTCCGGAAAAATGCTCCTTAAATAATTTGTAACGATCCTTGGTTCCGCTGTTCGCGTGTACAGCGGAACCAATCGCGCGATCTAAATCGTCGCGGAGACGGTCCACGAAGATCGTATAAATTAGATGCACGATGGATACTGCAATCAATAAACCTGCGATTACCAGCGATTATCAATAAGCGCGAAAAGATATGGCAGCGTACACAAGTCAAGAATACTACGACGTGCTGATAGCACTTGGCGAGTGTCATGGGCAACAGAACCATGCTGCAAGAAGATACGCCGAATTGTATCCAAATCGAAGACATCCATCGAATCATGTCATACTTGCAGCAGCTCAAAGACTTTACGATACTGGCAATGTCCTGCCGAACAAATACGACACTGGGAGAGATCGCTACGTTAGAAACGTACAAAACACGAAGATAGTCGTACGTGCTTTCGAGGATAATCCCGAAACGAGTATTCGGGTAGTTGCTCGAGAACATGATTTATCTTGTGCAACCGTACAAAGAATATTAAAACAAGAAAAGTTGCACGCGTTTTATTATACGTGCAACATTTACGACCAGCAGATTACCTCGCAAGACAAATGTTTTGCGAAAATTTTTTGCGAAACATCGATCGAGATTCCAGATATTCCTCTCGTGTGATATTTAGCGATGAATCGCTATTCACACAGGAAGGAATTTTTAATGTGCATAATATGTACTTTTGGAGCGAGGAAAATTCCACAGTCACGCGACTTCGAAATTTTCAAACTCGTTAGAAGATTAACGTATGGGCTGGAATAATGGGCACTGAAATACTTGGTTTAGTTATTCTTTTAGATACTTTAACTAGAAGAACTTACGTCGATTTTTTAACAGAAAATCTACCAGATTTTCTAGAAGATGTGTCATTATTTGAAATAATTGAGATTCTCTTTCAACAAGATGGTGCTGGGCAACACAACGCTAGGATCGTTACAAATTATTTAACGAGCATTTCCCCGGACGCTGAATGGATCGGTACGGCCCGATACGTTAGCCCGCAAGATCTCCGGATCTTAATCCTCTAGACTTCTTCTTATGGGGATATTGTAAGGAAGTAATTTATAAAACGCTTCCCGAAAATACTGAAGAGCATGAAACAAGACTACGATATGCTATTTGGGATCTCGACAAAGAAGTAATAAAGAACGTCCAAAGAAATTTATTAAAACGCATGAGAGCTTGCATTAGGATGGATGGCGGCCATTTCGAGCATCTGCTCTAAAATTTTATTTTAATCAATCCGCTCTTTTCAGAGCGACCAATACATTTTAACGTTGGAACATCTGATTTGAGCAGAATAAAAATAAATTTTCCCAAGTGTAATTAATGGTATTAATTACATTATTCTTGCAATCTTGCGATTGACTGAAACTTTCGCATCGTGAATGCAGTAATTTCGAAAATGTAATAACGTATAATACATGCTTTTTTAAATAATAATTATTTATTATAATTAGAAATAGTTATTAATTATGATAAATAATTTATTTTTTTTAAATACGTCATCATACGTTTCATGTTTTCTACCGCATTCGTAATGCGAAGGTTTTAGATGATCGTTCGTCTTATCTCGCGTCAATCACGCGCCACACGCACGTCGCAACTTGCACGGTACGGTCGCGTTTCTCGCATCGCTAGGCAACGTAATAATGTGATCGCGCAGTCTCCGCGGTCCGTCGCTAAATAATAATCGTGCAGCAGTTAACGACAATACGTAGCATAAAACTTTGCTATGCTGTGAGTGAGCAGGTGAGTGAGTGAGTGCGTGAAAGAGTGACCGAATGAGAGAGTGTATGAGTGTTATGTAAAAGAAAGAGAACGAGCGAGAAAAAAAGTGTATGCGTACGCGTGTGCGTGTGTATAAACGTCTCTTCCCTATTCCCTCCTTCCCTTCCTCTTCCTCTCTCTCTCTCTCTCTCTCTATCTATCTGTTTCTTCCTTCCTTTTACACACACACTCCGCCATACACACATCGCGTGTAGCAATCAGCTGATTGCAGCGTTCGACGAGCGGCGATCCGGAACAACTTTCGCTAAAGTAACGTTATTTTAAGAAATATTTCTGACGTAATTCTAAGACATTTTCTTCTTTACCAAAATTTTATGCTATAAGATAAAATAGTTAGCTACTCATGCGGTGGTAATAACGCATCGGACGGTCAGCTGCGGCATGTTGCGTCGCTCCTGCCTGCCTTCTGTACTCGACGCGTGAGTTGCTTACTATTTTTGCTTATAACTCAGAAATTACGTTTCAATTCAAATTTTGGTAAAGGAAAAATCGTATCAGGAATACGTCATTTTAAGGATGGAAGATTGTTCTGAAACACCCTATATGTACATACAATACATACATCAAGCGACTCGGTAGCATCGTGACGTCAAATATATAAAACATTTCTTTCCGACTTGTCAATATGTCTTGCTTATGTACAGGGGCTGCGCCGCTACCAAGTAGCTTATCCGGAGTTTTACGTCTAATAAACTTTCGATTAAAATACTTCAGGAACTAAAGTTGCAATGAACAATCTAACGGCACTTTTCTTATATAATGTAGATGCAAGCTTTCGATTGCGACCAATTTGAATATTGGTGCAGTCAATCCTGAGGATTGCTAATTGTATACCACAATTGTGAATATTTCTTTCAGTTTCAGATTTTAGATAATTCACGTACGTATGCTCGCATACATGTAAAGCGATTTTGTTCCTCAAGCGGTGTTCACATCGCCCATAAACGATTATTCGCTTGAGTATGCAGAATATTTTTAGGACTCGGGCACATAAAAAAATTTAAGCAGTAAGACTTAAGAAAGAATTTACACATTGGCAGAAACACAAAGTAGAAGTCAATTAGAACTCGTGCTAAAAAAGCAGAAGCCAATCAAAACTCGCGCTGAAAATGAGCAGTACATTCTATTTTTTTAGCGCGAGTTCTGATTGGCTTCTGTTTTTCTGCTTTCTGCTTTTCTGCCAAGGTCTTCTTCTTCTTCTCTGATTTGATTGGAAGATTTCCTAAAAGAATTGTCTATACACCATTAATTAGTCCATACTGAAATTAATAATCTATATGAGTAAGTTATTCTTCTTCACAAAATTGAATAGAAGATGATATATCTTGACGTTGTTGGAAAAGGCCAGTGTAGGAATGTTCAGTACTGTGTTGGATTTGATTCTGTTCAGCGCGGTGATAAGTGTATTCGAATGTGCGAGACAATATTAGGACAATTGAAGAAAACGTGATTGAGATCTTAATAAGAGTGTCCGCAGGAGCACATCGAAGAAACAGTGATGTTTTTTTCAAAGATGATCCTTTGTTGCTGTATAATAAATTCTCAGTCTTGAGATTAGTGTAATGACAGGCCTCGTAAGATCCTTCTTAATCTTTTTATCAGAGTACCAGGGTGAAGAAAATATATTTCGTACGTGTTTAAAACATCTTGAATCTTTAAGGAGGCTTTCCTCCTGGAGAATTTGAGTAGCTCTGTTATTGGATAGGATTTTGAATCTGGAGCATAGACTAGTGTAATGACACTTACTGAGGAGGAAGGGATTAGGAAAATGTAAGGATTCCTTGGCCAAAGCATCGGCTTTTTCATTGCCAGATATACCCCTATGATTGAATATCCAACAAATGTATATTTTTAGGAAGTGTTTGGTACCTTCAAAAAGAGAGTTCCTGATCTGGAAAATTCCATGATGGATTTGTACCTGATGTGATTATACCGGATTTAGAAGATTAGATACACTTAAAGAGTCTGAGAAGATAGCAGATTTTTCTGTTTTATTGTTAAGTGTAATAGTGTTTATCACGAATTGGATAGCGTGAGCTTCAGCTTCAAGATTGTGCAATTATTATTGATTCTTTCTCTATATTCAAAACCGGACTCCGGGAAGTACACAGCATAGCCAGTTTTATTATCGGACTCTGTTCGAGAACCATCAGTGTAATACAAAGCATCAAATTGTTGAAGGAATATGAGACGGTTAAAGGTATCATTAATATTAGTGTCGATGTTATTTATAAGTTGAGAACCCAGATTGGTATCTATTGTAGATATAAAATGTCTACTCTCATATGGTAAATCAAGGTATTCCGGAAAACAAAAATGTTTAATTTATTGGAAAAGTTCATTGGGCGATATAAATATCTATCAGATTGCATATATTGTTTTTTTTTTCAATTTAATATTTCCGTTATTATTAAGCTTAATGGGTGTGAGTGTCGCGCAGTAATCCTAGATAGGAATCTCAGAGTGAGATCCGTTAATATCCAGTAGAACATTTGTAGAGGTAATTATCATTGATCCCGAAATCGTTCGCAGAGCTGCATATTGTAATCGGGAGATTTTTAGATAGAGTTGCTCATTTAGTGGACTAAAGGCCTGACAGCCCCAGTCCAATAGTGGCCTTATGTATCCTTTGTATATAGTTAATAAGTTCGTGGGGTGGGTACCTCATCGGATACCTGCGATTGCTTTAAGTATGTTTATTCTAGGCATTATGCGGTTTGTCAGATAGTTGATGTGAGCCTTCCAGTTATATTCTGGATCCAATATAACGCCTAGGAAGCGTGGGGCAAGGGAGAATGGAATGTCTCCGCTACCGACTGTTAGAGTGAATTTATGTTTATTCAGCAGTATGCAAAGATTACGAGGTTTTAGTGTAGAGAATATTGTTAAGTTAGATTTTGAAGAGGAAATTTCAAGCCCGGTTTTTGTAAAGAATTGATGTAGACTGTCAAGTGCAGTGTTTAATTGGAGTTTGATATGCTCAAGATGTTAATCAGAACGGAAGATCGCAATATCGTAATCGGCATAACAAAGAATTTTGACTGAGCTCGGTAGTACTGTGTGAGAAAGGGCCATGTATAGATTGAATAGAATGGGATTCAATATAGATCCCTGGGGAAGGCCGATATGAGTGGTGTGATTTTGTAGATTAACACCCGCAGCAAAGCCTGGTATAAGGTGTCTGCGGGAAACCAAGATACTAATGAATTTTAATATTTTTGGAGGAAGCTTGTATTTTGTTAGAAGAGTTAATAGTATCTTTGAGAGAACCCTGTCAAATGCTCCCACTATGTCCAGGAACGCGACACCTGTGAAATTATGTGCCTTATTAGACGCTTATTGAATGCTTGTAATTAGGATGGCGATGCTATCCATACAGAATAGACCCTTTCAAACTGTGTGCTATAGAGAAGTAAATTATTTTTCGCCCATCATTCAATTCTTCTATGAATCAACTTCTTAAATATTTTTTGTAGGTTGTTTGCAAGTGAAATTGGTCTAAACCAGTGCTGGGATTTACTTGCAACTTTCGGCCAGATTTTTTCAAATTTGATATTTCACTTTGTATTAAAAATAAAAATAATTATTATTTTATTATTGATACAAACTAAAATATTAAATAAAAAAAAGGAATTATATGTGTAAAGGTTCCAGTAATGTTAAAACGAAATGGGGAAAAGGCTAAGAAATCAGCACAGAAAATCAAGTGCGAATTTAGTTTATTACGATATATAATCTAGCGAACGTTTCGATCCATTTTTGGATCCTCTTCAGCGCAAAAAAAATATATAAAAAGATATACACCCGTTACAATTGTTTACAAATCAATTAATGCAATTAACGCTATAAAGTTGTGCGATACAAATGCAGAGCATGTCTAAGTCACAAAATAATAGTTTTAATCTACAAACTGATATGGATTGCCTGAATGAGGCGTATGTCAATACGATAGACATGCTCCCGAAATTATGACCTTCGGTTCTTATATTTATCAGGGTTGGGAAAGTTACTTTATAAAAGTAACTCGTTACCGTTACCGTTATTTTTTCTAAAAAGTAACTCGTTACCATTACTCGTTACTAATTTTAAAAAGTAACTCGTTACCGTTACAGTTACTAAAAAGTAACGAGTCGTTACAATTTCCGTTACTTTTTTACAATACAAACTAATAAATTATTTTGCATAAGAAAAACTTTTAAAAAATTGTAAGCAAGATTTCATTCAAGGTTTATTACAAAATAAATGATTAAATTTTATCGAAATTCTTTATTAATTTTTAATAAAATTTGTTGCTCCATAGTATCATCATTTAAATGCCCTCTTTGTGGTGTTAATACAGAGCCACCGATGCTAAACATTCTTTCTACAGATGCACTGCTTGGTAGAGCTGTATTATATTTAATAAAAAGTTTTTTAAGTTTTGGATAGTCGTTTAACATTTCTATATTACAATTATTTGATTTTAAAAACCGTTGCAATTCTTCTTCAGATTCATTTAGCACCGTTTTTTGCTCAAAAATGAAAAAATCATTGTGATCGTCAGATTTTCCAGCTTTTGAAGAATTTTCAGTTGATCGGATTCCCAATAAATCCTCCAAGTAATTTTCAGCACGTTTTCTTTTTTCTCCGGTTAACCAGTTTAACTTAAATTTTGGATGTAAACATGCTGCTATTATTAATTCTTTTGTTTCAAATATCGTAAGAAATCTAAAATCAAATATAGTAAATTAAGCGACATTGTTTGTTTTATTGAAATTAATACTTTTGAATCAATAGTTTAAAATAAAATAATATTTTTCAATTAAATCCTTATTTAAAATTAAATAACATATGTATTAATCAAATTAATAAGTTACCTTTTATTTAAACCTTGCTGAATAGCTTCAACTAATAAATGGCAATCTACAAGGTCAAATTTATTGAGATTTTCTAATTTTCGTTGCAAGGTACTTAGAACTGGTAGTAAATGAGAGCTCTGCTTTTCCGAAAAGATAAAGCTCTCATTGGATATCGCGCGTCGCGTCATCGCACTGGTCTGCAAGAGCCATAAGTTGATCAATCACATTCAAGCATTTTTACAACATAATAAGAATGCTAATTGGTCGATTTGCTTACGGCTTTACGGTTAAGATAAAAATTTTATCACGCACAATAGCAAGAATAATATCTTAAATAAATCAAAAAATTTGAAAAAAGTAACGATAAAAGTAACTATTAAATTCGTTACTCGTTACCGAAAAATGTAACGAAGTTACTTTTTCCGTTACAAATAAAATTTGTAACGCCATTACCGTTACAGTTACCGAAAAAAAGTAACTGTAACGGTAACGGCGTTACAAGTAACGCGTTACTTCCCAACCCTGATATTTATATACAATACTTTAGACACATCACAGACATTATATTCATGTGTTTTCGTTTTACTCTTTAAATCTATCATTACCGTTCGCACTCGTATATATTGAGCATGTGATTTACGTTTTAATTTGTGACATGTAATAAGCGATATCTGGTGACAATGAGGAATAAGAATCCATCTCTTTGTGAGTTCTTTAATTGTTCTTTGTAGGTTCGGTCTCTAATAATTTTGTAATTATTCAGATATGCATGTTCTCTGCCATGGCATACGTTAAAGAAATGGTTGTCTTTACTGACAGAGGCTTTATGCTGCCGTATTTACTTCTTTACTACGAACATTGAAGAACACAGCCGACAGATGACATGTATAGTTTAATTTTAAACGAGACTTCGACATGCTCTGCATTTGTACCGCACAACTTTATAGCGTTAATTGCATTAATTGATTTGTAAACAATTGTAACGGGTGTATATCTTTTTATATATATTTTTTTTGCGCTGAAGAGGATCCAAAATGGATCGAAACGTTCGCTAGATTTTATATCTTAATAAACTAAATTCGCACTTGATTTTCTGTGCTGGTTCCTTAGCCTTTTTCCCATTTCGTTTTATTAAATAAAAAATTTTAGTGAGAACTTTTGCTATTAGATGCTATTGCGCTATTACATTGATGCGCACGTTCCTGAGACTAAGTGACGCGGTCCTTAGTTACGAGCGTCCGGCGCGTTGCTAAGACCCGAGCAGTAAGAGGAGAGCAGTAGGCGTGAGTCAAGAAATCCGGCCGAAAGTTGCAAATAAATCCCAGCACTAGTCTAAGTGATTCTCTGTGACTTGGTTTAGGGATGAAGACGACGAAGTATTCCGACCATGAAGGGGATACTTCTATTAAATATTAAATTAAATATTTTCAGTATGAAATGGTGTAGTTCATCTGGAAATATTTTAATTATTTTATCGGAGATTAGGTCCGGAGAAGATCTGATTTTTAAAGTGGAGATGGCTTCTTTGTACTCCTGTATAGAGAATGAAGTGAGAAAAAATTCCTTATTAATATTAACCCCGATGTCAGGCATTTGCGAAAATAGATCTTAAGTATTAAGTACTGAATTAAGGGTTGGAGGAGTTAATTTATTAAAGGTTTCTGAGAAAGCTTTTTCTGGGATGTGAGTATGTGGGGAATTATTTGAATTCCTGTTTGAAAAAGCTCTAATATATCTCCATACGGTAGTTATTGGGGTGTTTAGGAAAGAGCAGAATTCGCGAAATGCGAGTTTCTTTTTCTTAGCAAAAAATTTGGTTGATTGTTCCCTGTATTCTAAGTATTTTTCCAAATTTTCTGACAAAGGAGATGTTTTAAATCTATTAAAGATTTGGTTTTTCTGGAGAATCCTACCATTGCATTCATTGTCCCACCATATCGTGAGATGGTTTTTCCTAAGGTCTTTAGATGGCTGTTTTTTTGCTTCCGAAGTTATTAGCGCTAGATGGATGGCACTAACTAATTCGTTATAGTCGTTATTCAAGTTACTACTGAAACCATGGAACACTCATATTGGAACATGTGTCAGTCCACTTTGGCGGTAGAGAACGAAGGATGATCATAGGACGGATTGAGACAGACGTCTGATATAGTTATTATAATAGGGAAATGGTCACTGTCATAGTTCTCCCCGAGAACATTTGGTGGCGATAGATGAAGATGTGAGGGTAATATCGAGAACAGAGGTAGATGAGAGGTCTGGTGAAGCCCAGGTATAGTTGCCGTTGTTGAGGCATAAAAGGTCAAGTTGCAAAATTGCATTCTCAAGCCTGTTTTCTTCTAAGTCTGGACCAATATCCCTGGAGACCAAAGCGCGCTTTTTCCATTAACGTCACCGTAGATGACAATAGGATTAAAGTTGATGCAGTACCGAAGCAAGGATAGCCATGTTTGGGGTTCTGTATGTGGGCAATTACTACCTCGCGGAAGGCTGTAAAGTGAACAAGCTAATATAGATTTCTCTGAACTGAGCCAGATCTTCCCTATGATATGCTCGATATTGTTGCATTTGCATATATGATTGATATTCTCATCAACTATCTGAGTAAATCTGAGATTCTTTTTCAAGAGGATGGCAACGCCTCTCCCTTGACGATTACGATCATATGAGTATATATTGTAGTTGTTTATATAAGAACGAAACTGTTCGTTTAGCCTAGTTTCAAACAATGTGATAATGTCAGCATTATCATATATTTGTCAAGCAAGGAAACGAGTTCTGGTGTTCTCCTACGACTTGATCGACAATTCCATTGGAGTATATTAATAGACACCATACAAAGAAATTACTTCAGAAGTGAGAGGGCACTGTAGGTATATGTCATGCGCAAATAGCATTATTAAGAAGCATTCCCATTTCTGTCAAAATATCTGTATGTATTGATTTAATTGAAGAAAACTTATCTTGGCATTCTCGAATCCAATAATTAAGGATTTCCGAATGTGGAGAAAATATGGAGCGGTTATTAGAGGTGAAGGGAAAAAGAGGGAATTTGTGCGGTGTTTGTAGGTATGTAGGTGGTAGTTGTCAATGTGTTATTTGATTGATTTTAGTGGGAATGGGATCAGGGTCCGGATCAGGCTCGGGATGTGAATTAATAGAGTAATGTGGCGGCCTACAGCAACCACAAAATCACGGCAGCGCGATATTTGCGAAATAATTATCGTTTCTCGCAAGCGCTCGCCCGTCCGCGCGTAGTGCGGGAGACGCCGCTAGTCGGCGCAAGACGCTCGGGCCAACAAGAAAGTGAAAAGCAGTCCGGCGGGCATATAGCGCGTCCGCGCATAGTTGCGGGCAGCACCGCTAGGCGGCGCAAGGCGCCCGGGCCAACCTGCAAGTGAAAAGTCGTCCGGCCGAAATATAGGTCAGACCCCCTGCGGAGAAAAGAACGACAAGTCACGAAGAAAGTTATAGGCGCCAGTCGCCTACTTTCGAGCGCAAGTCGCTAACTCTCGATGGACAAAGAAAATTCTTGGCGTCAGTCGCCTACCTTGCAGCGCAAGGCGCTTTAAACGTTGGCAAGCAATACGGCGCCAGTCGCCGCACCACCATCCACGACGCCACGGATAAGGAATACCGTTCCGCTACCCACGGTAGCCGAAATCGCTATCCGGCGAAGGACGCGTCCAACGCCACTCCACAAGGTGGTCAAGAGGAGGAAAGTGGAAAAGAGCCCGCTAAATACAAGCAGCTCCCGACTATTAGGCGTCAGATCGCTAACCACCTCCGGCGCCCGGCTGCCATCGGCATTAGGCGCTCGATCGCCATCCGCCTCCGGCGCTCGTCCGCCATCAATCGGCGCCAAGTCGCCAGCGTCATCCGGCGCTCATCTGCCATCAATCGGCGCCAAGTCGCCAGCGTCACCCGGCGCTCGTCCGCCATCAGTCGGCGCCCAGCCGCCAGTGTCACCCAGCGCCCGTACGACATCAGGCGCACGGTCGCCGTCTCTCACTGGGACCTGCTCCCCGACGATTGCCGGTAGCTGCTCCCCAATCACGGTCAGTGACGGATCACTGTCGCCTATTGGGGCTGATTCACCGGTGGTCTCCGGCTGCTGGCCACCATTCTGTGGCCACGCCAAGGAGAACGTACGCTCCGGCGCCCAGTCAACCAGCGACTCCCACGCAGAGAGGAAACAGCGAAGTAAGGACCGGCTTCAGGCTCTATTCGGCGCTAGCCCGCCAAAGCTGATTGCCGGGCATTCCGGCCCGGAAACCAAGAGGGACCGTCCGATCTCCTTGCCGCGACTAGAGCGAATCTTGGCGTCCCCAGCAAAGACGTGGAAAATACCGCCGCTGATTTCGCCTACCAAAATCTCGCCTCTGAAGGAGTACTCAAAGCAGAGAACGTGTGGGACACAGACTAGCCCAATTCCGTGTCCAGACCTTAAGAGGACGGCCGACGCGTCGACCCAAACGAAGAGACGCGGGGGCAGACAGAAGCCCATGTGCAATAACAATAACCATTATGCGTACAATCGTAACTTGCGCTACTGATGTATAAGGAGAAATAAATACACCTTATGTTTGAAAGCCGACTCATTCATTCGTCTACCTACCAGTAGTTGGGTAATATCCTACCGCGAATCCTAAAGCGATAGATCTCCTATCCCATACCCGTACCCACAAGTAAGAAGGAAAGCTTGTAGCGATAAGTTTATTTAAAAAAGGATTTTGGTTTTTACATTTGAGTTTGGTTTCTTGTCTTTTAAGATTATTTGTAGTATATAGAGAATTTGATTTATTAGCAAGATAATTTTTTTAGCCACCGGGTTAACGTTAGTATTAAGATAATTGGAGTGGTTGGACCATATGTCGTGGTTGTACTTACGAGACGGCGCTAGTTTGGCCGAAAGGTGAAACTGAGAAAACCGAGCTGCACGTGCAGCCGGCAGGAACGATTCGTGCGGGATGAAGTAATTCGTCAAGATCGATTTCGGACTCGCAGACTTACTTAATGATGATGAAATCACTCAAAGATTCTCGAAAACGACGTTCACTCACCGAGAGAACTAACGGAAGAGTCTTTCTGCCAAGGTGTGAATCCGGCTTAAAACTTAAGAATTTCAACCATACGGAATTTTCAGCAAATCTTACATTTCAATATAGCTGCCTATGCGGCGTCTAAGATTTTAAGTTCTAAGCCTTAAATTGACTAATCACAGTCGAGTATTCTCCTCATACTTGACTGTGATTGGTCAATTTTTTAAGATTTAGGGCTTAAAATCTCTATTGTAGACGTTGCTTTACTGTTCGACCGTGATTGGTCAATTTGCTTACGTCTTAAGTCATAGGCCGGTATTCATAGTCAGTTCTTATATTTAAGACCGTCTTAAGCACAATCTTAAGATGCCCTAAACCAATCACAGAACCGTATTAGCATCTTAAGACATTACTTAAGATAGTCTTGAAATAAGAACTGACTATGAATACCGGCCTTAGGGTGCGGCCCCATGGACTGATATTTTCCGCGTAACACATATCGCATAACCAATGAAAGGCATTACACGTTTTCTATTACGCAGAATAGAAAATCTGATTGGTTACGCAATAACCGTTACGCGGAAAATATCAGTCTATGAAACCGCACCCTTATTGCTTAAATTTTTTTATGTGCTACAGCCCTAAAGGCTATCACACACAAAATTCCGTAAGGACATAAGACATAAGCGTAAGAAAATGGATCAAACCCAATCGAGTATTTGGCTCTCCGTAACCCTTCACTTTTACAGAAAGCTCAATACTTGATTGGGATTAGTCAATTTTCTTACGCTTACGTCTTATGTCCTTATGCCCGTATCAGACTACACATTGAAAATTGAAGATTGAAGATTAAAGATTGGAATTTGACTAATCAGAATAAAAGGGACTCAAATTTCTTTGTCCTAATTGGTCAAATTTTAATCTTCAATCTCAATTTTCAATGCGTAGTCTGATACGGGCTTTACGGAATTCTGTGTGTGATGGCTTTAGACCTGTTCTACAATAGTCGTATGTCGTTAATCGTAAGCAAATTGACCAATTACAGTCGATTATTCCGAGAACACTCGACTGTGATTGGTCAATTTGCTTACGATTAACGATATTGTGGCGACCAACTTGTCCAATTCCCCAGATAACAGAGCAGCACGAGAGAGCGACACTAATAGTCATAAGAGAACCATGCTAGTCACTAATCTTATGAGTTTTCGATGATATAGTCTTCCCAACAACAGGAAACACTACTCGCTCGCGGGCTTTTGGTATTCTTAGAACGTTGTGTATATCGGATTGTTACATTTGAGATTTATAATAAACCTTGTTACTTTTTGCTATAAAAGTGAAGTTGATTCCGTGTCAAAACATTCCACTGTTTCCCGGGAGATCACTCACGCCTAGAGTCAGCCGACGATACTCGAGCGGTGCGATACGCGAACACATGGCGAGACTGCCATAATATACGACTTATTGTAGAACTGGCCTTAAGAGACAAGATCATATGTGGATGCGTGTACATAGTACATGTGAGATGTTTATATTTGATAAAAGTACGCGCGGAGTATAAGGCCGATATTACATTTGTCGTATAACAAACTTTTTAAGCGCATTGCTAATTTCTAGAAACTCGAGAAAGTTTCTATTTTGCAACCAATCAATATGCTTAATGTCTCTAGAAATTAGCTAATCAATGCGCTTAAAAAGTTTGTCGTAAGACAAATGTAATATTGGTCTAATGCGACAAGAAGAAAAGTGATAAAGTGATAAGTTAACGGTTATGAAAGAATATCGCGGAATAGTACAACATAAGGAAGAAAAGTGATAAAGTGAAAAGAAATTATTAACACGAAATAATGCAAAGAAGAGAAGTGATTTCTTTTAATCGTATTGAGCAAAGTTAGGTTATATTAGCAAAATTGAACATATGCTTTACACACAATGCTTGAATCTGTGCAATATCAATTAACATATTTGTGATAAATAGATTGTAATAAATTGTTGGAAAATGATTATGGAGGCATTGAAGGAATATTTGGAGATTTTGACTGGCCATGTTTTCGATAAGCTTTTCGGTAATTACACATATGACCGTGTATTCATGTACATAATATTTATTTATATTTTATATACAAATGTAATTAATGCATAATTAATATTTTTAGGTTATTGGCTTTATAAATAATGAAATGATAAAATCATATCAAAGCACTTTTATAGTGTCTAGAAACATTTTGTGGATCTGGAATTACTCGCAATTTTTGGTTCTGGGAATGTGTGAATGTTTATTTATATTTTATTTATAAATGTAATTATAATGTGCAATTAATATTTTTAGATCATTTACAAATGCCTAAACAATGAGTTGCATGTTTACGTTAATAAAACAAATCTTGTGGGAATTGTATCAAAAATATTATACAGAGTGATTCAAAACAACCTTCTGTCCTTACAATGTCATATACTTGACACTATTCTATGACGATTTTTCCTTTGCCAACATTTTTTCCGAGGCTTAGTTTTTAAATTATAAGCCAAAATAGTTAACGAATTTCGGGCCGCGTACGCGAGGCAGGCAGGGACGGCGCAACTCACCGTCCGATGCTGGTGATTACGTGAGGCGCTCGCTGCGATCAACTGTTTGCTACATGCGATGGAGTGTATGTGTAAGAGAGAACGTATACGCGTATACACACATACACATTCTCTCTCTCTCTCTCTCTCTCTCTCTCTCTCTCTCTCTCTCTCTCTCTCTTTTACACCCATCGCATGTAGCAAACAGCGGATCGCACATACGCACTCTCTCTCTCTCTCTCTGTCTTTCTTTTCTACACCCATCGCGTGTAGCAAACAGCGGATCGCACATACGCACTCTCTCTCTCTCTCTCTCTCTCTCTCTCTCTCTCTCTCTCTCTCTCTCTCTCTCTCGTTCTCTCTCTCTCTCACTGATCCTTACCTTTTATATAGTAATTCGTTGCCCTCATATGACTCAATAAGTAATACTTCCGTGTGACACAACAAATAACTAGCACTTTTTTTCACTCACAAATTGTACCACTTATCAAACTTTTACGAATTAATCCACGCACTTTATCGATTGAATTTATTAACGATTATAACGGTTAATCACAATCTACCGATTACTACCGATTAATTATTAAAACAACTCGAAGAAAGAAATGCGTTATTCGATGCGGAGACTGCGCGACAACAAGCAAGTTATGTCGGTACTAGTGTTGCCGGCTGCCGGCTGCCGAAAGACTGAATGTATCACATTACGCGTGATTGACGCGGACGCTATCATTTGTCCTGTGATCGGCTAAAGCCTCCGATATTGTAAATTTGATAGTTTCGAAAACATGAAACTATAAAATATGAAAATATACCCAGACAGCACAAAACATCCTCAGGATCATCCTGAATATGTCCAGGACGGTTCAGGATATTTGTAGGATGTTTTAAGATATTATTATAAATATATTTATAAAAATTTAATATGCATACATAATTATTTTTAGTTGTGTGGGTTATTTAATAATTTATAAATCTTAAGTATTATAATAAGTATTAATGTCCTATAAATGTCCACTGGATAACCCTTGGATGTCTGTAGGATATATCTGCCCTGTCTATTATATTGGATGTCTTTTGGATTTCCAGAGGACATATACATGTGCAATTAATTGTTAACATTAATTTCGTTTAATATTAATAATTGAATTTGATGCGCACATTTTCATATATTCAAAATTATTATTTATTTAATATTTCATGAAAAATGTTACTGTTCGCAACATTCCAAAAACTTTACAAACAATAGTATTCAACCGCTAGTTCGTTTGTTTACCGCTATGCGACACGCGAACTCGTATTTGAGATTTGGTCATGAGAATTATATAAAGCTTGCAAAGAGCAACTGATAGGAAATTACAAATGTAATTATTTTCTATCAGTTCAATTTCTGATGCAATCCCAACATAGGGAATTCAGATATTGGATCATTTAGAAAATATTACACAACTCAAACCTGGGAGTCAAACCTAAAATATTCATGTATAGCACGAAAGCCTCAAATATTAAAGAACGGTGAACTATTTTTAATATTAGATTTTTAATATTGGCAGTAAATAACAAAACATAATTTTAATTTATATTTAAATTTTAAAATTTGCTCCTTGAAACATACGAAAAATATCCCTAACATATCCTATAAAAATCCTTAGGATGTTCCACAGGATCTCCCTGGATTCTCCAGAGGTTAATATACGGCTATCATTTACTCTTCCTCAGGACATCCAGAGGAAATCTGGGGATTACAATGGGATATCCTGAGGATATCCTACATATATGTCCTGGATGCCCTTTGGACGTCCTAAGGACATCCTTGTGCTGTCTGGGTAATGACGTATAATAACATCGTTTTTTTTAATAAATTCAGTTTATCGATAAACTGCGTGGATTAATTCGTAAAAGTTCGATAAGTGGTACAATTTGTGAGTGAAAAAAAGTTTGCTAATTATTCGTTGTATCACACGGAAATATTACTTATTGAGTTGTATGAGGGCAACGAATCTCTACATACAAGGTAAGAGTGAGTGAGTGAGTGAATGAGAGAGAGAGAGATAGAGAGAGAGAATGTGTGTGTATACGCGTATACGTTCTCTCTCACACATACATCCCATTGCATGTAGCAAATAGTTGATAGCAGCGAGCGCCTCACGTAATTACCAGCATGGGATGGTGAGTTGCGCCGCTCCTGTCTGCCTCGCGTACGCGGCCCGTAATTCGTTAACTATTTTGGCTTATAATTTAAAAACTAAGCTTCGGAAAAAATTTTGGCAAAGGAAAAATCGTCTTAGAATTGAATCAAGTATATGACATTGTAAGGACAGAAGGTTGTTTTGAATCACCCTGTATACAATTGATTTGAAAGCATCAAAGTTAGAGCCTGAAATAGAAAGCATTAATCAAAGAAGACAAATATGGTAATAATTTTGTTTATAAATTATATAATAAAGATTATTTATTTTCTTGGATAATGGTTAAACTTATTTTTTTAAAGCAATGAGAAGCGTAAACATGGAAACTGGTGGTTTATTCGAATGGAGCTGCCTTTTCCAATATAATGTTATCGAAGAGCATTAGAATATCTGATAAAAGTAATTCAAATTTGAATCAAAATGAACAGGAGGAATCGGTTAGTGATGCTAAATTACAGATTTTATTAAAGACCCAGTCAGCCAGGTCTGTTCTAACAGATATTGCCAAGTGCTTGCTACAAATTATTGTCAGCAAAAAGGCTACAAATTTGGTACAAGAGTTGTTATTACCGATTAAGCTGGCAGATTGCCGGCAAGAATCAAGCAAAGCTTGCTAACATAACTACACAGCAAATTGGCGGCAGAAACCGAGCAAAGCTTGCTGACATGACTGACATCAGATTGTCGGCAAAAACTGAGCAAGATCTAGAGTGCGCAATCTGATGGCAAATTGGCAGCAAATACCGAACAAAATCTGCAGCTTATTACAAAGTATTATAAAATAGTTCAGTCGCTTATCGCTATGCGGCGCGTTATTCATTATCTATACCCGTATTCAAATTCTTGTCATGAGTGTATATAAAGCCTACAAAATGCTAATAATATTATAATATATATATTTCTATCAGTTCAATTTTTGACATAATTCTTATACAGGAAATTCAGATATTGAATTGATTTTTGGCAAATCGGACAGATAATTGTTCGATTTTCACTTATTCAAACAATTTCTGTCCAAAAAGATCTTTAATTTTATAAATTAAGTTATTTGAATTTACCTATATGTTTTAACATATTAATATATGATTTTATATAATGTCTAATTATCTAATGGTCATTTTATGACCAAAACTTATCATCATTTTGTTACTTAGGGTTAAGGCTTTAAATCTATTTAAATATATACTTTTATATGAATGGCCAAAAGCTGCAGAATTTGTTCGGTTTTTGCTGACAATCTGCTATCAGATTGTCTTGCGCAGATCTTGCTCGATTTTTGCCATCAATTTGACATCAAATCATGTCAAGCTTTGCTCGGTTTTTGCCGTCAATTTGCTGTCAGGTTATGTCAACAAGCTTTGTCACCAAAACACAAGCTTAATGCGGACACAGATGGCACTGGATTTGTTACCAAGTTTTGAGCGAATTTGATGCCAATTTGGCAACAATTTGTTATCAAATTGCTTACTGGGGAGTCATATAAAAGTTTATAATAATTTGGCAGCTGTGTTGATTAAAACAGAAGCCTATGATCCAGCTTTAAAAAATATGAAACATGTTCAGAGATATCAATCACAAAATGTTAAGGCACTATTTAGGAAAGGTATTGCAAAAATTCTAATCTTCTTTTTATGTACTAGATTTAATCTTCTTTTTAATAAGTTGTATATATTCTTAATTTATATTTTACATATGGAAAGTTCAAATATGTGTGTATATATATTGTGCATATTATAGAAACAATACAAGTAGGTGTGTATATGTATTGTGCACATTGTAAGAACAATATTGAGATGCAAAAGCTTATGCAATCTCTCTCTCTCCCCCCCCCCTCTCTCTTTCTTCTTAACATTTTGTGGTTGATATCTCGGAACATGTTTCACATTTTTTAAAACTGCATCATAGGCTTTTGTTTTAATCAACACAGCTACCGAATTATTATAAACTTTTATACGACTCTCTAATAAAATCTGTAATTTAGCATCACTAACCGATTCCTCCTCCTCATTTCGATGCAAATTTGAACTACTTTTATTAAATATTCTAATGCTCTTCAATAACATTATATTGTACAAAAGGCAGCTCTATCTGAATAAACCATCAATTTCCACGTTCACGTTTTTCATTGCTTTAAAAAAAATAAGTTCAATCATTATATCAAAAAAGTTAAATAGACTAAATCTTGTCCTTAAAATATTTAGTCTAAGAAAATAAATAACTTTTAGTATATAATTTATAAACAAAATTATTATCTTATTTCTCGTCTTTAACTAATGCTTAATATTTCTATTTCACGCTCTAATTCGCTTTTAATTCAACTGTGTATGAAATATTTTTAATAATTCCCGCAAAATTTATTTTGTTATATTAACATAAACATGCAACTCATTGCTTAGCCATTTTTAAGTGACCTAAAAGTATTATTTACGCATAATTACATTTATATAGGGTGACCTAGACCACCCGTACACTCCTTTTCTTTCAAAAACTAAGCATTTTAGAGAAAAACGTTTTCAACAAAAGTTGTATAGTTTCGAAGGGAACATAAGATGGTGTCATTGATTTAACCTTGGATGGCATCGTTAAGATCAAGTCAAGGACACCTTTAATTTCTTAAATGGAACTCCCTATATTTTATTACATATTCTTATAGCTTATATCGAGATCTTTCCAAAACACTACAATAAAGTATTTTTTCATTAAGTACTTTTTGAGTTATTTTGTATTTTAATCTGACATATTTTGATATAAAAAATTAAATATCTTGTAAAATATTTAGTTTTCGATAATACTTTTATGCACAGAATAATGAGACAAATCAACTAGTATAAAAAATAATTGCTTTTAAGAAAATTATTTACAATGTATTTTTTTAAACAATTATTTGTTTTTTTTTTTTTTGTTTGCACTAATTGATTTGTCTCATTATTCTGTACATAAAAATATTACGGTAAGATTATCAAAAACTAAATATTTTACAAAATATTTAATTTTTTATATCAAAATATGTCAGATTAAAATATTAAATAACTCAAAAAGTACTTAATGAAAAAATACTTTATTATAGTGTTTTGGAAAGCTCTCGAAATAAGCTCTTGAGATAAGAATATGTAATGAAAAATAGGGGGTTCCATTTAAGAAATTAAAGGTGTCCTTGACTTGATCTTAACGATGCCATCCAAGGTCAAACCAATGACACCATCTTATATTCTGCTCAAAACCATACAATTTTTGTTCAAAAGTTTTTCTCTGAAATGCTTAGTTTTTGAAAGAAAAGTGTACGGGTGGTCTAGAACACCCTGTATATAAAATATAAATAAATATTCACATTTCCAAGACCAAGAGTTACGAGTAATTCCAAATACACAAAATGTTTGTGGACATAGAAATGCTTCGATATAATTTTATTCATTTCATTATTCTTTATATTGTCAATTAATAGAAATGTCTATTCAATGTTGTTTTATGATATTTTTGGTAGAATTCTCACAAGACTTATTTTGCTGCATTAACATAAACTCATTACTTAACCATTTGTAAGTTGAATTAAAAATGTTAATTATGCATTAACTCTAACAATTTAAGAAATTAAGACTCTCAAATGATATCACAAATTTAAATAATCGCATGTAAGAGCTAAACGCGGATTTTTTTATGTTTATATATATATATATATATATATATATATATATATATATATATAAACATAAAAAAATCCCAACTTGCAATAAAAAGTTTAATGACGTACTACCATCCGCGTTTGGCTCTTACTAACACGCGATTATTTAAATTTGTGATATTATTTGAGAGTCTTAATTTCTTAAATTGTTAGAGTTTACGCCGGCTGAAAGATGGCGTTATTAGTAATAGATATTTACATACGTATAAGGCGAATGAGAAGTATCGATAGTGTGGGGTCTGAATAGGTTAGAGGTAAGAGTAGTCGCTCGGCAAGCGAAAGACTCGGGTTCGATTCTCGATTTAGCGACTTCGCCCCGATATTTTTCTCGCCTTCGTCTTTCCAGGGAGATAAAGAGGGGTTATTATAAATCTCGAATTGAGATTAATTTTTAAATTTTTGTATAACACGAAGTAAATTTCGTGCCCTGTGCATATAAACAGTTTCATAGAAAACTTATTTTTCTATGAATCTGATGCATTACTGCGTATGACTCTTACTAGCCAGCGATTATTTAAATTTGTGATATCACTTGAGCCTTAATTTCTTAAATTAAAAAGTTTAATGTTTATCCTTAAAAAATTTATTATAAAAAGCAGTGATATTCTTCTTAAAAAAAACCTTACAAAGGTAAAAAAAATACGCCAAGTATATAAAAGAATTTTCCCTTATATAAAAATAATTTTAATCTGAAATAAAAACTTGCAAAAGATTATCAGAAATCATTATCAATATATTAATAAAAATATATGACTTATAATGCGATTCGGGCATGCCAAGTTTTTGTTTATCACTTTAATTTTAGTCCTTATCGTTACGGGCCTATCTGGTAAAACTTATGGTTAATTTCAAAACAAGTCGATCAGTTTGGTACGGGGCACTTTTAAACTCGAAATTAGTGATTGACGTAATCGACGTTATTGCAGTAAAGATTAAGTAGTTTTATGATGTACTATTTGTAATAAAATCCGCAATAGAATAGTGATATTTTATATATTATATATAATATTTATTTGGGGGGGGGGGGGGACATAATAGCGTAATTTTATGAAAATAAAATGCATTTTAATTTTCTCAAGAAAATCTATAATATTTCTATAAATGCAAGATTGATTTTATGACAAATACTATTTCAAATTACAAACCCTCACAAACTGAACTATTTCTATGTACTCTTGGCTAGTTAACTTGATTTCATATTTATTTTTGATCTTTTATTTTTTAAAGGTTTTTATTTTTTAGAGTTATTTTTTAGAGAAAAATTAGTTTTTATTTTTTTATTTTTTAATAAAATTATTTTTCAAGGAAAAATTTTTTTAAAAGTAATTTTTTAGGGCTAAATATTAAACTTTTTGTTGCGTATAGATCTTATTTCTATGGGTATCTCTCTTATCTATCTTATCTATGGATATGTATGATTATAAAAAATTGAAATATAGATCGCAATATAAAAATTTGTTTTTGAAAAAGATGCTAAACAAATATTTTCAAATTATTGAGAAAAAGAAGATGAAAATTGTGCAAATTAGAAATTTGCACATTGCTTCTTCATTATTTTATTTCGCTCACAAAGCTTAAGCTCCTTAAAGCAAGCGAGTTTTTCAATTTTAATTTCCTTATAGAGGAAGATATCTTAAAATTTGTGAAAATTACAGCATATACATACATTTCCCCAAAAAATTCAAAATTTTATAAAAAGTGAACACTTTTACCAATTCTCACCAAATTCAATACCAACCATTTTTTAATGATACTCAATTCATTTAAAAAAATTTAGCTCCATTCCAGCCAGCACAAAACATCCTCAGGATCATCCTGAATATGTCCAGGACGGTTCAGGACATTTGTAGGATGTTTTAAGATATTATTATAAATATATTTATAAAAATTTAATATGCATACATAATTATTTTTAGTTGTGTCGGCTATTTAATATAATTTAGAAATCTTAAGTATTATAATAAGTATTAAATGTCCTATAAATGTCCACTGGATAACCCCTGAATGTCTGTAGGATATATCTACCCTGTCTATTATATTGGATGTCTTTTGGATTTCCAAAGGACATATACATGTGCAATTAATTGTTAACATTAATTTCGTTTAATATTAATAATTGAATTTGATGCGCACATTTTCATATATTCAAAATTATTATTTATTTAATATTTCATGAGAAATGTTACTGTTCGCAACATTCTAAAAACTTTACAAACTAGTATTCAACCGCTAGTTTGTTTGTTTACGGCTATGCGACACGCGAACTCGTATTTGAGATTTGGTCATGAGAATTATATAAAGCTTGCAAAGAGCAACTGATAGGAAATTACAAATGTAATTATTTTCTATCAGTTCAATTTCTGATGCAATCCCAACATAGGGAATTCAGATATTGGATCATTTAGAAAATATTACACAACTCAAATCCGGGAGCCAAACTTAAAATATTCATGTACAGCACGAAAGCCTCAAATATTAAAGAACGGTGAACTACAATATTTTTAATATTAGATTTTTAATATTGGCAGTAAATAACAAAACATAATTTTAATTTATATTTAAATTTTAAAATTTACTCCTTGAAACATACGAAAAATATCCCTAACATATCCTACAAAAATCCTTAGGATGTTCCACAAGATCTCCCTGGATTCTCCAGAGGTTAATATACGGCTATCGTTTACTCTTCCTCAGGACATCCAGAGGAGATCTGAGGATTACAATGGGATATCCTGAGGATATCCTACATGTATGTCCTGGATGCCCTTTGGACGTCCTAAGGACATCCTTGTGCTGTCTGGGATATCTCAAAAAATGCGGAAGTTAGAAGTTGTACAATGTATATTCCGTACATACGTATATACATACATACATACATACATACATACATACATACATACATACATACATACATACATACATACATACATACATACATACATACATACATACATACATACATATAGATATTTTTAAAAATATGATTTTTTAATGTTTTAGATTAGAACATTTTAAAGATATTAGCATAGAAAACTGAAAAAAAAGCTTCGTTAAATGTAGTGCGCTCAAATTGTGTGTGTGTGTGTGTGTGTGTGTGTGTGTGTGTGTGTGTGTGACTGTCATGCATAAATTATCTTTTATTTAAAACTCACCAATTAATACCAACGACGAGCAATAATAAATAATAAATAAGATTTTATTTTATGATTTTAATAAATTGTATAACCTGACGATCTGGCTTATGCCACAAATATTTGTCTTTGTGTATACCCGATCATAATTTAAATAAAGAAAAAAATTTCATGCGTATTTAACTCACCACGTTGAAATCAAACGAACGAGAATGAAAAAATCATTCCTTCACCTTAATAAATTATATCATAGAAATGAAAGAGTGCTGTGTCAAGCTGTAGTATTTAGTAGTAAAGTGGGGATAAAGTAGACGATATAGCAGGAGTGGACAGGTACAAATAAAAAAGTTTGCAAAGATAATCAATCATCTGACATTCATTCATCTGACATTCATTCTGTATAAAATTTGGAATTAAAGAATGTGCCTTAAGAATGAAAAGTCGTTGTGTACTATTACAAATTTGAATTCATGCGACGCAATAAAATGAATAATACCGTTCACCACAGCAATACCACACAACTATAAATGTATCAAACTGACGTCAGTGCTTATCACGTGATGTTTTCGTTCGTGTACACTGTATACTAGCGGACTAGTCACTATTTTCGATAAATTATCTATCAATAAGTTACATTTTTTTTGTCCACAAGTGAACGAAGCCCGCGGAGAGATCTGATCATAAAATGCGAAAATTGAAGACATTCTCTCTCAAAGAACAGAGTATACGTACATTAGGAAGTGATTGATTAAATCTCTGACCTCTTTCATAAAAAAAGGATGCAAAGATAAAATTATCTTTCAAAATATCATTATTCTTACAATAGTTGAAATATTTCACTTAACACGACAATCAATATCCAAATAAACGACGAATATAATGTACTTAAATGCGTTGGTAACGTAATTGGTAATTGCAGCAGCTGACACATTCGTAGCTATTCCAGCCGACCAACTTGCAATGATGTGAGTGGAAAGAATACTGACTGCTGTGGTTCAAGTTAGATTAAATTATAAGTGCCACCACAAAGAGATGTGTGAACGAGAATATGAGTCATGATGAATTGCGGAAACTATATCATTAAGATTTATCTCAAGTGAAAAATATCGAATGACTTTGCAAATCATAATACCTAGAAGTATTAATTGATTAGATAACCTTTCTTAATCATACTACACACTATATGTGCTATATGCTGATATACATGTATGCTGCAACGCAATTAATGAAATTAACTCAAAAGATAATTATCAATCGTTTTTCGGTTGTACAACTTGTTAACTATCTAATTGTGTGAAACATGGAATATAAAATACATTATATCAAATATTTTGAATTAACAATTAACTTTTTACATTGTTCTAACTAGATTACGGATATCGTTTTATATAGATGAATTATAAGAGAAAATGGCTCTTTGAAAAAAATTTTAATAAAAATAAATTTTTTAAAAATCTGTGAAATAAAGTATATCTATTATTTGAATTCGTCAATTTAAAGCATAAATTCTATTAATTGTTTTGTTTACATTTTAGACTTAATTAATACAATCTACGTACTTTATCATTCTTTGTGATTCTAAGTCATTCTTTGTGATATACATGTAAACATTAAACTCACAATTTATTGTCATTCTTATCATTTTTATCATTTTGCCTTATTTTAACTTTCACATCGTAATATCTCGAAAACTATACATTTTCAAAAAAAAATGTTTCAGACAAAGGTTATTTGACTCGGAAGGGGACATAAGAAGATGCCATTAGTTTGACTTTGGATAGTCGTTTGAAGGTCATGTAAAGACCATCTTTAATTTTTTAAATAGAAATCCCTATTTTATATTACATATTCCTGTAACTTAGCTCAAGAGCTTTTCAAAATACTATAATAAAATATTTTTTCATTAAGTATTTTGCGAATTATTTTACATCTTAGGTTGCGTTCGGAAACATCACTCGTGTACAGACGAGCATCGTTTTATCTTTGTTATGTATCAAAAGTTAAACAAAGATAAAACGACGCTCGTGTGCATACGGGTGATGTTTTTAAACGCAGCCTTACCTGACATATTTTGATATAAAAAATAAAATCTCATCAAATATTTAGTTTTCGATAATCTTACCATAATACTTTTGTGTACGGAATAATGAGACAAATTAATTAGTGTAAAAAAAACAAATTGTTTAAAAAAAAATTGTTTTTAAGGAAAAGTATGTAATTATTTACAATGTATTTTTTTAAGAATTATTTGTTTTTTATACACTATTAAATTGATTTGTCTCATTATTCCGTACATAAAAGTATTACAGGTAAGGTTATCGAAAACTAAATATTTTATGAGATATTTTATTTTTTACATCAAAATATGTCAGATTAAGATATAAAAAAATTCGAAAAATATTTAATGAAAACATACTTTATTATAGAGTTTTGAAAAACTCTCGAGCTAAGCTACAAGAATATGTAATGGAAAATGGGGGTTTCCATTTAAAAAATTAAAGATAACCTTCACGCGACCTTCAAACGACTGTTTAAGATCAAACTAATGGCATATCTTCTTAAGTCCCCTTCTGAGTCAAATAACGGTAATTATTTCGAATAAGGTCTTCTCTGAATTTTGACAAATATGATCGGATTTCTCGGTAAAACTTATTGTTGTGACCCCAACAGTGATAATCAGTCGGAGGAACCCGACTCCCATCACTCCCATCCTAAAAAAACGGAAAACCCTCAAAATTACCGAAAATTAAGTAATTATGTACTATAAAGTCCATTCCACAACCAAATTTTAATTTTAAATCAGAAATAGGTTTGAGTTAGGTTATATCTTCCGGAAGTGGAGCCTCCCGTAAGGAGAGGAGCAGAGCCCACTGCGTCCGCGCATACACTTTCTCATCCACACAACAATTGTAGGGTGGACCTCGCTTTGCTTTGTAAAGTATATGCGTGGACACAGTGGGTTCCTCCCCCCTCCTCGCCTACAAGGGAGCTCCACTTCCGGAAGATATAAGATAATCCAAACTTATTTCTGGTTTAAAACTAAAATTTGGATACACTTTCCCATCCACATAACAATTGTAGGGTGGACCTTGCTTTTCTTTGGTAATTTTGGGGATTTTTCGGTTTTTTGGGGGGTTGGAATGATGAAGTACGGTCTCCCCCAACTGATTATCACTGTTGGAGTCACAACAAAGAGTTTTACCAAGAGATTCGATCATATTTGTCAAAATTCAGAAAAGGCCTTATTCGAAATAATTATCCAAATAACTTTTGTCTGAAACATTTTTTTTTGAAAATGCATAGTTTTTAAGATATTATGGTATGAAAGTTAAAATGGGGCACCCTGTATATATGACTGTTAATTTTTAGCAAACATATATTTTGTATTTTTCCAAAATATCAATAAGTCTTAGTTTATACTTTGAAGAGTGTCTAATATTTATGCAAAAAATTATTTAATAAAATTAATAAAATTACTAAATAAAGAATAATTTTGTTGAATGTTACATTATACATTTTATAATTAATGAAATATTATTTTTATATGTATCAATAATGTCTTGTGAACTTTATTTAAAAAGTATGCAATATATTAAATCTTTGTATTAGATAACATTATCTATGATAATATAACACCTAACGCCTAACACACACACACATACACACACACACACACACACACACACACACACACACACACACACACACAGACAGAGCAATATTTATTTTGTGTACCGAAGCAATATTTTGATTTATGAAAGGTACTTAATGTCTCTCGATTAAATAATTTTCTCCGTAAATTTCTCTGGATTGAGATAAATATAAATATTTTTAGATTGCGATAAATTACATGAATTAATATAATAAAATATTGATAATATATTGATGTTTTTATATGGCTTTAGTATTTTAAAGTGCAATTTGATTATTGATAATTTGATTGGCAATGAGTATTTTAACATTGTTTTTAAATATCTTTAAAAATAATGATTATAGCATCAAATTAATTTGTTTATTCGATAATACAAACATCATTATGCATTATTTAAGAAATTGATCATGATTTAATATAAACGATTAATAAATATGTCCCAAATATGTTTGTGTTTTCGTCTATATAAATTAAAATCTCAAATACATTTTTTCTCCACTAAAAAATAAATACACAGGAAAGAGAAACGAAAAAAGTAGCAAACATTTTTTCACGTGTATTAATAATGCTAATTATCGAAGCTACAGTGTTGACGCCTTTTATATTCCACGCTATATAAATAATTAATTTAAGATATGCAATTAAAAGATAAATGCGTGTTTGATATTGTATTGCAACACTTAGTAATCAAATAGTGATTTAAAAAGGAAAGTATATATAAAATATTTGGCCAAAACCATTATTAATAAAGAAAAAGAAATCTGAAGGTTATATTGTAAACAAGTCAATAAAGATTACATTGAAAACAAGTTAATAAAAGTTAAGAGTAATAATAAAAATATATCATAAAAAAGATACAAATTACATAAGTAATAACGATATTCAAATATGAAACGTGCGCCTTATATGCTACATCTACAATAAATTTTTAATGTAATCAAAAAAATATATCATTATATGTTATTTAAATATGTTATGTAATATATTATTTAAATATACATCTCCGCTGATAATGTTTCATCGTATTCTAATAGGGGATGAATAAAATCTAAAAATCTTTCCGATTTCTCGGATTACAAATATTATACCTTGTGATTCCATTTCAGACAATGGAATATATAGTATATCGGATATATAAAAATAATATTTATGTACATTATTTAACAATGTTAAAAATATTGTTGGAAATTTATAAACATTTTATATGTTGCTTATTCTTTATTTTTACACATTCTCACTAACTCAGCAAGAAAAAAAATATAACTATCTTTCTGTCGTACATGTAACAATATAAATTTAAGATAATTATTCCAAATTATTAATAAATTAATATACTCACGAAGTACTATTACTACTATAGATATTAATAAAATCAGGGTTGGGAAAGTTACTTTATAAAAGTAACTCGTTACCATTACCGTTATTTTTTCTAAAAAGTAACTCGTTACCGTTACTCGTTACTAATTTTAAAAAGTAACTCGTTACCGTTACAGTTACTAAAAAGTAACGAGTCGTTACAATTTCCGTTACTTTTTTACAATACAAACTAATAAATTATTTTGCATAAGAAAAACTTTTAAAAAAGCAAGTATTCAAGCAAGCAAGTATGTAAGCAACATTTCATTCAAGGTTTATTACAAAATAAATGATTAAATTTTATCGAAATTCTTTATTAATTTTTAATAAAATTTGTTGCTCCATAGTATCATCATTTAAATGCCCTCTTTGTGGTGTTAATACAGAGCCACCGATGCTAAACATTCTTTCTACAGATGCACTGCTTGGTAGAGCTGTATTATATTTAATAAAAAGTTTTTTAAGTTTTGGATAGTCGTTTAACATTTCTATATTACAATTATTTGATTTTAAAAACCGTTGCAATTCTTCTTGTTCAGATTCATTTTGCACCGTTTTTTGCTCAAAAATGAAAAAATCATCGTGATCGTCAGATTTTCCAGCTTTTGAAGAATTTTCAGTTGATCGGATTCCCAATAAATCCTCCAAGTAATTTTCAGCACGTTTTCTTTTTTCTCCGGTTAACCAGTTTAACTTAAATTTTGGATGTAAACATGCTGCTATTATTAATTCTTTTGTTTCAAATATTGTAAGAAATTTAAAATCAAATATAGTAAATTAAGCGACATTGTTTGTTTTATTGAAATTAATATTTTTGAATCAATAGTTTAAAATAAAATAATATTTTTCAATTAAATCCTTATTTAAAATTAAATAACATATGTATTAATCAAATTAATAAGTTACCTTTTATTTAAACCTTGCTGAATAGCTTCAACTAATGAATGGCAATCTATAAGGTTAGATTTATTGAGATTTTCTAATTTTCGTTGCAAGGTACTTAGAACTGGTAGTAAATGAGAGTTCTGTTTTTCCGAAAAGATAAAGCTCTCATTGGATATCGCGTGTCGCGTCATCGCACTGGTCTGCAAGAGCCATAAGTTGATCAATCACATTCAAGCATTTTTACAACATAATAAGAATGCTAATTGGTCGATTTGCTTACGGCTTTACGGTTAAGATAAAAATTTTATCACGCACAATAGCAAGAATAATATCTTAAATAAATCAAAAAATTTGAAAAAAGTAACGATAAAAGTAACTGTTAAATTTGTTACTCGTTACCGAAAAATGTAACGAAGTTACTTTTTCCGTTACAAATAAAATTTGTAACGCCATTACCGTTACAGTTACCGAAAAAAAGTAACTGTAACGGTAACGGCGTTACAAGTAACGCGTTACTTCCCAACCCTGAATAAAATAATAATAATTCAATTAAAGTAGTTTCTAATTTAATGCCAACTCGTAAAGAGCGTTACCCATAGTCGTCGATGAAGTTTCAAAGCTGGCAAAAATATGAATGCGTGAGCAGCTATCAAATTTTCGGCTATTATTATTCTAATTTATAAATGTTTTCTTTATTTTTTTGACGCACGTTTTTTGAAAGAAAAGACTGAGCGTAAACTAAGATCGATGGATTTTAGTCATTTTCAAATATATTCCATCCAATGGTGTTAATATAAACGTCCTACAATCGTTCACGTATGATATTGGCGTTTTTTTGCAAGTTTCGACTTTATAGTTTCGCAGTATCTTTATAAGCCCAATCTTTGTCTGATGAACAGCGAATCGAGCACCTAAAAATAAAAAATAATTATTACAAGAAAAATATTAAAGTTTTCAATATAGAAGCAAGCATCTAAAAATTAAAAATAATTATTACTTGAGAAGAGACTTAATCTTCTCAAGTAAAGAAATTTTCAGCCTGAAAGCAAAACAAACAGAACTTGTATGTATAAAGACGTATATTTAGATCTATTTCACTTTACCAATACAATTCCTTGGTCCGTCACCAAAAGGTAAATAATACATCGGGTGCCTGGTTTGCACAACTTCGTCATTAAATCTTTCTGGATCAAACACATCTGGTTTCGGATAAATATCAGGATCTCGTTGAATCGAGTAAATGGGAATCCATATCTCCTGATCTTTTGGTATATTAACTTTGATATTATCAAAAGTATAATTCGACGTAGTTTTTCTTGTAAGCTGTGGTACCGGCGGATATTTTCGTAAAGTTTCTGTATATATTCAGAACAATGAAAAAGAGGTATAAAATATAAGAATTATAAAGGTTTATTTCTTATTTGTGTTAAAAGTCAACAACAGATAACATTATAATGTCGCTGTAAATAAATACCATATTTTTCTTTTAATACATCTCTTCTGCTAACATACCTTTAAAAATTTTATCCAAATAATTCATTTTTTTAATGTTCTCATATGTAAAATTGTCATTATGTCTCATATATTCTTCATTAATTTCCTCACGTAGCTTGTCTTGTATTTCCTGATTTAATGCCAACTCGTAAAGAGTGTTACTCATGGTCGTCGATGAAGTTTCAAAGCCGGCAATGAAAAATATAAACGCTTGAGCAGCTATCAAACTTTCGGTTAAATCTAAAATGTAATAATTTCTTGTTACAAATAATACAAATAATCTTATTTTTGTTCGAGAATTAAATATTATAATTTATCTATCCATTTAACATCTAATATTTGATGAACTGATATTTTATATAGGGGAAAGTAGGGTAAAACCGAATACTCTTTTGGATTTGTCTTCCTACAAAAAAATCAGAGTAAAAAAATTTACCTGACTGTTAGTAGTCTTTAGTGGACCTTAAACTATGAGAAAATGAGGCTAGTTGCTGAAAAAAAAATTTGGTTACTAAAGATAACAAGATTTTTTGGAAATGTCAAAATACCCGGTTTTGCCCTACCGGTAGGGTAAAACCGGATACCCATTTAAAAACATATAAAACACCATGTGATTACAAAATCTAGATTTATTTTAATCAAAATCCAATACAAAGATGTATTCTATTGCCAAAAATCACAAATAAAGATATCCTCTTGTTCTACATTTCTGCAAGACTTTCTTATTCAATTTTTTAACTTTAGGGATCTCAAAAAAAAATTTTTTTTAGTGGTTTCTTTCTCTGGATAGTAGTTTTCGTTTCCAACTGCTTTTTGTAGGGAGGCAAAGTCAGCATAATAGTTTTTCCTCTTTTTATTACATAAGATGTATAGGTATCTGATTTTGCCCCAACATGAAGAAAATAATAAACATGACGGTTGTATATTCCGGCGTAGAAAATGACAATCAAAACTAATATGATATACTCTCTATATGTACAGAATACAATGCTGCATTTATCGAAATAGATGCTCTGTGTAGAAGAAGTCCATAACAACTCGATTGTTGCCCGATTATCGATCTTTTTTAGCCCGAAAATGTTGAACTTCTTTTAAAAAAGAAATATCATGTACACGTGGGCATGATTCATCTCAAAATAATGGCATTAATCGACAACTAATAACACGAGTTGGCCAAAGATAGTAGCACTTATCATGAAGAAACAGAGGTACCCGGTTTGACTCGCCTACCCGGTTTTACCTTACTTTCTCTTACTCATAATCATATGCTTCTCATTTAAAAAATAATCGCAAGATAAAAAATATCCACACGGATCAACAGTTGTCACTTACCGATATTGTTTACTTTATCTGGATGTTTTTTTAATTCGCGCAACATATCAATGAAATCGTGCCTAACAATATTATTCGCATCTCTATAGGTCATGGTCTCTATGACAATACGTGTAAAAAATTTGTTGACCTCTGTTTCTGGTAGGATGTAACTGAGAATATCGCAAAGCCACGGCAGAAATTGTTTGAATCTCGACCGTAGAATATTCTCCCAAGTAGGCGTAAAGACTAATCTCCCCATCTTGCGGAATTCGCTGTCTTCGTCTGACATAGCGTTCGTCTCAACGCCGAAGGCGCAAATACCTATTACATCGGTTGTATACTTAGCCGTCAATTCACGACATTCTACAGACTCGTTTTTGCTCGCTAATGTTTCTATGTATTGTTCAAGTCGATCGGAGCACTGTGATATTAAAGAAAACATCTCCTTTAATTTACCGGATGTAAAAACGGGTGACAGTCTTGTCCTTAAAGGTCGCCATCTTTTAGGCTCCAAAGCGAAAAGATGTTGCGATAGTGGATCTAACTATAATAAACACAAAATTTTAATCAAATTTTCTACTTCAAGCATATGATTTACTAGAGGTTATACAAAAACTTGTTCGAAACTATTTGAAACAAATCTCGAAATTTTCAATCATTCTTACCACACGCAATGTACCAAAGTTATTGAAAAAATATTTTTTGTTTACATACATACATATATATATATATATATATATATATATATATATATATATATATATACAGGGTGTCCCATTTTAAAGGACCCACTCAAATATCTCAGAAACACTGCGTTAAGAAAATCGAAAAATGTTTCAAACAAAAGTTGTGTGGCTTCAAGAGGGCCATAAGATGGTGACAATGATTTGACCTTGGAAAATCATTTGAAGGTCATGTAAAGGTCAACTTTAAAATCTTAAATAGAAACCCCCATTTTTTATTTAGTATTCTTGTAGCTGACATCGATAGATTTCCAAAACACTATAATAAAGTATTTTTTTCTTAAGTACTTTTTGAGTTATTTTATATTTTATTCTGACATATTTTGATATAAAAAATTAAATATCTCGTAAAATATTTAGTTTTTGATAATCTTACCGTAATACTTCTATGTACAGAATAATGAATAAATCAATTAGTATAAAAAAAAAATTGTTTTTAAGAAAATTATTTACAATGTATTTTTTTAAACAATTATTTGTTTTTTTGGCACTAATTAATTTGTCTCATTATTCTGTACATAAAAGTATTACGGTAAGATTATCGAAAACTGAATATTTTACGAAATATTTTATTTTTTATATCAAAATATGTCAGATTAAAATATAAAATAACTCAAAAAGTACTTAATGGAAAAATACTTTATTATAGTGTTTTGGAAAGCTCTCGATGTCAGCTACAAGAATACTAAATAAAAAATGGGGGTTTCCATTTAAGATTTTAAAGTTGACCTTCACATGACCTTCAAATAATTTTCCAAGGTCAAACCAATGGTACCATCTTATGGTACCATCTTATGGCTTCCTCGAAACCAAACAACTTTTGTCTGAAACATTTTTCTTTTCCGGGCTTGGTTTTTGAGACATTTGCCTGAGGAGATTAAAATGGGACACCCTGTATATACAATATATATATTAAGAGAGAGAGATGGGAGAGAGGGGAAGAGAGAGAGGGGGGAGGGGAGGGGGAGAGAGAGAGAGTTCACATGTTATAATATAATTTAAAATATGCATATATGTATATTTGTACATATACATTCGAACCTTTTCATGAAGTGGAAATCCTCTATCAGCAAATGTGGTAAAATCTTTGATAAGAATATCCTTCATTAAATCCGGATCTTTTACAATAAGAACGGGTGTCCTGTTAATGAATATTCCTACCATGGATTCATCTTTATAGTTGTTGTATATTTCCATCAAATAATCAGGTGTAGATTTTTTCATAAACATAACGTCTTTAAAATTACCGAATCCTGGTATCGGTTTTGGGCCACAAATGCCACGTGACTTCCAAAAATTAAAGTTCAACGTAAAATAATAATACACACTGAAAAGTATAGCAGCAATGCCGCACAATATTTCGAAAGATTCCATAGTTATATAACAATCGACCAATTATCTTAAGCAATGTTTACTGAAACAGAAAAGAACAATATTTCGTCAAGAAAAATAAAAATTAAACAGTTCAATAAATTAGATATATTTTTAACAAATTAAATATTTATAAAAGCTTGGTTTAATTGAATTTTATCAAATTTTCTATCGAAAATCCAATAGAAGAATTTCTGACATATGTTTTGAAATAACTGCTTTAAAACTAAAAAAGGTAAAATAATTTTTCGGAATGTTATTATTATATTTGTACGCCAAATATGCTCTGCGAGAGTTTACAAATTGTGCATGTTGCAAAACTCGTTTTGAGACGAACAACATTTAGAGATAAATGATAATGATAATAAATACAACGTACTTAAATGCAACAGCAATAGTACTTTGGCAGTTCCAATTGTAGTAGCTGCATGTTATCGGGTCTGTAACCAAAGATAATACTGGCTGACGTGATCCAAGTCCAGTTCAATTAGAAAGATATCTATATACCCCACCACAAGAAGAACGAATTTATACATAACACAATGAATTGCAAATTTCCTCACTTAGTATATCTCGAAAATGCATCAACCGCGTAAAACGCTCGCACTATATTAATAATATATACTGACAAAAATCAAAGATTATTATACTTTCTTGAATACATATGTAAATATTAATGTATATAGTAATGTATTATGATAAAGTAATTGTTTTTCAGTTATAATAATTTATTAGCTATTTGATTACGTAAGACACACACACACACAAGCGCGCGCGCACACACACACACGCATGCGCATGCGCAGAGAGTGTACATATATACGCACACGCATGCACGCACACATATATGAAATGTAAAATTATATCAGATACATTGAATTAATAATTAATTTTATACTTTTTTTGCTAAATTAATGACGTTTTATATAAATAAAATATATAAAAATATGTAAATTTGTGAATGATTGAAATAAATATGATATTCATGTAAATTACATAATATTTATATTATTTGAACTTATCAATCTAATGAATATATTTTATTGATTATTTAGTTTAGATTTTAAACTTAATAGCACATTTTATACAATTTAAGATATGCATGTACGTTAAAGCTTATTAATTTTTGTTTTTTAAGAAATAATGGTTTTTCTTGAAATGAAATTGGAAAAGTGCTATATACATATAAAATTGTTTTTCGAAAAATATCTATTTTATTAATTTTAAGAAATTAGGCTCTCAAGTAGCATCACAAATTTCAAATAATCGAGGGGTAGAACGGGATCGTCCCGATTGCGCACATTACCGATCGGACACGACAATATTTCCCGATCGGACACAGATCCAATCGGACACAGGCTCGATCGGACACAGTCCCGATCGGACACAGGCTCGATCGGACACAGACCCAATTGGACACAATTCCGATCGGACACATATGGTTGCAATCGGACACAGGCCCGATCGGACACAGACCCAATCGGACACAATTCCGATCGGACACATATGGTTGCAATCGGACACGGGCCCGATAGGACACAGGCCCGATCGGACACATATGGTTGCAATCGGACACAGGCCCGATCGGATATAAACCTTGTTGGAAATATTTAGTTTCAGTGGAATACCTAATAAATTCAAATATATAATACTTTTAAGCAAATATACAATATAATAAATGGATGCATAATTATAGTAAAAAAATTGTTAAAAAAATTTCATAAATTTATACGCGTAATATTAAAACATTATAATAAATATTTAATAATTATTTATCAGTAGGCAATGTAGAAAAACGCCCTGTTAGAATATCTTTATTAATTATATATAATTTTATTTTTATATATCTGTATTTTACATTTGATATACTGTCTATAAATAATTAATAATTGTATTCTTTCACACTTAAAATTTCACGTATGTCACGACATCGTGAAATTTTTACAAAAAACAATTATTAATTGTTTACAGACAGTATATCATACGTAAAACACAGATATATAACAAAAAAACTATATATAAATAATAAAGATGTTCTAACAGAGCGTTTTTTTACATTGCTTACTGCACACATGACAGATATCTTAACCTCACGTATGTCACTGTCTTATTATCTCATTATGTGTTTTCAGAATCAAAAATATTTGTAAGTTTATGAGATTGTGCTGTTTCTACGAAATTATATTGAGTAAGCATTCTTTGCTAACATGAAAGAGCTTGGATACTTTAGCAATATGGGACAAGGTTTGGATGCATCCCAGTCAGCCAGGTCTGTTCTAACAGATATTGCCAAGTGCTTGCTACAAATTATTGTCAGCAAAAAGGCTACAAATTTGGTACAAGAGTTGTTATTACCGATTAAGCTGCAAATTGCCGGCAAGAATCAAGCAAAGCTTGCTAACATAACTACACAGCAAATTGGCGGCAGAAACCGAGCAAAGCTTGCTGACATGACTAACATCAGATTGAAAAACTGAGCAGGATCTAGAATGCGCAATCTGATGGCAAATTGGCAGCAAAAACCGAACAAAATCTGCAGCTTATTACAAAGTATTATAAAATAGTTCAGTCGCTTATCGCTATGCGGCGCGTTATTCATTATCTGTACCCGTATTCAAATTCTTGTCATGAGTGTATATAAAGCCTACAAAATGCTAATAATATTATAATATATATATTTCTATCAGTTCAATTTTTGCCATAATTCTTATACAGGAAATTCAGATATTGAATTGATTTTTGGCAAATCGGACAGATAATTGTTCGATTTTCACTTATTCAAACAATTTCTGTCCAAAAAGATCTTTAATTTTATAAATTAAGTTATTTGAATTTACCTATATGTTTTAATATATTAATATATGATTTTATATAATGTCTAATTATATAATGGTCATTTTATGACTAAAACTTATCATCACTTATCATTTTGTTACTTAGGGTTAAGGCTTTAAATCTATTTAAATATATACTTTTATGTGAATGGCCAAAAGCTGCAGAATTTGTTCGGTTTTTGCTGACAATCTGCTATCAGATTGTCTTGCGCAGATCTTGGTCGATTTTTGCCATCAATTTGACGTCAAATCATGTCAAGCTTTGCTCGGTTTTTGCCGTCAATTTGCTGTCAGGTTATGTCAACAAGCTTTGTCACCAAAACACAAGTTTAATGCGGACACAGATGGCACTGGATTTGTTACCAAGTTTTGAGCGAATTTGATGTTAATTTGGCAACAATTTGTTATCAAATTGCTTACTGGGATGTAATTAGACTCATTATAATTAGAAGCGAGTATTTTCTGTTATATCTTCATAGTTTGCAGTAAAGAGTATATATATGCAACATAAGCCCAGTAAGCAATTTGATAACAAATTGTTGCCAAATTGGCATCAAATTCGCTCAAAACTTGGTAACAAATCCAGTGCCATCTGTGTCCGCATTAAGCTTGTGTTTTGGTGACAAAGCTTGTTGACATAACCTGACAGCAAATTGACGGCAAAAACCGAGCAAAGCTTGACATGATTTGACGTCAAATTGATGACAAAAATCGAGCAAGATCTGCGCAAGACAATCTGATAGCAGATTGTCAGCAAAAACCGAACAAATTCTGCAGCTTTTGGCCATTCATATAAAAGTATATATTTAAATAGATTTAAAGCCTTAACAGTACTCTGCGTTGATACCACTGCTT
>NW_027223334.1:5013729-5094419 GCF_030449975.1 Polyergus mexicanus
AAGCAGTGGTATCAACGCAGAGTACTGCTCAGTTTTTGCCGACAATCTGATGTCAGTCATGTCAGCAAGCTTTGCTCGATTTCTGCCGCCAATTTGCTGTGTAGTTATGTTAGCAAGCTTTGCTTGATTCTTGCCGGCAATCTGCCAGCTTAATCGGTAATAACAACTCTTGTACCAAATTTGTAGCCTTTTTGCTGACAATAATTTGTAGCAAGCACTTGGCAATATCTGTTAGAACAGACCTGGCTGACTGGGAGCCTAATAATTTTCTAGTCATTAATCAATCTTTTTTTATTTACAGTGAAATCATTACTAGAAATAATACACTTTTGTGACTACGCAACATATACCAGTGCTGGAATATCTACTGTGCAACTACAATATGAGGTAATGTTTTTAAGTATTGTGCTTTCTGACTGTTCATTCAACCTAATGGAAAATTGAATTATGCCCAGTAAGCAATTTGATAACAAATTGTTGCCAAATTGGCATCAAATTCGCTCAAAACTTGGTAACAAATCCAGTGCCATCTGTGTCCGCATTAAGCTTGTGTTTTGGTGACAAAGCTTGTTGACATAACCTGACAGCAAATTGACGGCAAAAACCGAGCAAAGCTTGACATGATTTGACGTCAAATTGATGGCAAAAATCGAGCAAGATCTGCGCAAGACAATCTGATAGCAGATTGTCAGCAAAAACCGAACAAATTCTGCAGTTTTTGGCCATTCATATAAAAGTATATATTTAAATAGATTTAAAGCCTTAACCCTAAGTCACAAAATGATGATAAGTTTTGGTCATAAAATGACCATTAGATAATTAGACATTATATAAAATCATATATTAATATGTTAAAACATATAGGTAAATTCAAATAACTTAATTTATAAAATTGAAGATCTTTTTGGACAGAAATTGTTTGAATAAGTGAAAATCGAACAATTATCTGTCCGATTTGCAAAAAATCAATTCAATATCTGAATTTCCTGTATAAGAATTGTGTCAAAAATTGAACTGATAGAAATATATATATTATAATATTATTAGCATTTTGTAGGCTTTATATACACTCGTGACAAGAATTTGAATACGGGTATAGATAATGAATAACGCGCCGCATAGCGATAAGCGACTGAACTATTTTATAATACTTTATAAAATAAGCTGCAGATTTTGTTCGGTTTTTGCTGCCAATTTGCCATCAGATTGCGCACTCTAGATCCTGCTCAGTTCTTGCCGACAATCTGATGTCAATCATGTCAGCAAGCTTTGCTCGGTTTCTGCCGCCAATTTGCTGTGTAGTTATGTTAGCAAGCTTTGCTTGATTCTTGCCGGCAATCTGCTAGCTTAATCGGTAATAACAACTCTTGTACCAAATTTGTAGCCTTTTTGCTGACAATAATTTGTAGCAAGCACTTGGCAATATCTGTTAGAACAGACCTGGCTGACTGGGTGGTGATGACAATTGTACTGGTAAGATCGCTGTATGAACGAGATCTTAATGTCACGCTGTTTATTAACATTATATCATGTTTATTTTGATTTTAAGCAGGTGAAAGTAATAGGTGAATATTAATTTGCAGAGATTCAATTTGCATCGAAAAAAATTCATTTACAAAGCACGAGAATCTTTTAAGCGAGAGTTAAATATTATAGTCTCTGCTAATAGAATCTTGTGATCTGTAATGAAATGATTAACGCTTCTTCACTAACTTGCAGTGCCTGTTGATGCATTAATGATTTCAGATTGTTGATGTGTTAGAAGATTGAGTAAACATTTATATCGCTATATAGTGAGTGAATACATCAACGAAGACAGTGCTTTGGCATATTATATCCAAATGTGGCATATTGTAATATATATATTATAACACATATTATATATGTATATTATCTGCATCACAAAAAAAAGATTATAACATTTTGTTCTTAATCAATTTATCAAGTTTACAATTACATTGGAGTGTATACATGAACATATTATTTTTCAGAGAAATAATTTTGTATCAATATGATAATTATATTTGTAATAACTATACTTGATGATTTACATGTATGTACTGTCTCACATAATGCATATACATATATTGAAATATGGAATTATTAGAAATATTAGAATAAATATATTTATATATTTGTATATCGGTGTATTTCGTATAGTATGCTGTCCGTAAACAATGACAAATTGATTTCAAATACGAAAAAGTATGGTACAATTCATTATTCACCATACGAAATACACCGATATACAAATGTATAAATATCTCTATTCTAATATTTCTAATAAGTCCATGTATATGCATTATGTGAGACAGTACATACATGTAAACCTTCAAGTATAATTAATACAAATATAATTATCATATTGATATAAAATTATTTCTCTGAAAAATAATGTGTTCATATGTACACTGCAATGTAATTGTAAAGTTGATAAATCGGTTAAGAACAAAATGTTATAAGATTTTTTTTTATATATTACAATATGCCACATTTGGATATAATATGCCAAAGCACTATCTTCGCTGATGTATTCACTCACTGTATAGCAATACAAATGTTTACTCAATCTTCTAATACATCAACAATCTGAAATCATTAATGCATCAACAGGCACTGCAAGTTATTGAAGAAGCGTTGATCATTTCATTACAGATCACAAGATTCTATTAGCGGAGATTATAATATTTAACTCTCGCTTAAAAGATTCTCGTGCTTTGTAAATAAATTTTTTTCTGTCATTCGATGCAAAAATTATCCCTGCAAATTAACATTCACCTATTACTTTCACCTGCTTAAGATCAAAATAAACATGATCTAATATTAATAAACAGCGTGACATTAAGATCTCGTTCATACAGCGATCTTACCAGTACAATTGTCATCATCATAATTCAATCTTCCTTTAGGTTGAATGAACAGTCAGAAAACACAATACTTAAAAACATTACCTCATATTGTAGTTGCACAGTAGTTATTCCAGCACTGGTATATGTTGCGTAGTCACAATAGTGCATTATTTCTAGTAATGATTCCACTGTAAATAAAAAAAGATTGATTAATGACTAGAAAATTATTAGGCTTATGTTGCATATATATACTCTTTACTACAAACTATGAAGATATAACAGAAAATACTCGCTTCTAATTATAATGTGTCTAATTACATGCATCCAAAACTTGTCCTATATTGCTAAAATATCCAAGCTCTTCCATGTTAACAAAGAATGCTTACCCAATATAATTTCGTAGAAACAGCACAATCTCATAAACTTACAAATATTTTTGATTCTGAAAACACATAATGGGATAATAAGACAGTGACATACGTGAGGTTAAGATATCTGTCATGTGTGCAGTAAGCAATGTAGAAAAAAACGCCCTGTTAGAACATCTTTATTATTTAATATTTCTTACTTTTTAAACTATAAATAGCTAACAATGAGTTACTCTGTTACAAATATTGCAAAAAATTTCTTGTTTATGCTGTATTATGTAACTTAATAATTAAGGAAACAATACCTATTTTGTATAGATATTTTTTCTGAACATGTTAACAATCTTTGCACAGTCTTATTGTATCACAGTCTTATACGTATAAAAAAAAAAAACTTTTTTAATGCTACTCTCCGTTTCACAAGTTCACAGAACAGTTAATTCGGAGATAGAAAAGATTGTATTTTATAACATACACTACAACCTCATCCAATATAAATATTTCTTCTGTATCTATACAATAGACGTTTTGTAATCTTATATCTATTATAAAAAAAATCTCTTCTTAATATAAGTTCTATAAGTATATATTACCGTACTATACTTCTTCGCAGTTTTATGAATACTACTATTACGTCCTGGCGACTCCACGATTCCTTTCTTCCGCGACGTTGCGGTAGCGATCGTCAGTTGGTGATAAGAACGAACCGTTCAATAAACAAAGCATCTTGTGCCATACGTTTCTTTTAAATTTAAACACTGTCATTTGTCAGTAACAATATCCACGAGTATCCGTGGGAAAGACGCAAGGAAATCGATGATGGAAACCATGCTGGTCTCGAGATAAATAAAAAATAACAGCTACCCCTTGCAATAGAATTTCCGGCGGAAGAACAACGAGATAACAAGAACTTTTAACGAAATGTTTAATAAACTCAGCTGCATTAATACTGATAATAATTTTCTAACGGACAATTAATAAACACAGCTGCATCAACGTTGACAAAAATAATTATAAGGAAGTAAGACCCTTTTCTAATCAGATCATGTGCGCGAGGTTCCCCCGGAAAGGCTAATGTTTAAAGAACTTGTGAACTAATATCGAACTCACCAACCAACGATCAGCACGGGTAAAAATACGAAAATAGGAGACACCCTTTGCTGAATGAGGACACTGGCACGATTCTAATTCGTTAAAATCTTGAAGAATCCCTACTTTTGCATAATTTCAATTCGTTAAAGTTTTGAAAGATCCCACTCTTAAAATTAGAAGACGCCCTCAAAAAAGGGTTATATAAAAGAAAGAACTCGTAAGACTGGAGCACTCATAGATTCGAGCATTCATAGATTCAGAGACTCATAGATTCGAGCATTCATAGATTCAGAGATTGATAGATTCGAGCATTCAGAGATTCATAGATTCAGCATTTATAGATACAGCATTCATAGATTCAGCATTCATAGATTCAGAAATTCAGAGATTCAGAGATTCATAAATTCAGTGCCGGGCAATTAGTTTCGTGTGCGCGCATTAAGAGAAAAAAATTCAAAGAGTGACTAGTTCAACATCAGTGTCCTCATCTTGGCGTCGTCTCCAGGGCAACCCGGCACCCACATCTTAGCGAAGGACGACAAGTTTACTTAATCTACCAATTAAGGGCCAGCAACGAAAGTAGGTCTCTAATAATTCAGTTTAATTATATTTTTTATTCCCGCAATAAATAACGTTGTCATCGGTCCCATAGTGAGAACCAGATCGGGAAAAACTTACAATCTCCAACCCGCTACCGCAAAGGTCCGTTCCGCGAGTCAGAAGACGCGAACTTCCGTAAATTTTAAATCAACCTTAGTCAACAGTAGTAGTAGTAATTACACAATCACCACACACACAGAAAAAACAGTCATTGACTTCCCCCCTAGTTACTTCCCAATATATCCTTCAGAACCATCTTCTCCTGCCGCTTTCCCCCCGATCGTTTTCCTCGTTGTCAACGATCATCCTTGAAAATTCACCCCTTCCTTCTCCTCCTTCAGAATTAGACGAGTTCGAGAAGGCAGTGCAGGATTTCTGCAATGAACTCCCTAATTTGGAGGACGAATCCTGCTATCAATCTCCATTCCCTCTCCTTTCTTTCCCTCCTGAATCCGACGAATTCGAGAGAGCACTGGAAGAGTTCTGTCATGAACTCCCAGATCTCGATGACGAATCCTCATACCAATCCTAGAATTATGAAATCAACCTCCTAATATTTTCTTTTTCTAACAGATATTTTGTAATAACTAGTCAAAAATTCAATATTAATAATAGAATCTTGCCTCATTATTCTGACTGATGTCCTCCGTACGATTGTAAGAACCGCGAACAACCAAACACACACACACACACACACACACACACACACACACACACCCATACGCATATTAAAATAACTATTGTTCTCATCATTTGATATAATGTATACCAAAGTAGTTTAATTTATTATGAATAAATTTATATTCTAATTTAAATCTTTATTAACCCCTCTCATTCTCCAGTCAAAAGATCGCACCTGGTCCCATCCCGCGTAATAGAGATTAAATTCTTTTACCAAAAAGGGACCGCCGAGCGAACTTCTGAAAAACAGAGTAATAGCGACCCTAACGGTCGTTTACCTGATTTTCGGACTGTCAAGTTTGTTCGACCCGATTCTAACGCTTCGAGATCGGTATAACTTCGGGATCATAAAGATAATAGTTGCACCCTTCCATTGACTCATCCTTCCTCGAGTCTGGACGTAACACTACAGAAAACTCTTTTCTCAAAACTGAATTATTGCTTAATATATTAATAAAAAAAGATTTAAAGCTTAATTGCATATATTATAACATAGAATTTGCAAATAAATGTATCTAAATTTTATTATCCTTTTAACTGATAATTGTATTTTAATCTCAAATTATAAGAAATTAATTTTATCATTTTAATTATATAAAATTTGTGCAAAATAATTCTTTTATTAAACATGTTAATATTTAAAAATAAAATGAAATTAAGAAAACTTAACACTTATTTCGTACAGATATTTCTTCTAAAGCTATCAACTATAATACTTTGCTTAGTCTTATATGTATAAAAAAATACTGAAAATTATTCAAATTTGATTTTAAAACTGTATCACAAAAAAACTGAATTATTACTTAACATATTAATAAAAAAAAGACTAGACCGCATATATTGTAATTCAACATAGAATTTGCAACTAAATATACCTAAATTTTATTAACTTTTTTAACTGATAACTTTTTTAACTTAAAATTATAAAAAACTTGATTTTATTCTTTTAATTATATAAAATTTGTGCAAAAGAATTCTTTTATATTGAACATATTAATATTTGAAAAAAAATAAAAATTTTAAATTTTTATTTAAATATTTTTTAGTTAAGTTATATCCCAGACAGCACAAGGATGTCCTTAGGACGTCCAAAGGGCATCCAGGACATACATGTAGAATATTCTCAGGATATCCCATTGTAATCCTCAGATCTCCTCCTCCTGAGGAAGAGTAAATGATAGCCGTATATTAACATCTGGAGAATCCAGGAAGATCCTGTGGAACATCCTAAGGATTTTTATAGGATATGTTAGGAATATTTTTCGTATGTTTCAAGGAGCAAATTTAAAAATTTAAATATAAATTAAAATTATGTTTTGTTATTTACTGCCAATATTAAAAATCTAATATTAAAAATAGTTTACCGTTCTTTAATATTTGAGGCTTTCGTGCTGTACATGAATATTTTAGGTTTGGCTCCCGGGTTTGAGTTGTGTAATATTTTCTAAACAATCCAATATCTGAATTCCCTATGTTGGGATTGCATCAGAAATTGAACTGATAGAAAATAATTACATTTGTAATTTCCTGTCAGTTGCTCTTTGCAAGCTTTATATAATTCTCATGACCAAATCTCAAATACGAGTTCGCGTGTCGCATAGCGACAAAATTATTATTTATTTAATATTTCGTGAGAAATGTTACTGTTCGCAACATTCCAAAAACTTTACAAACAATAGTATTCAACCGCTAGTTCGTTTGTTTACCGCTATGCGACACGCGAACTCGTATTTGAGATTTGGTCATGAGAATTATATAAAGCTTGCAAAGAGCAACTGACAGGAAATTACAAATGTAATTATTTTCTATCAGTTCAATTTCTGATGCAATCCCAACATAGGGAATTCAGATATTGGATTGTTTAGAAAATATTACACAACTCAAACCCGGGAGCCAAACCTAAAATATTCATGTACAGCACGAAAGCCTCAAATATTAAAGAACGGTAAACTATTTTTAATATTAGATTTTTAATATTGGCAGTAAATAACAAAACATAATTTTAATTTATATTTAAATTTTTAAATTTGCTCCTTGAAACATACGAAAAATATCCCTAACATATCCTATAAAAATCCTTAGGATGTTCCACAGGATCTCCCTGGATTCTCCAGAGGTTAATATCCCAGACAGCACAAAACATCCTCAGGATCATCCTGAATATGTCCAGGACGGTTCAGGACATTTTTGTAGGATGTTTTATCATAAATATATTTATAAAAATTTAATATTCATATATAATTATTTTTTGTTGTGTCGGCTATTTAATATAATTTAGAAATCTTAGGTATTATAATAAGTATTAATGTCCTATAAATGTCCACTGGATAACCCCTGGATGTCTGTAGGATATCCTACAGACATCCAGGGGTTATCCAGTGGACATTTATAGGACATTAATACTTATTATAATACCTAAGATTTCTAAATTATATTAAATAGCCGACACAACAAAAAATAATTATATATGAATATTAAATTTTTATAAATATATTTATGATAAAACATCCTACAAAAATGTCCTGAACCGTCCTGGATATATTCAGGATGATCCTGAGGATGTTTTGTGCTATCTGGGATATTATTAGTTATTAATAAGTTTTTCAAAAATATTGTTTATATTTAAAAAATTTTTGGATAATATATTAATAAAATTTGTAACGATGCATCCCTCCACTGTTACCCGGCCATCGATCCGCCGGAAGTCCGCCGCCAGACAAACACCGATCGGGCATAAAGGCCCGTCTACATAGGACGCAACACGCCAGACGCAGTTCGCAGACGCGCACGCAAGGTGACGTTGCAGCGCACGCAGCGTGCACGCATTCGCAAATCCATCATACGCGACGAGTTGGTTTAACTTTAATTTTCTGTGTTGCGGTAATTGCGTCGACGAATCACAGAGTACCTAAGAAGTGGGAAGTGGGAAAATATAAATGAATATTCACGTGCATCATGAATTCCAATTCAGTGAAAATGGAGATATTACCATATTGAATTTCAGAAAGAACGAGGCAAGTTATTGCATCTGTACGCAATAACATTGGTTTATATGCCAAGAGCTCACGAGTGTATAAAGATAAGCAAGCAAAAGATTTAGCTTGGCAATGTATTGGTGCTTCGTTAATTCCTCCTTTCAGGTAAGTTTTTATTAATTTAATTTGTTTTAAGTATATATGTAGTTATATCTGTTAAGTATATATGTAGATATGTGTGTTGTGTAGTTTATATCTGTTATTTTAAGCATATATGCTGATAACACAAATAGGTTAGATTGTTCTCTGACAACTTTTTTCTCAACTACTATTTTATATTTACTTTTATCTAGGAGATATGGTTGCAAAACGATTCAAACATCTAAGGAATACTTTTCAAAAAGAAAGGAAGAAAGTTAGTGCTAGTATTCCCTCCTCAGGAGCAGGTGTACAAGATGGAGATACGAGATTTGAATCAACGTGGGAATATTATAACGATTTATTATTCCTTTCAGAACATATCAATAGTAGGATGTACATATGGTTTTAGTATTTATTTATTTTAATTTCTCTGAAAAAGTTTATATAATAGTAATGTATTCCTTTTTTAATGTAAATATACATCGGTAATTGGTAAATATACACATATTTTTTTTTTAATTTACACAGGACAACAAGTAATTATACAGGACACTCTAGCTGCGACTCTATTTATTTTGACACACAATCAGTTTTACACACAACCAGATGACAGACAGTTTTGCACAGATGAAGCAGATTCCTGTACAAATGTTTTAAAAAGGAAAGCAGAGATGACACAAGAGGATGAAACTATGGAAGACATTGTTTATGTGGATAATATTCTTCCTGCCTCTATGCAATGCATGTCCTCTGATGAAAACAAGTCATGTAAGAATTTAATATTTGTACTGTGTATGTTTGTTCGTCTATTGTGTATGTGTATTATTATTGCAGTACTCAACAAAAAGTCAAACATGACTTCTTGTGCAACTCCAAGTATATCAACATCATCAGTGCCTATTATTAAAGTGCAGGCACCAAAAAAATATCAACCTCTCAATCTGAAGCATCATTGACTGAAAAATCTTTCACTATTCGAGGAAAAACTGTAGCATCAATACAGAACCAGCAGTATAAAAAACCAATGTCAGATGTGATGAAGAGAGAGAAAAATAAAGACGTAATTAAGAGTTGTATAGAACAACTTTCAAAAAATGCATCTGATATCGCAGCAAGAATAACTCGTCCTACTGAAACTATTACTAATATTAATATCGAGGAATTAAATTTCTTGCAATACTTAATAAAGCAGATACCAGATAATAAGAAATTATTATGTATTTCTGATTTTTTTCGTGTCGCAGAAATATACAGAAAAGGTGCCAGTCCCGGTATTACAGAGACATAAAGTGATAAATAATATGATATATTTATAAAAGTGATATATATCTATTAACTTTTTATTTGATTAATTTGTCTCATATGTTAAAATATTTTTTAGTTTTTGAGTATACTGGGACTTGCACCTTTCCTGTATATTTCTGCGATAGAGACATAAAGTGATATTAAGTTTTTAAGTATACATTTTATGTTTATAAAAAATGATATAAACTTTCTTAAAGAAGCAATCTTTTAAAAACAGTATGAAGGGAAAAAAATATGTTTTTTTGTGGATGTAAAACTAAATAAGAACCCAGACAGCACATGTGTCTGAAAGACAAAAGATATTTAAAAGACTATCTATCTAAAAAATGACTGATTGTGAGATGTAAATTTCTGAAAAGTAAACTCTTTTTGTACTTTTTGCGCTGCATATTAAGTTCAAAGATACATATTATATTTTTGTTAAAAACATATACCTATTATTTTAAATTAGAAATGTAAGTGTTACCATCAGTATTACTACAAGTCAAATGTTTATTTTACTTTATGTTGCATTTTCTAGGTTTTTAATTGTACAATGTTCTTATTATAAGATTATAATAAGAGCTATTTTTTGTGCAGTTTTTACATATTTCTGCAGTTCTAAACAGCCAATATGCAATTGTAAATCATTCGCGTGTGTGTATGTGTGTGTGTGTGTGTGTGTGTGTGTGTGTGTGTGCTGCGCAGTGAATAAGATTATTAAAAGTTTTAATGTATTAAAACTTGAAAAAAAATTTAAGAGGATGCTGGAGCGACGGGCGAACTCCGACGGGTGAACGCCATCATCTAAGTGTAACTAAAAGTGTCGGTATATTACCAACGCTTTATAGTTACATTACCGATATCATTATGTAGAGGAATGGAGTCAAGGATATGTGCATACTTTGGAAAGAGCAATAAAATATAAACTTTTCGCATTGTGTTAAATATGTAGAGACAGAAAATAAGGAGGGAGGGGTGAGGGGCGAGTGGAAACCGGCGCGGGGGGTATAACGTCACAGGGGGGGGTTATGACGTCACGCGGGGGGGGAACCGCGGCGAAATCGATGGGCGAGGGGTCCGCGGAGAGGGGGGAGGGGGGACCGCGTCCTAACCGGTAGGCGAGGGGTCCGCGGAGAGGGAGGAGGGGGATCGCGGCGGAACGGTTGGCGCGGGGAAGAAGGAACGCACGCGTCTGCGAGTAGGTGTGAGAGAGATAACGCGAGGCGTCCGCAATGTGTAAGAGAAGGATAGCGCTAATGATATTCTATGGACGTGGGACAAGGATAGCGCGAGGCGTCCATATGAGCGTAAGACAAGGATAGCGTTTGCATGCACGTGGGAAAAGGATGGCGCGAGACGTTCGCAATGTGTAAAAGAAGAATAGCGCATGAGTAGGAAAAGGATGACGTTAGCATGCACGTGGGGGAGAGATAATGCGAGGCATGCATGGACGTGAGAGAAGGAGGCGCAGAAATAATCGACATATATATTTAATAAAATAATATTCATTCAATATATATTTAATATAGACCTATGTGTGTGTGTGTGTTTAAAAATAATAAAAAATAAAAATAATAATAAAATAATAATATATATATAAAAATAATAATAATAATAATAAAATAAAATATAATATGATGGCGCTCCATCTGAAACAGAAAAGAAATCTCATTAGTATACTAATCTAATTTGTAATATTTAATATATTACGAATCTTAAAAAGATACTCATAATCAAGCCTTCGACATCTTGCTCGGAGGTTCGTCCCACGGTTCTTCCACAGCGTCTTCCTCCTAGAGTTCGAGCCCGAATAATTTTCGTAGATCGAAAATATCACAGTACATCCAAGATCAATTGACTGAATCGTACTCTCGAGCCTCCACAGTATCTCCCCATAATTCGTCCAATTCGTCTCGCACGTTCCGTCGCACTATTCGGACATCTCGTCAACGTTCGAAATTTAAAAATCCGGGGATTTCTATGTCGCTCGTGTTATTGTACTATAAATCAAATTATAATATATTATAATATACTATACATAGTAAATGTAACATATAAAATAAAAAATGCTACTTCCTCTCTGGTACACTACTAGATTCAATAGGGCTCTCAACAGCCCCATCACCAGATCGTGAGCTCACCATGACGCATTCACCCGTTCTCGTTGCAATATCAAGTCTATTAGTGACGGCATTTTCACTTTACCACTTAAACTTTTCGTCACTCACTGCTTGAAACGTTATGATAGCCACGACAGGGCAGACGTTGTCTCGATGAAACATTTTAGAGTAGGGGATGTATCAGTTACGAAGAACGCTTACTTTCAGCTCTTGATAAGAAAACAAAAGTTAGCATGTTTCCACGAGCAAATATCTAAAGTCTTTTAAATATGAATAATATATTATTATAATATGTAAACCGCTATCGAACGGCTATTGAACGGCCATTGAACGGCTTTTGAACGGTCTTGAACGACTATCGAAGGGCTTTGAACGGCTATCGAACGGCTATCGGAGGACTTTGAACGGTTATCGAACGGCTATAAACAACTATTGAACGGCTATTGAACAGCTTTGAACGACAAAACAATTATTTATACACCATTCAAATATTTAAAGTCTGTGTCCATGTACTGAAATGTAATATCTATATTTAAATTAACTAGCTGACGCCGCTATCTAACGTCACATATAGAAATTTAATACTCATGTACTGGGATAAGAAAGAGGAAAAGGGAAGAATAAAAGATAATAAAATATATTTTAACAACAGTTTATTCTAAATAATGTTTGGATGAATCTTTAAGATGATTCGTCCACCAATTGAATATTTTAAATACATTTTGTAAAGCACAATTTTTTAAATGTTTTTCACAGCGCATAGTATTAGTAACATCTAGCTTATTTAACAAAGTGATATCTTCATAGTCCGCATCCAAGGTCTCAATAATAACGTCGTTTCTCGCATCATCGTCAAGTATATCGACCAAGCATTCTCGTTTTTCGCGTCCTTTAACGTACATGATAGGAGATGCTCCATCTTCCTCTTCCGTCGCGCCCATCACAACTCTCGTAATCAAACGCCTAGCGATGCTGTATGGAACGTTTCCATCCTCCCATTGACGTCCATGGTGATGTCCGATTAGCCATGAAGCTTGGCATCTCTCAGATTTTGTAAGCGCACGCCATGGTACGGGACTTACAAAAAAGTAATGAGAGAGAACAAATCCATTTCTCAATATCGCTACTTCCTTCACGATAAAGTTTCGCCCGATAATGAAGCCTTGCAAATCCACAAACGTTGGCGCGATCATGCTGATAATATTACCGTACGATTGCAAGAACGATGTACGACTGTTGCCGTTCGTCAAAATCTCAATCTTTATATATTTTGACATTGGAGGGGATATTTGCTAATTTAGGTAATTTTACGAACTACGTTGGTCAATGGACAATATTCGACAACGCGATCGTGTAAGATGAGACAATAGGCGGTAGTATTTGTCGGTATATCCTGCTTGCACTCAAACTCTAATCTCACGTCCACGGTGGAATTTTTGACAGACTCGTTTTGTCGCGAGCAATCGATAACCGCGAGAGGACCGCAATGTAAAAACTTTGAAATGTTTAATAGCACATCATCATTATCACATCCGTAATAAAATTTGCAAAAACGAAAGTACATATCGAACAAGAGGGCGAATCTATTTTTATCGAATCTAAATTCAAATCATCGTAGGGATAAAATTCCGAGTTTAGATAGAGTTTAACGTTGGTCAATTTGCAGTCGTCGAATGTAGTAATATCTTTTGACACAGCATTTTTTCTGCCAGTCTGCAACGCGAAGATCACGTATCGCGGCTTCTCCAGCTGAAAGGCGGCTTTCACGGTCCACGAATGCTTGGTCGTATTATGCAATAGAGGAAATTCGTATAGATCCCAAGAGCGAAAACTGATATTCAAGTATCGCCCGCTTTCCAAAGCAAGGATAGTTTATTGACCTCGCTCAATATTACATGTGGCATACGCCATTGTATCTTGAGTAATTCGATATCAGCTTCAGCCGAAGGATTTCCAAATATGCAATTGTTGTCGTTGCGCGAACGTATCAGAATTAATTCGTGACGAGCGTTGATCACAATTCGCTTACAATCTTTGCAAAACCCCAATAGTATGTTTAGCGGCACGCAAAAATTGAAGTAAGATTCAACAGCATTATGCGACATATTCCACGCAGCATTCCCCAAGATTTTACCTTTCTCGATTGTTAGAGAGATATAGTTTTTAATCGTGGAAGTTATTCCAACGTTTCTGTTGCGGTCAATCTTCACACCGTCGAGTTCATATCGAAGCACTGTGTGTAATCGTTGAACGTTATCGTTCTCGCGACGATGTTACTCTTGACGCCTTTTACCTTTTTCGTGTCTTTCTTACCATCTACTCGCAATGCGTACATTTTTGCCCTAAGCCCGACGAATTCGGTCATGATGGCGCCATTATTTTCATCCTTCATTAAACCCGGTATTTTTTTATTCGCAAGCGGTATACCGTACACATTGTCCACCGCATAATCGCTGGTATCGAATCTGTCGACGTTGCGCTTTATATTCTCATATACATCTTCACACTCGATGTGATATATGAGACTGTCGGTGTCGGTGTACATGATTTTACATTTTTATCGACACATAGATATCATATAATCGTGGTGAAACTCGTACAAACATGTCTTGGATTTCACCTCGAGATTGCGCAATTCTACGGCGATCAGATTCTCCAAAAACACGCTTCTACTATGAAAATTTGATTTTGCGATCATCGCCTCTGCGCCATATCTTCCATTCCAATGTGTCACGAGCTTAATATTAACATATGATTGCGCACATTTTCCATCGTTTTGCCAAATACAGCATTATTCATTAATTTATATAAATTTTTTTCAAAATCATTTTTCACGAGTTTTCGGAATTGTGTGTTGAGTTCAATATAACTTCGAAGCCATGGAGATTGCAAAAACTGTAATATTCGAAGTATTTTTGTAACGCGAAGTCCGTGTCGCGTGCATTGCTGCAGGTTGCGGTAATGTATTACGTAACGTTTCTTATCGTATAAGGTTGCGAGCAGCTTATCCTGCCGCTTACCAGGTGGTTTGTCGCGTGTCGGGCAAAACGGTAGGTCAGTGTGCGCATCGTGAACATGTTGCGGATACTCGAGATCGATTTCAAGGATGTAGCCTTTAGGCGAATCGAGCGCGATCGATGATGTATCAAAATCGGATACGTCGTCGACCTATCGAAAATCTGCATAGGGCAAGAGTTGACACATTGCCCATCCGTACAAATTATTTACATCAAAGTACGTGAGATACGTTGAAGGTTTCGATGGATCGTACGACTGCATATACTTGTTATTAGCATGTGCGTATCTGTTGGAACATTGACTCAAACCACCGCGTATTTCGCGTTCGATAAATAAAACCATGTCGATATCCGTAAGCAATTCGAATGTAATATTTGTATGCTTCAACATGGCGTCCCACGTGTATCCGGGAAGAGTGTAGTAATACGCGGGGTCGAGCCCATAACTTTTAATACAACTCTCGCGGAAATTTTCAAAAATGTCTGCTAATAACAAGATATCAATTTTGAGATACAAGTCGCTATATTCGCCCAGCGTTCGAATGGAGAACCGCTCCCACACGTTCTCGGCGTGCGCGTAATCGCCTTCGGATATTGTGTCACCGGTCAAGGAACTGCAAAATGATTCGCGCGGTGGTAAACACGTATCTTGCAACCTGTCGACGCAGTCAATATATTCGTACGGAAAGACGCCCTTCCGTGTTAATAAAATGAAATTGTCATTCGATAAATTTTAAAATTGTGAGTTTGTCTTTATTCAAGAATGATGCCAATTTATCGAGACTAGCTGTGAGAAATTTATACGAATCGATAAAACGCAATTTAATATGATTTGATTTCTCTTCGGTAAGTTTAACATTTTTCGTAAATGATATATATTTTTCCTTTGTTATCGGAAGTAACTCGATTCCCCCTTTGAACGCTGTAGCTATTTCCTTGATAATGAAGTGCGCGTCGTAACCGGATAAATTATGAAAAACTATTGGAATGCAAAAAGAATCTTTATAATTTAAATTGCAATTTGAATGCGCGGGACCTCTGTATCGCCCGGTCAGATGGCAATGATCGCGTACGCGTGTATCGTCTTGTACGAATGGTTTCTCGCAAATGTGACATTGTGTCGCGCTATGAAAATTTTCACATTCATCAGATGTTAAATTTACCATGGGGACATTAGCTGATAAAATACTTTTTACACGCAGTGCTAAATTTTTAAGTTCTTCGACGAACCATGATGTGCAATCGATATCGCGACGGGAATGATACGCAGATAACGAATCATCGTACGAACAATGTACATAATATGCTATGCTAAATACTTTATGATGTTGGTAGTTTCTCTCTTCTTCCGTCTTCTCTAAAACACATTCCAAGTCGGCGTACACGACGAAAGGAAGCCGATTATATCTTTCCGATTATAGTTGTTGAACGTGAGCCACTTGTCCTTATCGCTCGGTAATCGGATAGCGCACTCGTTCATCTCTCGACAGTCCACCGTATGTGACTGTAACTTGTCGTTCGAGTCAAAGTAGTGCAAACATCTGTAAAAAATTATTTTTTTATTTTTTTTTTGCATTATTTCTACAATGTATTTTATTAAATATATACGTACCGATCGCAGATATATATCTTATGTTCTTTTTTGCTCAATTGCGAGCTTACGAGCCTGGATAAATTCTTGATTCACGCGAAATGTCCAACGTTGTTGTCTTCCACGTATAGCAAGTTGACGTGTTTGTCTCTTTTTAGCTCACTCAGACGTATCGGGACAATGTTCTTTTCCTCTATATATACACAGATACTATATACATTGATTGAGATATCGTTGGCAAGTTTGAATTTTTTAATTTGGTTCACAGTTACTGGAAACTCAATATCTTGGAGATTCAGCACTGTCGTGTAATGCGGGTACGAAAATTCCCGATCCGCGTTTCTTTCGGCTGGATATAGAGCGGCGACCACAGACCACGCGAAACACGCATTGTCATTAGATTGCACATTGATTACCGCTTTCTTCATTGTTATTTCTCGCGGTAATTTTATGTGACATCCCGCGCGTATAGGATTATATTTATTTATATTTACGATTAAATCGAGTATTCGCGATAATGCCCACCCGCTATCGCGTTTCTGAAATTCTTCGTGTGATGCTAGAGTGGGCTCGACAACGCGCCGCTCGTACCATTCGCGTAAATCGGTTGTGCGAAAGAGTTCATAGTTTCTCGTATTGATACTTTTATTTGCGCGTTTATCACCCGTCACAAATTCACCATTGAACACAGTATTAATTTTCATATTAAAGTGTTTTTTCAGCACGGTTTGCACGTGTTCGAGCACAATGTCTTTAGCATCCTCGAAAAATTGGCGAGACTCGATGTGATTATGATTTATAACCGCACCAGTAAATATGCGACTCTCGAACGCCGTATCGATCTTTCGCCAGATCAATCCGTGTTGTCGCGTGCTGCATCCTGCACCCGCGTGTACAAAACGCGTGCGTAACGAGTGCTTCAATCCCTCGAGTCGTGCAATTCGGGCAATCAGCGATTGTCGAATCCCAATCGATAATCGTGAACGTTTGATTCGACTTTGCTCTTCCAATGATTCGATATATTCGTCGCATCGTTGCTCCCACGCAATGTATTCCTCTATCATGTACACCGACACCGACAGTCTTATATATCACATCGAGTGTGAAGATGTATTATATATGAGAATATAAAGCGCAACGTCGACAGATTCGATACCAGCGATTATGCGGTGGACAATGTGTATGGTATATCGCTCGCGAATAAAAAGATACCGGGTTTAATGAAGGATGAAAATAATGGCGCCATCATGACCGAATTCGTTGGGCTTAGGGCAAAAATGTACGCGTTGCGAGTAGATGGTAAGAAAGACACGAAAAAGGTAAAAAGCGTCAAGAGTAACATCGTCGCGAGAACGATAACGTTCAACGATTACACACAGTGCTTCGATATGAACTCGACGGTGTGGAGATTGACCGCAACAGAAACGTTGGAATAACTTCCACGATTAAAAACTATATCTCTCTAACAATCGAGAAAGGTAAAATCTTGGGGAATGCTGCGTGGAATATGTCGCATAATGCTGTTGAATCTTACTTCAATTTTTGCGTGCCGCTAAACATACTATTGGGTTTTTGCAAAGATCGTAAGCGAATTGTGATCAACGCTCGTCACGAATTAATTCTGATACGTTCGCGCAACAACAACAATTGCATATTTGGAAATCCTTCGGCTGAAGCTGATATCGAATTACTCAAGATACAATGGCGTATGCCACATGTAATATTGAGCGAGGTCAATAAACTATCCTTGCTGCGCGCGTTGGAAAGCGGGCGATACTTGAATATCAGTTTTCGCTCTTGGGATCTATACGAATTTCCTCTATTGCATAATACGACCAAGCATTCGTGGACCGTGAAAACCGCCTTTCAGCTGGAGAAGCCGCGATACGTGATCTTCGCGTTGCAGACTGGCAGAAAAAATGCTGTGTCAAAAGATATTACTACATTCGACGACTGCAAATTGACCAACGTTAAACTCTATCTAAACTCGGAATTTTATCCCTACGATGATTTGAATTTAGATTTCGATAAAAATAGATTCGCCCTCTTGTTCGATATGTACTTTCGTTTTCGCAAATTTTATTACGGATGTGATAATGATGATGTGCTATTAAACATTTCAAAGTTTTTACATTGCGGTCCTCTCGCGGTTATCGATTGCTCGCGACAAAACGAGTCTGTCAAAAATTCCACCGTGGACGTGAGATTAGAGTTTGAGTGCAAGCAGGATATACCGACAAATACTACCGCCTATTGTCTCATCTTACATGATCGCGTTGTCGAATATTGTCCATTGACCAACGTAGTTCGTAAAATTACCTAAATTAGCAAATATCCCCTCCAATGTCAAAATATATAAAGATTGAGATTTTGACGAACGGCAACAGTCGTACATCGTTCTTGCAATCGTACGGTAATATTATCAGCATGATCGCGCCAACGTTTGTGGATTTGCAAGGCTTCATTATCGGGCGAAACTTTATCGTGAAGGAAGTAGCGATATTGAGAAATGGATTTGTTCTCTCTCATTACTTTTTTGCAAGTCCCGTACCATAGCGTGCGCTTACAAAATCTGAGAGATGCCAAGCTTCATGGCTAATCGGACATCACCATGGACTTCAATGGGAGGATGGAAACGTTCCATACAGCATCGCTAGGCGTTTGATTACGAGAGTTGTGATGGGTGCGACGGAAGAGGAAGATGGAGCATCTCCTATCGTGTACGTTAAAGGATGCGAAAAACGAGAATGGCTGCTCGATATACTTGACGATGATGCGAGAAACAACGTTATTATTGAGACCTTGGATGCGGACTATGAAGATATCACTTCGTTAAATAAGCTAGATGTTACTAATACTATGTGCTGTGAAAAACATTTAAAAAATTGTGCTTTACAAAATGTATTTAAATCATCATAAAGATTCATCCAAACATTATTTAGAATAAACTGTTGTTAAAATATATTTTATTATCTTTTATTCTTCCCTTTTCCTCTTTCTTATCCCAGTACATGAGTATTAAATTTCTGTATGTGACGTTAGATAGCGGCGTCAGCTAGTTAATTAAAATATAGATATTACATTTCAGTACATGGACATAGACTTTAAATATTTGAATGGTGTATAAATAATTGTTTTGTCGTTCAAAGCTGTTCAATAGCCGTTCGATAGTCGTTCAATAGTTGTTTATTGTCGTTCGATAACCGTTCAAGACCGTTCAAAAGCCGTTCAATAGCCGTTCGATAGCGGTTTACATATTATAATAATATATTATTCATATTTAAAAGACTTTAGATATTTGCTCGTGGAAACATGCTAACTTTTGTTTTCTTATTAAGAGCTAAGAGTAAGCGTTCTTCGTAAGCGTTCTTCGTAAGCGTTCTTCATAAGCGTTCTTCGTAACTCATACATCCCCTACCCTAAAATGTTTAATCGAGACAATGTCTGCCCTGTCGTGGCTATCATAACGTTTCGAGCAGTGAGTGACGAAAAGTTTAAGTGGTAAAGTGAAAATATTCAAAATGCCGTTACTAATAGACTTGATATTGCAACGAGGGCGGGTGAATGCGTCATGGTGAGCTCACGATCTGGTGATGGGGCTGTTGAGAGCCCTATTGAATCTAGTAGTATACCAGAGAGTAAGTAGCATTTTTTATTTTGTATGTTACATTTACTATGTATAGTATATTATAATATATTATAATTTTGATTTATAGTACAATAACACGAGCGACATAGAAATCCCCGGATTTTTAAATTTCGAACGTCGACGAGATGTCCGAATGATGCGACAGAACGCGCGAGACGAATTGGGCGAATTATGGGGAGATACTGTGGAGGCTCGAGAGTACGATTCAGTCAATTGATCTTGGATGTACTGGGATATTTTCGATCTACGAAAATTATTCGGGCTCCATATGAGGAAGACGCTGTGGAAGAACCGTGGGACGAGCCTCCGAGCAAGATGTCGAAGGCTTGATTGTGAGTATCTTTTTAAGATTCGTAATATATTAAATATTACAAATTAGATTAGTATACTAATCAAATTTCTTTTCTGTTTCAGATGGAGCGCCATCATATTATATTTTATTTTATTATTATTATTATTATTATTATTATTTTTATATATATATTTTTATTTTATTATTATTTTTATTTTTTATTATTTTTTATTGACTGCGTAAAGTCCCCTATGGGTGTTTAACGTAAGCAATTTACTATCTTTCGGATGTATTCTAAGTCAATTTTAGAAAAGTTGCTGCCGCCGGCCAACTTGGCAAAAAGTTCATTTGTAGTGGGTAGCGGGTGTTCATCAATTATTAGTTTTGGGTTAATCGTAGATTTGTAATCCCCACAAACTCTAATAGTACCGTTTGCTTTCAAAACCGGAACAATAGGGGTAGCCCATTCCGAGTTTTCTACTTTTGTAAGGATTCCAACTTGAACTAAATCATCTAATTCTTTTTCCAATAACGGAATTAATTTAAAAGAAACCGATCGTGCTTTTAAAAATACTGGAGTTGCATTTGGCTTCATCGTAAGTCTTGCTTGTATGCCAGTAATCTTAGCCAAAGTAGGCGCACATAATTCCTCGTACTCCCGTAATATCAATTGTAATTGATTTGTAACATCCTGTGTAGTAATACTAGTAATTTCTAATGCATTACATCCGAGGAAATCTGGCACACCGCGCTGACACTTCAATTGTCTAATCCATTCCCTTCCTAATAGAGGTTCTTTCTTTAGTTCCGTGAGATAAATGTTTAGTTTCTCCCGCACTTGATTACATTGTACATAAACTCTTATATAACCTGAAATCTTAACTGTCGTTTTACAATACGCAACCAAATTGAGATTTGTTTTGAAAACGGTCGAACCTGGGAATAAGACACTAACCTGTTCACGATTCATAATTGTAACCGCGGAGCCACTATCGACTTCAAACCGAATCCGCCTATCATTTACTAAAAGCGTGCAAAAAAACTTATCTCTTTGATCGTTATGCTCTAATTGTAGCACTTCGTCCAAATAGTTGGCAGATTCCCTCTTTTTGAAACAGACTTTGACAAGATGTCCAGATCCTCCACAGCCAGAGCAACGTATTTCTCGATTCAAAGTACATTGAGATGCGAAATGTCCTTTACACACCTGAAACACTTTACAGTTTTAATATTACCTTTGTTTGGGTTAAATCGCATCTGATTACTATTATTATAATTCGAAGAATTAGTAGTTGCTAATTTCTTTTTAAACGAATTATTATTATTATTATTTTTATCCTTAGATTTCCTCGATGATTTCTTGCCCGCCTGCAGGTATTCTACCGCTGCCGATGGACTTGTAACGCCATTTTGTAACGATGTAGCACCCTGCTCCGACAGCTTCATCGTTATGGCTATTTGCAAAGCTTCTTCGTATGTAAGCTCTCTCTTTTCAAGAAGTCTCGTTTGGATTTTTTTGCTCTTGAGTCCAAAAACCAATTGGTTTCGCAAGGCCGTCTTCAAATAATTTACAATGTAGGCTCAATTTATGCAAAGCATCCGCAAATTGTTGTACAGTCTCGCTCTCCGCCTGCCGCCGTTGGTGAAATTTAAAATTCTCGGCAATTTCTAACGGTAACGGGTCATAAAATTCTTCCAACTTGGCCGTTAACGTCTCGTATGCTTGCGAGAATGGATCTGCCGGATCTAATCGATCACACAGTATATCGAACGCGCTTGGTCCCACGTAATGTAGCAAATATGGAACTCGCGCATTCCCGGTGATCCGGAAAATCGTAAATGCTCCTGTAACCGTTGTAACCATCGCCGCCATGTTGTGATTTCTGGATTGAAATTCTCTATCGTAAATGAATTCGGGATAGCGGTTGCATGTATTCCCGCTGATTCTCCAGTGGAACTACCGCTTGATCCCCCAGACGGCATCCTCAGAAGATAATTTGTAGCAATATGTATATCCTCGTATATGACTCAACCGTGGCTGCGCCACGTGCCCAAAAGAATTACATACGTGACGATGCCAGCGAAGCGAAAATATCGGACGATTTTACTTGCGTCTTTTTTGAGTCAAGTTCACCGACTCGTCGCCAATTCTGCTAGGTTTCTTCGTATGTAGGTGGGTTCTAACTTGACTCCTCAATATATATATTCTTTATTATCACAACATTACAAAATACCTCACGTCTGTACACGGCAGTGGTCTCAGAGAGAGAGCGCCGGAACAGGTATATGACGCCCGCTTCGGCTGCTCGTGATAACAGCGCCGCGCATCGATACATATTGGATTTAAGGACCGCGAATTATAACTGGCAATGCGCAGACCTAACATTAATATTAAATGAATCGTTTATATTAATGTATCGTTTATAAGTAATATATATATTATAAGAAACGTTTTATATTAATATTAAATGAATCTATATTATTGAATATATTAAATGAATTTATATTAATATATCGTTTATAAGTAATATACATTAAAATATGTATTTATAAAGTATAAAAAAAATATATAAGTATAAAAAAAAATAGTGTACGTATTTTTCATACAACAATATACATATATACACACAATATACATATACATATAATATATATATATTTCTTTATTCTTTCCTTCTTCCTCTTTGTTTCTATATTTATTAAATATATTTAACTGTATTTAATATTTATTTTTTTAATTGTCAACAAACTGTCAAATGATAAACTGTCAAATGACACGAATGAAGCAAGTCACACGAGTGAAGCAAGCGCATGAACAAGACAAACAATCAAGATCGCGGAAAAGCGACAACAATGTCAATAACATGCCCTCTTTAGATTGGGATTTTATTTATTGCGCTTGAGGGGACTCGTCTCAGAGTGCTTAATAAATAAAGCTTTCTCTCTCTCTCTCTTTTTCCTTCCCCCTTTCCCCCCCACTCCCCCCTCTCCCCTCTCTCTCTCCTCCCAACATCAATGTATCCTTTTTTCATTATCCATGATTACAATATTGTTATCAGAATTTTATTTATCTTTGTCATATATACCTATATATTTATATCTATCTAATATAAAATTAAATCTATTCTTATTAATAACACAGATCAATAAGAAAAGTATTTGTCAAGTAACTCTAATCGGAGTTGGTGTTTCTTGTATATTTTAGACCATAAAAAACAATGCCACTGTCCAAATTGCTCCATTACGTCAGATTTTAAAGTTATTTTGAATTTTAAAATAACAAATCGCTGATTTCTCCTCATAAAATTCAACATAACTTTAAAATCTGACGTAATAGAGCAATTTGGACAGTGGCATTGTTTTTTATGACCTAAATATATAAGAAGCACCAACTCTGATTAGAGTTACTTGATAAAATTTTTTTGTTTGCCTGTGTAATCTTATCTAACTCATCTCCATCAAAATAATAATTTTAAACCATGCTTTTTTTTTAAACTGAAAGTAATATTTTTGGAAACTATTTTTTACATTATAATAATTTATATTAACAAAGAATTATCTACTTGAAAGTTTGCAATTAATTATAATCATAAAAAGAATTTATATATTTTTAAATAATCAATTTTAATTGTTTTTATTTATTAATTCTAAAATATAATTCTAATAAAATTAATTCTGCTTTAAAATCCGGACACAAATTTTAAAAATATTATTAATCAAGTATTTTCTTAATAATTTAACAATTATGCTAATATTTAATTTATTAATTTCTTCATTATTATTAAAATTTTTAAATAAAACTGGTTTTTTGCAAAAAATCAATCAAAAATATTTTTATTTAAAATACAAATTACACACACACACACACACACACACACACACACACACACACACACATATATATATATATATATATAATCAATTTTATATACAATATACAGGGTGAGTTTTTTAACCTGAAACTTTGAAATATCTCGAAAAATAAGCACTGAACGAAAAAAATGTTGATAATCAAAATTTAATCCTTCCGTGGGGGAAATACATTAGTGTTAAAATTCATCCCCCACTCCCCACTTCCTGGGGGGGAGGGGGGGCAACTTTAAAATTTCAAATGAAAACCCCCATTTTTTATTTAGTATTCTTGTAGCTGACATCGAGAGCTTTCCAAAACACTATAATAAAGTATTTTTTTCTTAAGTACTTTTTGAGTTATTTTAATTTGACATATTTTGATATAAAAAATTAAATATCTCGTAAAATATTTAGTTTTCGATAATTTTACCGTACTACTTCTATGTACAGAATAATAAGACAAATTAATTAGTGCCAAAAAAAACAAATAATTGTATAAAAAAATACATTGTAAATAATTTTCTTAAAAACAATTTTTTTTATACTTATGATTTGTCTCATTATTTTGTACATAAAAGTAGTACGGTAAGATTATCAAAAACTAAATATTTTACGAGATATTTAATTTTTTATATCAAAATATGTCAAATTAAAATAACTCAAAAAGTACTTAAGAAAAAAATACTTTATTATAGTGTTTTGGAAAGCTCTCGATGTCAGCTACAAGAATACTAAATAAAAAATGGGGGTTTCCATTTAAGATTTTTAAGTTGCCCCCCTCCCCTTCAGGAGGTGGGGGGGGGCGAATTTTAACACTAATGTATTTCCCCCGCGGAAGGATTAAATTTTGATTATCAACATTTTTTTCGTTCAGTGCTTATTTTTTGAGATATTTTAAAGTTTTAGATTAAAAAACTCACCCTGTATATATATAATCAATTATATATATATATATATATATATATATATATATATATATATATATATATATTCATTATTCTTTATGCCAAAAATGTGTATTTAATGCTGTTGTTTTTATGATATTTTTGGTAGAATTCTCATAAGATTTATTTTGCTATTAACATAAACTCATTGCTTAGCTATATTTATGTTAACTTAAAAATATTAAGTATGCATTAATTACATTTATGTAAAATTAAATAAACATTATATACAAATGCGCGTTCGCGAGTATAATTATTAACTTATCGTTTTCGAAAACATAGTCAGCGAAAATCTTCCATAATCATTTTTCAACAATGTATTTATGACAAATATATTAATTGACAATGCACAGATTTACTCAAATGTAAACATTTGCTCAGTTTTGCTAATATAATCATCTTTGCTTAATATGACATTGATTAGAAGAAATCACTTCCCTTCCTTGCACTATTCCGCGATTTTCTTAGTGACTTTATTAACCACTTTATTACTTTTTTTCTTGTGTTGCACTATTCCGCAATATATAAACATATTTAATAAATCAATAAATGCAAAAAATATTTGATCTTTTTTCCTTATATCATTTATTAGAATACATTTTAGAAGGAATTATATACTGTTAAAATGTATGCGTTTATTCAAGAGAATGGATTTGTGTCATATTCATATTAAATGTATGAATAAGAAACAAGTCCATCTTCGTAATAAAAACAATTTCCTTCCTATTGCTTTCTATATTTTGATATTTATTCAGTTATATTATTATTATGGATTATACGGTTTGTATAGAGTTTAATTTCTGTATTAAAATTTTCTATAAAAATAAGATAGATAAGTGCTTGATACTTAAGATTATTTATAATCTTGTATTCAATACTTATATTCAATATGGTATAAGCTTTGTAAATATATACTGTTTATATAATTCCTCTTTAAAAAAAATTTCTTTTCTATGGACTAAATTTAAAAAAAATCGCATCCATATAAATACTGCATAATGTAGTATTTTATATTCTGCAGGAAAAATGTTAAATTCTAAATGTTTACAAAAAGCAATGAGATCCCACAAAAAAACCTCACAAAGGTAAAAAAAAATACGTACCGTAAAAATACCAAGTATATAAAGAAATCCCAACTTGTACGTAAAAAAAGTTTGATATTTATCCTTAAAAAATAACTTTAAAAATATTTTTCCTTGAAAAATAATTTTCATAAATAATAAAAAACTAAAAAAATGATTTTCCTGTAAAAAGTAACTCTAAAAGATAAAAACCTTTAAAAAATAAAAAATTAAAACTAAATATGAAATCAAGTTAACTAGCCAAGTACATAGAAATAGTTCAGTTTGTAATTTGAAATAATATTTGTTTGATAAAATCAGTCTTGCATTTATAGAAATATTATAGATTTTCTCGAGAAACTTTAAATGCGCTTTATTTTTATAGAATTACTCCTCGATGCTCTCGACGCTATAACGAGCGAGCTGAGCAAATCGTTCAAGATTACGATTGGCGACGCGAAAGTGTTTGTTGGATTACAAATAAAACAGAATAGAGACACTAAGTTGGTTTCTATACATCAAGCGGTGTACACGGCAAAAGTTATCGAGAGATTCGGGACGAGTAGTTCGAAAGCGACAGGTATGCCGGCCGATCCGCATACGGCTCTTCTTCCGGTAGAGGACGACGAACATACGGTGAACGTACCGTATAAAAAGGCTATCGGGTCTCTATTGTTTTTGGCCATAGTTTCGAGGCCGGACATAGCATTTGCGATAAATGCAGTAAGTAAATTCACAAGTAATCACAACGTCTCGCATTGGCGCGCCATTGAAGAGAATTCTAGCGTATTTGAACGGTACGATACATTACGGAATAGAGTATCGAAGCGGCGGTAGTGATTCAGGTCTCATCGGCTTCTCCGATGCAAATTTTGCGGGGGATATAGATACTAGGCGATTGACGACGGGATATGTCTTCTATTTATCGAACGGTCCGGTTACGTGGTCCTCTCAAAGACAGAAATTCGTAACCCTAAATACGACAGAGTCCGAATACGTTGTAGCTGAAGCAGCATCGAAAGAGGCGGTGTGGCTCAGAGGTTTACTAAAAAGTCTCGGTCGCAAGTGCGGAGCAACAAAGTTATACGTGGACAATCAGAATGCGATTAAGCTCGTAAAAAACGCGGAATTTCACAAGCGCACGAAGCATATCGATATTCGATATCACGCAATAAGAGAGAAAGTTAAAAGAAAAGATATCCAAGTAGAGTACATACCCTCAGATGCACAGCGTGCAGATATCTTTACAAAGGTGTTGCCGAAAGGGCGTTTTAAAATGTTGCGAGAGAGCCTTAGCATGTTCGAGGTTTAGAAGCGCTCAAACGGCGGTAGTGTTAAGGCAAGGGTTTGTCATGTTCATATTCCTTTATGTTTCGCGCATATTAATGCTCGTGATGTATCGAGTCTCGCTTGGGCACTTCCGTGTGTCGCGATCAAAGGTATAATCAATCGATCCTAGTCGCTCAGTCTCAGAGGGAATTTTATACGAACAAGTCACTTGTTACTTCAAGCGCGAGTATTGTAATCACTACACGAGGCGAGTCAGCCATCTTAAGAAAATAAAATTTATCTTCTTTGTTAAGAGGATGCCGGAGCGACGGCCGAACTCCGACGAGTTAGCGCCCTCATCTAAGCGTAACTAAAATTATCGATAATACCGACCGAAATTATCGATAATATCAATAATTTTAGTTCCGCTGTTACCAATATTAATATTTCTGCATGTTTTATGCATATTTGAAAGAGAATTGTGTTCAATATGTTGAAATCGGACATCGTGTATTTCTACTGCTCTATTGCCTCGCACGCATATCTAAGCGTATCTAAGCGTATAGATAACAGTATAACATATACACGTGTCTGCCTTTATTGCATATTTGAACACAATTGCACACATTACTTATATGGACTTATATATATATATATATATATATATATATATGTACGTGTGTGTGTGTGCCTTTCCATATATCTTTCCAAGAGGAATAATATTTGGCCATGTGTATGTGTGTGTGTGCATGTATTGTTATATATATATGTGTGCCTTTTATGTATATATATATATACATACATCATAGATACATACATACATACATACAATAGCACAATACATATATATGTATTATAATATATAATAACGGTTATATTGCTAATCTTACATAACTATTAAATCGCATCCGGTTCAAAATATTGTAAAGCAACCAGCACACGTAAATCGCCTCTGGAATATTTTTTACAATAACCAGCACACGTAAATCGTCTCTGGAATATTTTTTACAATAACCAGCACACGTAAATCACCTCTGGGATATTTTTTACAATAACCAGCACACGTAAATCGCCTCTGGGATATTTTTTACAATACCCAGCACACGTAAATCGCCTCTGGGATATTTTTTACAATAACCAGCACACGTAAATCGCCTCTGGGATATTTTTTACAATACCCAGCACACGTAAATCGCCTCTGGGATATATTTTTAACCAGAACGCTCATGCAAACCGCATCTGGTATGAAATATTTACAACCAGTTCACGAAAAGATCGCTTCTGGGATCAAATATTTCGGCAATATTTAGCGCGCACATGCAAACCGCATCTGGTATGAAATATTTACAACCAGTTCACGAAAAGATCGCTTCTGGGATCAAATATTTCGGCAATATTTAGAGCGCACATGCAAACCGCATCTGGTATGAAATATTTACAACCAGTTCACGAAAAGATCGCTTCTGGGATCAAATATTTCGGCAATATTTAGAGCGCACATGCAAACCGCATCTGGTATGAAATATTTTCAACCAGTTCACGAAAAGATCGCATATAGATAATATATAACATACATAGTATGCTCGGATCAGAAAGAGACGGACAGAGAAGAATGGGCAAAGAGAAAGAGGATATAGTGTAAGTGAGCAAGTGTCCATACAAGTGCCAAAAGTAAGAAAAAAAAGGAAATAGTTGGATCTTTCTCCGTAGCAATACTTTATGCTCACTAATATTTAGCGACTGATGTGAATTATTAATCGATATATCGTTGTACAGCCATTCTCTCGCTTACTCATTCCTATTCTCTCTCTCTCTCTCTCTCTCTCTCTCTCTCTCTCTCTCTCCTCTCTCTCTCTCTCTCTCTTTCTTTTTTTGCCCATGTCTGTCTATTTCTTTATAACAAAAATACTATATGAGTACTAAATACTATATGCATCATATATATATAATGTGTATGTTCATGTATTGTAGTAATTCTAAATTCTATTTAAAGATTAATTTTATGTTACAATTTTTTTATACAAAGGTCTTTATGTTGTTTTCTATTTAGGAATTGCTTTAAAGATATAATCAAAAAATAAAAAAAAAACTTGAAATATTACATTTTTATATAATATTACATTATCATACTTATATTTTTGTGTAAACTGCACGGAAAAAAAATTCAATTATATCTAGCGACATATTAGTATATACTATACATTAAAACAATTCCTTCTAGAATTATGGTATATAAATATACTAACCTTTTGACCCTTATTCTTTTTAAAGAAAGTCTGCGGGCAAAGCGAGGCAAGCGTTTTTCATTACATTTTCGCCCTATTATATGAACACACTATGACTACACAAACACAACACTCGTTTTTTAAATTCGATGCGTTATAACGCGTTATAACGGTTGAGCACATTTTTGCGGTTATCTCTCGTTACGCGTATGTACACAACACGCGCGACTGAGACTGAGACTGAGTACTGCCGCGCACTGATATTATCGGATGTGCCTGGCTGTGTGCGTGTGAATAGTACAGTCGCCTTATTCCCCGATACGTACACACATACTTAGATACATGCATGCTACAAATATCGCGTAATAATATAAACAAATGCGCATCTTTATAAACGAATATTCTGTAACCGAATAAAAAATTATTTTCATATTGATTAAAATTAATTCGATACATAAAAACATTATTTATTAATATTTTACGACATGTCATTTTAATCACAATAATGTAATTAATGCATTTAAATTATTTTCGGATATATAAAATGCGAAATACAGACATTTGATTTTCTATAGTAACATGACATATATATACAGGGTGTCCGGCGTCAACCGCATCACCGGTCATGTGCAGGTAGAGCAGGTGAAACCGAGAAGAAAAGTCCTGTACCAATTTTTTATATAATACTTAATAAAAGAGTTATTATTGAGTAAAGTCTGGCCAATCAGCGCCAATCTTTAGCCGGGCGCATGTCGGTGAACCGCGCGCTTGATAGTGTACGCCGCTGCACACTTCACAGCGCGCGGCTCACTGACGTGCGCCCGGCTAAAGGTCGGCGCTGATTGGCCAGACTTTACTCAATAATAACTCTTTTATTAAGTGTTATAGAAAAAAAAGGTAAAGGACTTTTCTTCTCGATTTCATCTGCTCTACCTGCACACGACCGGTGATGCGATTGACGCCGGACACCCTGTATATATATATATAAATTTTATAATAATTTATATATATTAATCTAACGTGAAAGATTGTAGATAAAGGGAGCCTCACAAGCGAGACTTCGGAACTCTTCGATATTTGTCGTCTGGCTTGCTCCTTCATTCTTTCTCGCTATTGCTTTTGTCGACTCTTCAGCATCGCGCGGGGATCTTTCCTTATATAAACATCTTATAAAATAAAAACTGAAACTTTCATATTGTATTTTATTAGTATAAAAATAATTATAATGGATTAATGAGATTTTTGCGATTAAAATAACACCAAATATGACATAAATCGGATAATTTTAAATGAAATAAGTAATAATTTTAATAACATAATTGATTAAAAATAATCCGATATTATGTCATGTTTCGTGTCATTTTAATCGCAAGAATCTCATTAATCCATTATAATTATTTTTATACAGATGAAATGGAAAATACAAGTTTCACCTTTTATATAGAAGATGTTTATATTTTGTAGATAAGGAAAGATCCCCGACGCTGAAGAGTCGACAAAAGCGAGAGCGAGAAAGAATGAAGGAGTAAGTGAGATGACAAACATGAAAGAGTTCCGAAGCCTCGCTCGCGTGACTCCTTTTATCTGTAATCTTTCACGTATATATGTCATCTTACTATAGAAAATAAAACTTTCGTATTTCGCATTTTATATATCTGAAAATAATTGTAATGGATTAATTACATTTTTGCGATTAAAATGACACCAAATACGATATAAATCCGATTATTTTAAATGAAATAAGTAATCATAATTTTAATAACATAACTGATTAAAAATTATCTGATTTATGTCATGTTTAGTATTATTTTAATCGCAAGAATCTCATTAATCTATTAAAATTATTTTGATATCGATAAAATACGAAAAACAGAAATTTTACGAACGATATGTAACCCGAGATATTATAGATAAAGAGAGCCTCGCGAACGAGACTTCGGAACTGTTTGATGTTTGTCATCTCGCTTGCTCCTCGTTCTTTATTGTATTCTTTCATCCCCATTATTATATTCTTTTATTTCTTCGACTTTTATTCTTTCTATATTCTCGTCTTCCTACATAATAATACATTAATTTATTCGTCTTTATTTTATACAACATAAATGAGATATTGTGTATGTCATAAATAGAAAAAGTATTTAATTATGTGCATTTTTGTATGTACATGTGTTGTATTTAACTATAATTAAATAGAAAAAGAAAATAACTTGTGTATCTCATTTATGATGTATCAAATAAACATAAATAAATAAATTTATTTATTTTCATGTAGGGACACGAGAATAGAAAGAATAAAAATTAAGCAAATAAAAGAATATAATAATGGCAATAAAAGAATACAATATACAATAATGAACGAGCAGAATGAAAGAGAGAGAGAGAGAGAGAGAGAGAGAGAGAGAGAGAGAGAGAGGCGCGAGTGAACGCGTAAGTGAATATGCGAGGAGCATGAAGCTAAGCGATACGTAGTACATAGCGAGCGAGCGATTAGAAAAAGACAGAGCGTATGATCGAGAGAAAAAAGATACTGCAATAATGTTAGTGCGTATATATATATTACTCTCCACGCATGAAAGAGACAAAGGTAGTACGATTATGTCTGTCCTTGTCATGTAAGATTGCAGCTCCGTCTATCGCGACATCACGCAACTAATCTACTGCTCTGTTTTACTCTTGAGTCTCTATCTCGCACACACACATATACACGAAAGTGTAGCATCGTAAAATCTTTTTTATAAAGCTTCTAAATTCACTTCTCTAAGTTCACTTATACTCTTTGATGAAATGCCGAGTGCGGAGTTCACTGATTAGGCACGTACAGATTACAAATTTGTTATATTAAGTAAATGTTGACGGCAGAAGCCGATAACAAAACTGTAATTTTCACATTTTTTTCAACTTTTCATATGAAATGTTAAACTCCGCACTCCGTTATTATGTGTACCTTAATTGTGGAAAAGGATTTGTTGATATCTATAATCAACAAAAAGATTTTGCAATCCTACTAATATTCGCATTCTGTCGGTAATCCGGCATCCTCTTAAGAGGATGCCGGATTACCGACAGAACGCGAATATTAGTTATTTTGCAAAATCTTTTTGTTGATTATAGATATCAACAAATCCTTTTCCATAATTAAAGTATACATAATAACGGAGTGCGGAGTTCACGATTTCATATGAAAAGTGAAAAAAATGAGAAAAAAGCAGTGGTATCAACGCAGAGTACTCGTCAACATTTACTTAATATACCAAATTTGTAATCTACACGTGCTAATCAGTAAACTCCGCACTCGGCATTTCATCAAAGAGTATAAGTGAACTAGAGAAGTGAGTTTAGAAGCTTTATAAAAAAGATTTTGCAAAATGAAATTTTCGTGCATATGTGCGTGTGCGAAATCGAGGCTGAAGAGTAAAACAGAGCAGTAGATTAGTTGTGTGATGTCGCGATAGACGGAGCTGCAATCTTATATGACAAGGACAAACATAATCGTACTATCTTTGTTTCTTTCATGCATATGAGAGTAATATACATGTACACACTAACATTATTGCAGTATCTTTTCTATCTCGATCATACGCTCTGTCTCTTTCTAATCGCTCGCTCGCTATCTATTACGTATCGCGTATCGCTTACAATTAGCTTCATGCTTTTCGCATATTCATTTACGCGTTCACTCGCCCTTCTCTCTCTCTCTCTCTCTCTCTCTCTCTCTCTCTCTCTCTCTCTCTCTCTCTCTCTCTCTCTCTCTCTCTCTCTCTCTCTTTCAGCTCGTTCATTATTATATTTTTTTATTCATTTATTCCCATTATTATATTCTTTTATTTGCTCAACTTTTATTCTTTCTATTCTCATCTCCCTATATGATAAATTTATTTATTTAGTTTTATTTTATAAAGCATAAATGAGATACACAACAATAAGTTATTTTTTTTTCTATTTAACTATAATTAAATACAACACATGTACATACAAAAATACACATAATTAACTACTTTTTCTATTTACAATACACAATATCTCATTTATATTCTATAAAATAAAGATGAATAAATTAATGATTAAACTAATAATTATTATTATATTGGAAGACGAGAATAAAAAGAATAAAAGTCGAATAAATAAGAGAATATAATAATGGAAAAGAAAGAATACAATAAAAAGAACGAGCAAGAGATATATATATATATATATATATATATATATATATATATAGTATATATTATTATATAATCTCTCTCTTGCTCGTTCTTTTTATTGTATTCTTTCTTTTCCATTATTATATTCTCTTATGTGTATATGTGTATGTATATATATATATATATATATATATATATATATATATATAAAGATTATATGTGTATATATATATATATATATATATATATATATATATATATATATATATATACACATATAATCTTTATGACAATTTATTATTATTCATAGTTATATTTAGTAATTTATGAATGAGAAAAGAAAATTTGATATATTTTATCTTCTTATGTTACCAAACATTTGCATATTTATATAAGCTTGCCTATATTTATAGAAAATAAACTTTTTTTAAAGCAAAAATTTTGAAATTTAATTTTTGTCGTAAAATATTTATGAATAATGGTTTTATATATCGAATTAATTTTAATCAATATGAAAATAATTTTTTTATTCGGTTAGAGAGTATTCATTTATAAAGATGCGCATTTGTTTTTATTATTCCGCGATATTTGTAGCATGCATGTATGTAAGCATGTATGTATGTATATATCGGGGAATAAGTCGACTATACCATACACACACACATGCAGGCAGGCACACGCGATCATATCAGTGCGCGGCAGATACTCAATCGCGCATGTTCTGTACATACGCGTAACAAGAGATTACCGCAAAAGTACGCTCAACTGTTATAACGCGTTATAACGCATTGAATTTAAAAAACGAGTGTTATGTTTTTGTAGCGTGATTTTAACAGTGTGTCCCCCCACATACTGGGACGAAAATATAACTTTCGAGAGACGCTTGCCCGCAGACATTTCTTAAAAAGAATAAGGGTCAAAAAGTTAGTATATTTATATACCATAATTTTAGAAGGAGTTGTTTTAATGTATACTATATACTAATATGTTTTAGATATTATTTAATTTGATTTCCATGCAGTCTATACAAAAATATAAATATGATAATGTAATATTATGTAAAAATGTAATATCCCAAATTTTTTTTTTAATTATATCTTTAAAGCAATTCCTAAATAGAAAACAACATAACGATTTTTATATAAAAAATTGTAATATAAAATTGATCTTCAAATGGAATTTAGAATGATTGTATACACATAAACATATATGATGCATATATGATGCACATAGTATTTAATACTCATATAGTATTTTTATTATAAATAAATGGACAAAAAAGATATGGGCAAAAAAAGGAAAAAGGAAGAGAGAGAGAGAGAGAGAGAGAGAGAGAGAGAGAGAGAGAGAGAGAGAGAGAGAGAATAGGAATGAGTAAGCAAGGGAATGGCTGTAAAACGATGTATCGATAGATAATTCACATCAGTCACTAGACATTAGTGAGCATAAAGTATTGCTACAGAAAAAGATATAACTATTTCCTTTTTTTTCTTACTTGTAGCACTTGTACAGATACTTGCTCAGTTACACTCATATCTTTTTTCTCTCTTTGTCCATTCTTCTCTGTCCATCTCTTTTTTATCTGAGCATACTATAAGTGTGTTATATATTATCTACACATGTGTGTATATGTTTGTGTATATGTAATAGTAACTTCAAACTTATTATAATATAATTAATCTTTTGCTTATTTGTATATTTCACTGAAAATTGATTATATATATTTTGCAATTGTAGTTGTGTCACAGTAATTAATTAGCCAGAGGCGATCAATTCGTGAGCTGGTTGTCGAAAGAAATATTTCTCACCAAAAACATTTTACATGTATGTTTTGGTTGAAGAATGTATCCCAGAAGCGATCAATTCGTAAACTGGTTGTCGAAAGAAATATTTCTCTCCAAAAACGGTTTGTATGTGCGCTCTGCTTATTAAAAAAATAACATTTTATTCTAGAGGCGATTTTTAATCGTGAACTAGTTGTTTTAAGAAATATTTCACACTAGATGCGATTTGAATGTGTGCTCTGATTATTAAAAAAATAACATTTTGTCCCAGAGGCGATTTTTATTCGTATGCTGGTTGGTTTAAAAAATATTTTATTCCAGAAGCGGTTTGCATGTGCGCTCTGGTTATTAAAAAAATATTTTATCCCAGAGGCGATTTTTATTCGTGTTGTTGTGCCTCCGGAGAGGCACGGTAGTTGGGATCGTTTGCCGGAAGGAATTTGGGAATTCGGGCTCCGCCTGAGAACTTCACTTGTTGTTGTTTGTTTAAAATGACACCTTTTCAGTTAAATAAATATATTAATATCTATTTTATTTGTGACTTGATTACAATGTTCCCGCACTTTCGCTCGCGTCACGTATCACGATAACGGATATCTTAACGTGCGCGTGTCTAGAGTCGAATTTCGGTCTCGAGACTCGCCTCTCGCTTCTTCGTATATATTTCTGCCGACTGCGTGGCTATTCAATATTTTAATAATTATTGATACTCGTTTTGACACTCGCGGTTGTTAGAGATATTGCTCGCGTAAAGGAATAAAGATTGCCCGTTTGGTAGTTATTGCGACTACCCGCGTAATATTAATTAATGATCAAGACTGCCCGCGTAATATTTATGGTAAAGACTGCCCGCCGTTCGTTAGCGGTGGGCCTTTTTATTAACTCCCTTTGGCTTCCCGGGAGGGGGTCGTTTAGCGACAAGGCTGTGTGTCATGTCGCTTGATTTTGGCAATCTCCGGATGCAAGCTAAGAAGTTCTAAGTAGGACTTCTTTGCTTGCACTTTCGCAATTTCTTTATTCCTTTTTATTTCGCTTTTAAGTAGGACTTCTACGTTGCATTTTCGCAATGTCCTTCTTCCGCTTGCCCTGATTTCCGCGTTTTCGCAATGAAATGATTGCACGGTCGCTCGGGCTTAGCGCGTGGCTCGCGTTGTCAGCGCTTTGTTCGGTCAACGCTCGTAACGTGATCTGTATTCGCGTTACACGTTGAGCAATCATATAAGATAATATGTATTTAGAATAATATATTTAATAATTCGTGTATAGCCTGTTCGGGCTATAACAGTGTGCTGGTCGATTTCAAAAATATTTTATGCCAGAAGCGGTTTGCATGTGCGCTCTGGTTATTAAAAAAATATTTTATCCCAGAGGCGATTTTTATTCGTGTGCTGGTTGGATTAAAAAATATTTTATTCCAGAAGCGGTTTGCATGTGCGCTCTGGTTATTAAAAATATATTTTATCCCAGAGGCGATTTTTATTCGTGTGCTGGTTGGTTTAAAAGATATTTCATATCATATGCGGTTTGTGCATGAATATTCTTGTTATTAAAAAAACAGTTATTCCAGAAGAAATGTAAAGAAACTTCCGTTTTTGAAAGACTAAGTGTGCAATATCTGGTATTCCTTCATATGATTGCAACCAATCATATATGGTAATAAAAGCTTACAAATTATTGGAAGGAATTATTATTGTAATTCAGGACGATATATTTTTTCTTTTTATAAGCATTAAGAGTTAAGTACTTTTATGATGTACCATTTGTAATAAAATCCGCAATATAATGGTGCTATTTTATATATTATATATAATATTTATTTGGGAGGGGGGGACATAACAACGTAATTCTATAAAAATAAAGCGCATTTAAATTTTCTCGAGAAAACCTATAATATTTCTATAAATGCAAGACTGATTTTATCAAATAAATATTATTTCAAATTACAAACTGAACTGTTTCTATGTACTTGGCTAGTTAACTTGATTTCATATTTAGTTTTGATTTTTGACTTTTTAAAGGTTTTTATTTTTTAGAGTTATTTTTTAAAGGAAAATCATTTTTTATTTTTTTATTTTTTATGAAAATTATTTTTCAAAGAAAAATTTTTTTTAAAGTTATTTTTTAGGGATAAATATTAAACTTTTTTTACATACAAGTTGGGATTTTTTTATATATTATTATTTATTTAATATTTTATGAGAAATATTACTGTGTGCAACGTTCAGAAACGTCACAAAAAATAGTATTCAGCCGCTAGTTCATTTGTTTATCGCTATGCGACGCGCGATCTCGTATTTAAGATTTGGTCATGAGAATTATATAAAACTTGTAAAAAGTAACTGGCAAATTAAAAATGTAATTATATTCTATCAGTTCAATTTCTGATGCAATCTCAACTTAGGGAATTAAGATATTGGATTGTTTACAAAATATTACACAGTTCAAAGCCAAACCTAATATCCATGTAGATTAAGAGACTTTTTATCAAAGAACGTAAACTACTTTCAGTATTACATTTTCAGTACCGGCAGTAAATAATAGGACGCAATTTTCAAAATTTGCTCCCTGAAACGTATGAAAAATATCCCTAACATATCTCATAGAAATCTTTAGAATGTTCCACAGGACTTTCTTGAATTCCACAGAGGCTAATATTCGGCTATCATTTACTCTTCCTCAGGACATCCAGAGGAGATCCGAGGATTAAAATGAGATATCCTCAGGATATCCTACATGTATGTCCTGGATGCCTTTTGGAATCCTTGTACTGTCTAGGAAATGTCGGATACGTTGCAATAGTTTCAATTTCCAAAATGTGCATATTTATTTTGTTGCAAATACCGAATGATAAATTCGGATAAATTTAGATAGACTTTTCATTGAGAAACTATTATTGAATCGGATATCATGTGCATCTCCTACTTTTTCATGATAGATATACATAGATTACTAATTAGGAAAGAATAATAAAGAACACAAAATATCAAACTATGGTTAGTAATAATAATTTTATGTGAATTCTCACACTAAAATTCGATAAGTATCTGAAATATTACAAAATGTTATTAAATACTAAAAAGTCTATACATTATAATATTCATAATATATCTTGTTTATTTGCATTCAAATTCAGGCTTAACCTAATATAATCTTATCATTTTCTATTCATTATTTTAAGCAGATATTGCGTGTCGCGTTAAGTAAAATATTTTAACTATCGTAGAAATAATAATATTTTGAAAGATAATTTTTTAATATAAAATGAAGACAGATAAAAATATCTGTATATATGTATGTACGTATGCATGCGTACATGTATGCATGTGTGCATGTATCCTCACAACACATCTTTTGTCTTTGTTTAACTTTCGGTGAACAACAAGGATGAAATGATATCGTGAGCGTTGCGGGCGTGAAGTGGAATCCTCGAGTAGCCCATCCTAAATTATTACGCCTAAGCAGCCCCCTCTTCTGCTCCCAATTAATAACACGATCTTCCACCGTCACTACGTAGTGGCTCTAGTGGACAAATTCAACAGATGTACTATATATATATATATATCTGTTTATATATGTTTATTTATTGTTTTATAAGTATATTTCTTGATTATATTTGAATATTATCTAAATTATAACACTTATTTGCAGGATAAAGCAAAATCAATCCTTTCGAGAAGATCGGAAGAGAGAAGATTGAAATTTCGTATATATATTATATACGAAATTTCAATCTACTTACTCGATAGCATCAAATATATTTTCTACAACAGATTCAAATATAACCTTAACCTTATTATATCTTGACATCGCGATGGTACCGTGTCATTTGATACATATCATATACGTATGCACGCACATATACGTATGCATACACATTGTCTCTCAAGGCATATTTGCACATTCAAACGAATAATCTGTCGTAACCCGACCAATTTCTTAATATATTAAAGGATAAAACAATAAAGTGAAACAGAAAAGAGTAAGAAAGAGCTGAGTAAAGCAAAGCATTAAAATTAGAAAAGAGAGCAAGGAAAGATAATTAAGAAAAAGTAAAGTAATAAAAGAATATTAATAAAATAAAAGTAAGATACGTGACTAAAGAGAAGGAAGTCACGGTCAAGTTCTCGGAAGCTGAATAAGCAGCTGACGAGACAGACTGACAAGCGGAGCACGAGACATGCTCCGGTCAGGGACACCACACTCCTCCCTAATCAACGACCTAATTAATTAAAATATATAATAAGCGCGAGATGCACCGATGCTCGCTACGCGCTCGCTCAGTAATAGTATCGAAGTACCGTACGTATCGCGCCCGACTATTATAATCGCGAATAAGTGAAAGTGTATTAAATCTTGCAAAATATACTAAATTATACCTAACATCCGGGAGTGTCTTATTTCGAGCGTGGATCCTAATCCTTTAGGCGTACAAATCCCGAAAAACCTCTTTCTTAGCGGCTAGAAACACAACAAATCGTACATGAGCGCTGCGAACGCGCCTTGAGGGAAAAAATCGCTTTGCGTATGTGCGTGCGAGCGTACGTGGGTCTAAAAGTTGGAAAGTGAAAAAAAATAAATGTCGCAATTCTGGTATTTTGCTTGATACAATTATGATACCTCAGGATTGACTGCACCAATCTTATTCAAACTGGTCGCAATCGAAAGCTTGCATTTTTTTAATATTTTTTTTTTTTTAGTATTATGTTTCCTTTTAACTGTTTAAAATTTGGTTTTAATGTGTTGATACTTTTTTGTAAAGTCTATTTTTTAGATATTTTAACTTATTGACACCGTTTTTGTTTTATATTGTGTTTTATTTGTTTATTTTATTGCGACAACCTTTATCTTTATAAGTTTTTATGTATTGGTTATTGTTTACTGCTTTGCGATATTCGTTTATCTTTGACATCAAATAGGTTTATTATTTACCGAAATAGGTCTATTATTTTACCGAATCAAATAGGTCTATTATTTACCGAACAATTAGCTTATTGTTCCGTCGATAGTCTGAGAGTTCGGTCCAGTATAAATTTCATAGTGATTGCTCTGCACCGACCTGTACGTTCCGTAAGCATTACAACTTTTCGACATAGATTTTGTCGTCTTTCACCCACCATATACTGCTCCGCTTTTTTACAGATTATATTAAAGTACACCATGTTTGCGTTAATTTCCATTCGAAAATTTGAGGATTACACCTTCTCGACAACATGGTTGCCTTGGAGAATGGTCTGTGAACGTGAGAAATCTGCGCAATCTGCTATCAGTTTCTCCGTAATTATGCGTTTAGCCGTTTAAGATTATTTATTTACTTTTGTATTAACTTTTAATTTTAATTCATTGTTCTAAAAATGGCCCCAAAAAAGGGTCGAAACGTCCGTTATTTTAATCTATTTTATTTTTAATGTAATTTTTATAATTATAATATATATCTCTGCGCCCTTAATACCGCGCTTGGCTCGATATTGCCATTTTTATTGACATTCTTGATTTTAATCATAAGAGCCTTTTTTATTCTTAGTTTTAAATAGTCTTCAGCTTCTTTTCAGTCAAGTTGTTGTAATCCAGCAAAATGTGTTCTTAAATTGAAAAATTTACTCAATTATAATTATACTCATTATTTACATTGCAGATTGACCCACTGTCGCAACATCTTTTCGCTCTGGAGTCTAAAAGATGGCGACCTTTAAGAATAAAGCTATCGCCCGTTTTTACATCCGGTAAACTAAAGAAGGTGTTCTCTTTAATATCGGAATGCGCTAAATATCTTGAACAATACATAGAAAAACTAGTGAATAAAAACAGGCCTATAGAATGTCGCGAATTGACAGCTAAGTATACGACCGATGTAACCAGTACTTGCGTCTTCAGCATTGAGATGAACGTTCTATCGGATGAAAACATCGAATTTCACAGAATGGGAAGAATGTTCTTTACGCTAATCAAAAATACTTTGCGAATGAGATTGAGACAATACCATGGCTTTATGAAGTGGCTCTATGAAATGCTCAATTATATTGTAACACAAACGGAGATTAACAGATTTTTCATATAGGTCGTAGAAATCATGAATTATAGAGAAACGAATAATGTCGTTAAGCACTTTATTTTATTGATATGCTGCGCGAATTGAGAAAAAAATCCAGATAAAGTAAGCGATATTAATGAGTAACGACTGTTTATTTTTATGAATATTTTATGTAATGCGAAAACTTTACAAACAGAAAAGTTTATGAGTTTCTGCGTATACAAAATATTAATTTACTGTATATTAATTATTAAATAGCTAAATTATTCATAATTTTTAATATTTAAGGCTCCTGAGTAGTCGCCGCGGCCATATTGGAATGACGTCAGAAGCGAGAAATGACATGCTGAGAATTCGTGCCATTTTTAAATAAAAAGATATTTTAAAGAAACAAGACTACAGATCGCTTTAGTATACTTGTCAAATTGTCCGAAAACTAAGCTTTTTCTTTGACAATTAATAAATAACTGTAAAATGAATGTCAAAGTAAGCCTAGTCATACGGGAAAACATGCCCATACAGCATCGCAAGATTGCAACAACATTGCAACATTTTTCTGCAAGATTGCAACATTGCAGAAACATTGCGAAATGTTGCTGCAACGTTGTTATGATATTACAGCAACAGTAAAATGTCCGCCTACAGAAATATTGCAATATAATATTGCAGCAACATAGCAATATAATATACCCAGTAAGCAATTTGATAACAAATTGTTGCCAAATTGGCATCAAATTCGCTCAAAACTTGGTAACAAATCCAGTGCCATCTGTGTCCGCATTAAGCTTGTGTTTTGGTGACAAAGCTTGTTGACATAACCTGACAGCAAATTGACGGCAAAAACCGAGCAAAGCTTGACATGATTTGACGTCAAATTGATGGCAAAAATCGAGCAAGATCTGCGCAAGACAATCTGATAGCAGATTGTCAGCAAAAACCGAACAAATTCTGCAGCTTTTGGCCATTCATATAAAAATATATATTTAAATAGATTTAAAGCCTTAACCCTAAGTAATAAAATGATGATAAGTTTTGGTCATAAAATGACCATTAGATAATTAGACATTATATAAAATCATATATTAATATGTTAAAACATATAGGTAAATTCAAATAACTTAATTTATAAAATTAAAGATCTTTTTGGACAGAAATTGTTTGAATAAGTGAAAATCGAACAAATATCTGTCCGATTTGCAAAAAATCAATTCAATATCTGAATTTCCTGTATAAGAATTGTGTCAAAAATTGAACTGATAGAAATATATATATTATAATATTATTAGCATTTTGTAGGCTTTATATACACTCATGACAAGAATTTGAATACGGGTATAGATAATGAATAACGCGCCGCATAGCGATAAGCGACTGAACTATTTTATAATACTTTGTAATAAGCTGCAGGTTTTGTTCGGTTTTTGCTGCCAATTTGCCATCAGATTGCGCACTCTAGATCCTGCTCAGTTTTTGCCGACAATCTGATGTCAGTCATGTCAGCAAGCTTTGCTCGGTTTCTGCCGCCAATTTGCTGTGTAGTTATGTTAGCAAGCTTTGCTTGATTCTTGCCGGCAATCTGCCAGCTTAATCGGTAATAACAACTCTTGTACCAAATTTGTGGCCTTTTTGCTGACAATAATTTGTAGCAAGCACTTGGCAATATCTGTTAGAACAGACCTGGCTGACTGGGTATATGCAATAATGCTTTATATATATTTATCGACATAATATTCTTAACATGTAAAAAAAATAATAAGAAATTAGGAATATAAGAGTCAGCATCTAGTGTGTATATATTGTAGATTTTCTGTATTATAATAATAACGAAATTATAAAATGTAAATTTTTGGTTACACATTCGACTTCCTTCAGTGACAGAGAGTATCTAAGTCAAATAAGAAAAAACTCAATTTGCAATTGTGTAAATTCACAATTTCTTTGTATCCGAAATATTCAGATATCCGGATGCAAAAAGATCGTGGTGGATTTACGCATACAATGAGTTTTTTCACATCTCTCTCGTCTTTATATTATAATCTCAAAATTTATTTATTAAAATCTGAAGTATCTTTTGCATATTAGAAAATTATTATCAAATTTTTGATTTTATATAAGAATGGGAACTATTAAAAGAATTCTTAGTCCAATGTCTGAATCCCCCGTGTTGCGGTCATATCATACAACTTAAACTAATAAAAATAATTATTATATCTTTAATCTTATTAGCCGCTCTTTGTAAATTTTATATAATCACCGTGACTAAATATTAAATGCGGAATAGATAGCGCAACATGCGCCGCATAGCGGTAAACAAATAAACTAGCGATTATTGAATACTTTTTTTGGAATATTTTCGAATGTTGCTGTAACATTGCTGAAGTTATATTGTAAAATAATGTCTTTGCAATATTTCTGCAACATTAAACTGCAATATACAATATTGCAATGTTGCAGCAATGTTGTTGCAAGCTTTAGTGTTGTATGGGTGTAGTTTGACAGCTGTCGAAAGAAGTGGAAAATGTTCTTTTTACATAATATTTAACTTGCTAAGCTTAGTTTTCGGACAATTTTATAAGTTTCACAAATACGTTATACACCACAGCATTAGCATAATTACGAAATGGTACGCAAGAATAATTTGGGCTGTCAAAACGTCAGTTTTCATGCCTCATAGTTCATCGATTTGCAACGTGAGGCGCTGCATAAAAATTCTAACGTATAGGTAACATGCTGGTAACTTGTAGCTAACATCAGAGAGAAACCTGAGAGAAGCAATGCCGGCGATTTTCGTGGGACGCTTTTTTTAGGTCGTAGAGCAGCGCAGTGCATCCACTTTTAGGAATTGAAAACACTTACCCACATCCACTTTTCGGTACTGTCGATCAAATCTCCATATGGTTTATGTCCGTGTTACATCCACTTTTCGATACTGTCGGTCATTTGGTTCATATCCGTGCTATATCCACTTTTCGATCTTTTCGATAGTGGTAGTACACTGATTGCTTGACAAAGAGAGATGTTGGCGCGGTCTTTGTCTCTCTTTCATCGCGTATGTGTGTAGTATCCGTGAAAGTACAACACCGATACGTTGAGCACACGGATACGATCGTTGAGAGATAAATCTAGATAAGGAGCGACATTCGCATTATACGTACAATTAAGTATTGTATGTTGATTAATAATAATAATAGAATAATAGATAACAGAGTGAACAAATATACAAGATGTGCCTGTTAGACTTGGTAACTTATTGTTTCGTTACTATAATATCGATGATACTTTGTGTATCATATCAACGAGATAGAGAAATAGCACGATTGTCAATCCTTGTTTGACATTATTTTGTTAATGCAATTTACAAAAAAAAAACAAATACCAAAGTTATTTATTTATTAATTATAATATAATAGTGAACAATAAATAGCATTATTATATTGATATTAATATATATTTTTGTACAATAATATAAAACCAGATATAACAATATAAATTATTTTATAGAAATATAAAACATGATTAGTAATAGAAAAAGTAAAGGTAAACCTGCATAAAAGGAGACCACCTTCGTATGACTTAGACCTTAAAATACGTTGTCAAGGTCATCGTCCTGAATCACCTTGACCTTGAAATAAGTTGCGGTCACGATCCGTTTAAAAGTTATTAACAAAATAAGTATTATAGATATAATTTACATTTTTGACACCGTATAGAATCGCAAGTATATATGAACAACCATAATAATACCGCGCGCGCGCGCGCGCACACACACACACACACACACACACACACACACACACACACGGGGGAGTGCAAGTAAAGCGCAGTGTAAATTGCATTAACAAAATAATGTCAAACAAGGATTGACAATCGTGTTATTTCTCTATCTCGTTGATATGGTACACGAAGTATCATCGATATTATAGTAACGAAACAATAAGTTATCAAGTCTAACAGGCACATCTTGTATATTTGTTCACTCTGTTACCTATTATTCTATTATTATTATTAATCAACATACAATACTTAATTGTACGTATAATTTGAACTATAATTTAAACATATATATACACATATGTTTATATACAAGTATAAAATTCTCAAAAAGTAGGTGCCCGTTAGTCTTGTTGCATTACTGCTTTCTGCTACGAGAGACCAGAAAACATTTTCAGGTTGTATCTCGACCGTAAAGCGATACGTTAGAGGAACAAGGACGGCACGCGATTGTCGCCCCTTATCTAGATTTATCTCTCAACGATCGTATCCGTGTGCTCAACGTATCGGTGTTGTACTTTCACGGATACTACACACATACGCGATGAAAGAGAGACAAAGACCGCGCCAACATCTCTCTTTGTCAAGCAATCAGTGTACTACCACTATCGAAAAGATCGAAAAGTGGATATAGCACGGATATGAACCAAATGACCGACAGTATCGAAAAGTGGATGTAACACGGACATAAACCATATGGAGATTTGATCGACAGTACCGAAAAGTGGATGTGGGTAAGTGTTTCCAATTCCTAAAAGTGGATGCACTGCGACCTAAAAAAAGCGTCCCACGAAAATCGCCGGCATTACCTCTCTCACTCAGGCTTCTCTCTACTAACACATAACATATATACAGTATATATCTTTTATATATCTATTATATAGTGTAGTACTCTATTAGAAAAATACTTGAGCAAAGGAAGGGCACAATGCTCAGTCATTTCCAAAAAAATTTGATTTAAATAATATGGCTTTTCTTATATACAGCTCCGTTAGATCAATTAGCGAGAATTCGGCGTAGCTCGGGCATTAAAGCGGGTGACTATCACGCATCAGACCCGGGTTCAATTCTTGTCCCTGGCACTTTTTTACTCATTCTTTTTTATACAATCTAGCAACGAATATTTATTCATGTAAAATAAAGTTAATTTAATTAAATTTTGTTTAATTTGCACTTTCGGAAGGCAATTTTCTTTTAATTTATTCACGAAACTGGCATAATTTTTGTTAAACTTACAATCTTATTATTTTATACATTCTATCCGATATAAAATGAAGTAAATAAAACGCCACTATTTGAACATATAATTATAATTTAATACAAAATTACAAGTAATTACGACGAGTATCATCCGAATAGTTGTAACCGATCACTAGAGAGTATTGATGTTAGTGATAACAAGGATGAATAAGTTTTAACACATTGTTTGTAATTTTGTATTAAATTATAACTATGTTCAAATAGTGGCGTTTTATTTGCTTCATTTTATATCGAGTAGAATGCATAAAATAATAAGGTTGTAAGTTTAACAAAAATTATGCCCAGTTTCGTCAATAAATTAAAAGAAAATTGCCTTCCAAAAGTGCAAATTAAAAAAAATTTAGTTAAATTAATTTTATTTTACATGAATAAATATTCGTTGCTAGATTGTATGAAAAAAAAATGAGAGAAAAAGTGGCAGAGACAAGAATTGAACCCGGGTTGGATGCGTGATAGCCACGCGCTTAATGCCCGAGCTACACCACCTTTTCGCTGATTGATATAACGGAGCCAGATATATGGAAAACCATATTGTTTAAATCATTTTCTTGGAAATGGCTGAGCATTGCGCTCTATCTTTTTGCTCAAGTATTCTTCTAATAGAATACTACACTATAAAAGCTTTTTTCAATTTGGTGATCCCAAAGACGCGTCCTCCCCTGCTAGTCGCAGGAACGTGCGCATCATAAATATAATAGCACAATACTCTATAGTAGTAAAGGTTCTCATTAAAATTTTCTATGCAATATTTTATTTTGTATTAATAACAAAAATAATTATTATTCTATTATTAATTAGGTATATGTACGTTCTATAACAATTTAAAATATTTATGGTTATCGAAGTATTGTGCTATCACATTTGTGATACGCACGTTCTTGAGACTTAAGTGATGCTCCTTAGTTAAGATTTACGGGATATTGATTCGGGGTACGGCGATTGATGCGGTGATCGTTGCTAAGGAGCGAGGAGTAAGAGGGGAGCAGCGAGCAGTAAGCGTGAGCTAAAAAATGCAGCCGAAAGTTACATATAAATCCCAGTTCACTTATATGATAAGTTGTTGGACAGGGTTCTTATTCCTACTGCAGCATCTTTATTCCTATGTCGCCACCGTCAACTCGGAGTTTCACGGCGACTACTCAGGAGCCTTAACAAGAAATATAATTTATTCATAAAAAGAAAATTTCTCATTTCAGAAATGATTGAAAGCTTGATAGCTTCTCAAGCATTCGTATTTTTCCTTGCCGGTTTTGAAATTTCATCGATAACCATGAGTAACACTCTTTACGAGTTGGTATTAAATCAGGAAATACAAAACAAACTACGTGAGGAAATTGATGAAGAACACACTAAGCACGATAGCAATTTAACATATGAGAATGTAAAAAAGATGAATTACTTGGACAAAATTTTCAAAGATACATTATTCGAAGAAAAAAATTTATTAAAAGAAAGATGTATTGATTTTTTTAACCTCATTATAATATCAATAGTTTTATTGCTAATAGATTAATTTTTAATAAATATACGTGCATTTCTATAACTTATATTTCACAAATAGCTCTTCAAGTAATTCTTCCTTATATTGTTCTTAATATATGCAGATACTACGAAAATATCTGCCAACGACATTTTTTACGAGACAATTTATGGCAAGTTATACTTTCGATGGTATCACATTAAATATATCAAAAGATCAAAAAATGTGGATTGCAGTTTTCGCAATTGATCGAGATCCGGATATTTATCCAAAGCCAAATGTTTTCGATCCAGAAAGATTTACTGACGAAGCAGTGCAAGCCAGGCACGCGATGCATTATTTACCTTTTGGTGATGGACCAAGGAATTGCATTGGTAAAGTGAAATATGTAGATTTGTATTCATTTCCTTAAAGTATCATTCATTTTGCTTTTACACGAAAAATTGTTTTAGTCAAGAAACTTTCTTTGTAATAATTTTTTTTTAAATTTTATTTTTAGATACCTGCTTCGCTGTTTATTAGATAAAGATTGGTCTTATAAAGATACTACGAAATTATAAAGTCGAAACTTGCGATAAAACACAAATACCATATCTAATTGATCCTAAAACGTTTCTATTAGCATCAAAGGATGGAATTTGAGAATAACTAAAATTAATCAAGCTTAGTTTAAGCTTTGGCATTCCTTTCAAGAAACAAAGGTGAAAAAGATGAAAAAATACATCTATAAATTAGAATAATAATAGTCATTATTGTATCAATTCCATCAATATTTATTTTACAAATATCGTTGTATTGTAACATTTTATGACGATATGAATTAGTTAATAATTCATTTTAATTATTTTTAATTTACGTTGTTGCGTAATATGCATATAACATATAATCTGTTTAATTTTAAGTTTTAATTAATAAAGACGATTACATCTTAAGTGAGGAAATCGGCGAATAAGAGCGAAAGCGCGGTTATTGACGCGCAAATTTTTTGTTGTTTAATTTCATTAATAAGTATGCATTAATTATGTACATTTTGGACCGTTTTTTGTGATTCATAGATAACAATATATAAAAATTAAATTCGAAAATTAAATTTAAAAACAATAAGCAATAAGTGACATTAAAGAACGTTAGAAGTTATCGACTAACTCGCACAGACTCGGGAACTCGGGTTTGATGAGTCGATTGACAATTCGCGGCATCTTGCGGGCGGCCTATGTGTAAGTGTTTGTGGGGTGATTGCTAAAATCTCTATACTGTTAAATAATGCTAATTTAGAATAAATGACTTATAAATATAATTAAATTATAATATTATGTATATAATATACAAGGAGAAATAAGATAAAACCGGGTATTGGTTTGGATTTGCCTTCCTATAAAAAATCTGAGAGTAAAAAAATTTTGCCAACCGTTACTAGTCTTTAGTGAATCTTAAACTATGAAAAAATAAGGCTAATCGCTGAAAAAAAATTTTTGTTTACCAAGAATAATAAGATTTTTTGTGGAGAAAGTACCCGGTTTTGTCCTACCGGTAGGATCAAACCAGGTACCCATTTGAAAATATGCAAAACACTGTGTAATTACAAAATCTAGATTTATTTTAATCAAAATACAATATAAAGATATATTCTATTGACAAAAATCAAAAAATAAAGATATCCTCTTCGACATTGTTGCAGGACTTCCTTATTTAACTTTTTAACTTTAGGGATCTCAGAAAGCTTTTTTTTAGTGGATTCTTTTTCTAAATGTTAGTTTTTGTTTCCAACTGCTTTTGTAGGGAGACAAAGTCAGGATAATAGTGCTTTTTCTTTTTATTACATGACCCATGTTTCCGGTTTTGCCCCAACACAAGGAAAGTAATAAATATGGCGGTAGTATATTCTGGTATACAAAGTACTGATCAAAACTAATATGATATACTCTCTAATATGTACAGAATGCAATGCTGCATTTACTGAAACAAATGCTCTATATAGAAAAGTGCACGACGACTCGATTCTTGCCTCGATATCGATCTTTTTGGGGCTAAAACCTTTGAACTTATACTAAAAAAGAAATATCGTGTACACAGGGGCAGGGTTTGTTTCAAAATAATGATGGCGCCAATCTGCAACTAACACAAGTTAGCCATAGATAGCAGCATTTATTACGAAAAAAACAGGGATACCTGATTTGATCTGCCTACCCGGTTTTACCCAACTTTTCCCTATATCTTATATCTTTATTATCGAGCTATAAATTAGTTATTTACTATTAAACGGAACTTTGCGAACTTAAAAATTTTCATTTTTATGAAACTTTGCACATATGTAGAGGGGATAAATATATAAATTTAGAAATTGTCAGTTATCGCTCAAAAGTAATTTTGAAGAGTGGAATCACCTTTTATGTGTCTAATGGCTTTTTGCTTTTTTTGATATATTTCAAAAACTGTTGAAGATATTAAAAAATGTTTTATACAAAAGTTTTATGGAAACAACTGTATTTAACTACATTAATAAAAATTTGAAAAAATAATTTAAAAAAAAATTTTAAACATCTTTAACAAAAATAATTTTTTCAAAATTTTATTAATGTGATTAAATAGAGTCGCTTTTATCATAAAACTTTTGTATAAAACCTTTTTTGATATCTCGAATAGTTTTTGAGATAGATCGAGAAAAGCAAAAAGCCGCTCTATAAATGAGAGGTACTTTCATCCCTTAAAATCGTTTTTGGACAGCAACTGAAAATTTCTAAATTTATCTATTGACCCTCTTTACATGTCTGTAAAGTTTCATTAAAATCAGGATTTTCGAGTCCGTGAGGTTCCCTTGTTAGTAAAAGACGAATTTTTCTTAGCTTACTATTTATGTACAAGTTGCTGAATGATACGGTTACCTGCCTGGAATTGCTCGAACGAATTCGACATCTCCATCCAGAACTTTAAGATATAATTCATTGTTTCATCTAGAGCAGCATCGTACTTTGTATGGCATGTTTAAACCGCTGAATCGTTTGTGCATACTTGCCAATGAATTTTCCGTATTGATTTTTTTCCACTTATAACTCAACTAATTTAGAAGCACCTTGTTTTGTTATCTCTATTAATTTGTGTTGTTGCTTTTCTCTTTTTCTCTGTTTTCTTTTTGTTTTTTGTTTTCTTTTTTCTATTTTAGCACCATTTTTGTATTTACATATGTATACCAAAGGGATCTTTTCTCGTATTTAATATATAATAAATAAATAATAAATATACAGTGTGTGTTGGACTACCCGGACTATCTGTTTTTCTCGAAAAATACGAACACAAATATGTTTGGAACAAAAGGTGTATGATTTCGAGGGATCCATAAGATGATACCATTGATTTGACCTTGAAGAGTTATTAAAAGGTCACATTTAATTTTTTTAATGAGATACTATATTTTTTTTGCATATTCTTGTAGCCCATCTTGAGAGCTTTCCAAAACACTATGATAAAGTATTTTTTCATTAAGTACTTTTTGAGTTATTTTATATTTTAATCTGACAAATTTTGATGTAAAAATTAAAATATCTCGTAAAATATTTAGTTTTTGATGGTCTTACGGTAATACTTTTATGTACAGAATAGTGAGACAAATCAATTAGTATAAAGAAGAAAACAAATAATTGTTTAAAAAAATACATTGTGAATAATTACATACTTTTTCTTAAAAGCAATTATTTTTTTATACTAATTGATCTGTCTCATTATTCTGTACATAAAAGTATTACGGTAAGATTATCAAAAACTAAATATTTTACGAGATATTTTAATTTTTATATCAAAATATGTCAGATTAAAATATAAAATAACTCAAAAAGTGCTTAATGAAAAAATACCTTTTTTTAGTTTTTTGAAAACCTCTCAAGATGGGCTACAAGAATATGCAATAAAAAATATAATATTCCATTTAAAAAATTAAATGTGACCTTTATGTGATCTTCAAATAACTTTTCAAGGTCAGACCAATAATATTATCTTATGGCCCCTTCCAAACTATACAACTTTTATTCCAAACATTTTTTTGTTCGATACGTATTTTCCGAGAAAAACAGATAGTCCGGGATTTGTTGAACACACTGTATATGTGTGAGAGAATATTATTGATTCGCGCGATCTAAGTATATAAGATACGTAAGATATTTAAAGAATAAAAGATTGCGCAAAAGGTTGTAAAATATAAAACTGCGATGTTTTTTATCAATATACCATTGTATTTTTTGTTTTTCGTATTTTCATACAGCATTTTTCTCGTTTACAGTATTTTATCTTAAAAGCCACCGCTCGATTGCGAGTACATTGCTCGGCATCAGTGAATTCCTTAATAACAGCCACGCGGAAACTCCTTTCCTGGTTCTTTCGAGCGAAAACGAGGGAGATATGAAGTACGGCTCTTTTATCTTCTAATACGTTCATCTACCGCGTCCGTCTATTGCAGGTCGGGATTAATCTGCACATTTGTTTTCATACATACGCTTTTTATAATCCATTATCACGATTACTTCTATAATACGTAAATTGCTATTTTATAATGTTTGGAGATCAGAATTGAATAATATAGTATTGATATCTTTGAAATCATACGTGACAAATGATTTGATTGTACCGATATGTGTACTTTCGATACACTTTCTACGTACTTTCTGCTATCTGTATTCACGCTCTGATTAATTTCTTTAACATGTACAAGAATCAATTGATAAACAGAATATATTTTTCATAATGTACCTGTAGTACCGAGAGTATTTACATTAAAAACATAAATCCAATTATGACAAAATATAAATATTTTATATATAATATAATGTTATAATTATATTTCTACAAATAATATATACTATGTATACACTCACTCTCCTCCATATATTTTATTAAATATGTATATAAATTAAGAATACAAATTTAATATCATATCACAAATTTAATTATATTATATAATTCCAGAGAATATTGTGCGAAAATTAAATTTTCACTGCTACCGGCAAATAAACTGAGTTTCTAGCGCATCTGTGAGCATCCCTTAACGCGATTAAATTTAAGTCATTTATATCTCTTATTAAGTCACGCAATTGAGCACGCCAGGTACTTTTACATGCCGGATGCTGTGCCTTATCGATTGCTCCATACTAACCGATAGCTCAGAATGCCGATGATTATGAATATAACCGTCGTGCAATTACGACAAATTTGCTCAACCATTATAATGTAAACGCGTAGAAAGACGAGAAGAGAAGAATAGACTTCTTTAAATCATTGTATCTTTCTACAAATTTTTGCGACAAAATTCATGTTTTTCAACAGGAAGTCATTCCCAGATTTTGTTTATGACTTTTCTCTACCAAATACAATCTATTTTTGTCTCTTCTCGTTATCTCTGTGAATATAATTTCTTGTGTTCTTCTAATACAAGCTACAAGCATGGCTGATATAATGAGCGACCGTAATTTTTTCTCGACGATCCGTGCAAGACACATTGATTATGTAATCAACACTGGACACACTATGTATAATTTCATTCCGAGGAGTACCGTTGATCCTGTTGGTTGTCTCCACTGCCTAAGATTCTTTATTTTCTTGCGCTGTGTGTGTGCGTGAGCGTGTGTGTGTGAGCGCACGCATTTGCATGTTTATGTGAAACATGAACATGTACGAGCGCTATAATGCAATGTAAAATGCGAAACTACAATAGATTCAACTTAAATTGCGGCCACTTTTTTTATGATAAGTTTTCCATGGATATTTTTTCGCATTTACGTATTGCTAAAGGAAATATTGTTAAGGAAAATTAGGAGAAAAGAATGTCCTGTTATATTTACTGTTATAAAAAAAAAATTTGATCATATTATACAGTATATCCAGTAAATTGTACGATAATAATTAATGAAAAAATGGCCTTATCTAACTTTTATATAAGTTTATCTTAACAATATACAATACAAACTTATGTAAAAGAAATTAAAAGTTAACATTAGTAATTATAGGAGTGTTTATATATGTACGACCCAACTGGCAATTTATTGTTCGATTGTTATCACAACGTTTCGACCATATGGTTTTGGTCCTTATCAAGTGAACTAAAATTACAATATTACATTGCATTATCTTTTGTTGAAGGTTTGAGTGACAGTATCGGTCGGTTTTTTAAAGATATGGGTTTTAATGTTGTCTACAATGTACCTAAAAAATTAAACTCATTGATTAAACGTGGTAAGGATGTGCTGCCTATTAGTAATAGAACGGAAGTTGTTTATAAAATAAATTGCAAGAACTGTAGTGCTTCATATATTGGTCAAACGAAAAGACATTTAGTTACCCGTGTCAAGGAACATTTTAATAACATAAAAATACACGCTAATAATCTTTCTGTAATTAGTAAACACAAATTAGAATTTGATCATGACTTCGATTGGTCAACGCCTGATATCCTACATACTGAAAAACATGTAAGAAAGAGAGAAATAGTTGAAATGTTCTTTATTAAAAAATATGACAACACTGTTAACTCTCAAAAGGATACAGAGAATTTAAATAACATATACGATAGATTAATAAAGGTCGTTTAGTCTTTCTCGGTATCTTAAACAGAGAGGTTGACACAGTGTGTCATTATGACATAGCGACTTTTTTCTCTTTCAACTTTAACTATAATGCAGGTACATAAATTTGTTTATTTCATTTTTGTAACGTGATTATCATTATTTAATATTGTAATTTTAGTTCACTTGATAAGGACCAAAACCATATGGTCGAAACGTTGTGATAACAATCGAACAATAAATTGCCAGTTGGGTCGTACATATATAAACACTCCTTTAATTTATCTACTAGCGACATCTCAAAATTAAACATCAATTAGTAATTATTACAATTTACTAATAAATATCAACTTATATTTCGCAACGAGAGCGTGTAAGGTATCGCGTTGCGAATAAGGTTAAGAATACCTGAACTAATAATCGTTTCGATGCGAATTACTCTGCCGCGACGAAATCTGGATTGGACTTAATGCAGGCAGAATGGGACGGAGGATGGAGAAAGGATCGAAGCGAAACGCACGAGCAAATAGAGAAATCTCTTCTCATGCAAGCGCGAGAGAGACGGACAGAGAAAGCGGGCGACGTTGAGGAATGTGTATAAAGTCCTCATTATCGATTACCTACATTACGTCGCGACTCACCCGTATTCTTGCTGAGCCCGCTCTATCTCGCTTGCAATTCGAGCCATTGTATCCGCGTCTTGCCAGGATATGAATCATCCCGGTATCGAGGAAGTTCTTATTGCAGCTGCGATCCTTGAGAAATTCGTAAGCGATGATGATCGCACGTATGTGATGTAAGGAGAAGGTATAATTACTCATTGTTATTTAAAATAACATTTTTAATATCGATTCATCGCAACAATATATATTACAGAACTCGAGCTAAAAATAAACTATGCTTACAAAGCTGCGTGCATTAAGTATAATTATAACAGAGATAAAAGATAATTGAATATTACAAATGATTTTACGAATTTTTTTCTCACTTGTCAATCATTATTTCCACAATTGAAATGTGCAATTTGAGATGTACAAAAGAAATTATTTCAATATGTTATAATGTAACTGTGTGATTTCTCCATAAGTAGTCGATAAAGTGACTGTGACAATGCTAAGGATGAGATTAAAAATGGCAATCAGCCGCGCAAGTCTTATCAGTGCATTAGCGACCGTTAGTGTCGACGATGGTTAGCGAAATGTTGGATTTGTTTCGATAAAATTGACCGCATCTCTTTTAAATAACAAATACTTACGCATTTGTAAGAGTTATGTGACTCGATTATTCAATTATGACAAAACCAAATATTAGCAATTAATATATAATCAAACAAATCACAGGATAGATATAGAAAATATTATTAAATAAGAAATAATTCTCAGATTTTAAATTATACAATTAAAAAGTTTTGTGACTATATAAGCTGAACGAGTGGATGATCCAAGATTCTCATTTTACATGTTTTAAGTAATTCAACTTGAAATTTTTGACTGGTTAAAATGCGGCGCGAATCACGCATAATTTTTGGCAGGTGAGTTAATATTGATTTTGTGAAATCTCGTGCGGCGATAATTAACCGAGCGTATAGGCCCAAATGTAAGTTTAACGAGGTCGTCGTTATTTCACAATTCTTTATATTCAATATATAAACATACTTAAAAACTATAGTGCCAAAGTTTTTATTTCAGAAAGATTCTCGCGCTTCCGTTTGGAATATCCGTTTCTGGCTCGGTTTTCTATTCGTAGAGAAGAGACGCGACTTATCCCACCTGCTCTCTTCGGATCACAGCCGCGACGAATGACACTTAACTACAAGCGTTACGACAAAGAGCCGAGATTCGTCGTTTATATTTATCGGCGACGACGACGACGACGACGATGATGACGACGTCGGCGACGCGAAACGTCCGCATGCGGTGTAACCGCGCTTCTGGTACCGTTATACTCTCGGCGATTTCCTGTCGGTCGCGGATTGCGGCCTCCATCGGCCCTACCTCGTCGTCGTCGCATACTGTCCTCCGCATACTTATGGCCTCTCTTTTCGTCATTGTCACCTACTCCTCTTGGGATGGACGTGCCCCAGCGCGCTACTATACCGTAAACTCTTCTGCTGATCGAAAATTCAAGATGCATTCACCGTGAGCGACAGACAGAAATTTGTGACGCGTTTCTTCGAGGCTATAGTAAATACCGACCGAAAATTTATCGTGTGATTTTATATTAGTCGATCGCATTGCTCGAATTTTCGAAGTTCAAATTTACTTTATTGGAAATTTGTCGAATTTCGGAAGTTTTTCACAGAAACGACATTGCTTACATTGCATTTTATGGTATATCACGAATGTTGCCAGCCGAATAATTGGATGCAATAATGCGTTATATATATAATAAGGTGTCGTTGAATAATTAGCGAACATTTTTGAGGGGCGCAAAACGCAATATTTCATAAAAACGTTCGAATCGAACGAGGAAGCTATATGATCACTATTCCGCGATTGCTCGTGTATCGTTCAAGTTCAAGGTGAGAAAAATGCACATAATTCATGTATTACAAGCACGACCGTTTATTGTAAGCATCAATTTTTATTTTCCTGCACTTCGCTGAATTTTTCGCTGAACTTTCTCCGAACAATTTTACATTATATTTAGTGAAACGTGAAATTTTTGAAATTTCCTTTTTCTTTCTTTTCTTTTTTCTGTAACAATTATTTTCTCTTGATAAAAATCAATCAAATATTTAATCAAATCACATAAAAAAGAAAGTAAATTTATTATGAAAAATTTCAAAGTATATCTTTCCTCCGAAACACGACTCGCAATTTCGAGAAAATATTGGTTTTAGATTTCTCGTTGTACAACTGAAAACTCGCAGAAAGAGAGTGATACACTCCATAATATCTGTAATGATCGCTTCGATCGGCTGCGCGTGGAATGCAGCTATGCATCTCATTCGCCGTTTGACGTGTTCCTCGGTGAAACTGGCGTGCCAGCGCATATACACGCGAGCTTGTACCAACGGATAAAGAGGTCGTCGTAAATACTCTGACGTTAATTTGCCGTGAGTTTTGTAGGACACGGGCGAGGCGAGTCTCGAGGAAGGGAGCTCGCGCTCATACCGAAACGAGTTTACACGATTACACCTGTGCGTCAACAGAATTTGAACGCACGTCGAACGGTTTCTCGCCGTCAGGGTCAATGCCCTGTCAAACTTCCTAATTCATCTTATCTACGATATTTCGCAAAATTATTACACGATTAACTCGACAAACGTATCAGACGGTTCAAATATAAATTCCGATTAAAAGATATAATTTTGTTTATCTCGGGAATATAAACCAACACAGTTTGATTCAACTTGGTTGATTGCTTGATCAGCATATACCAAGTTGGATTTCGTATTTATACTAACTTCCAGACTAGTTGAATAGTTCAAGTTAAGTTACAAAGTTTGATTGAACTAGTAAGGTGTTTATTTTATATGAAATTGAAATATTATTATATTAGTTTCAGTATCTTTATCTTGAAAAATCTTCACTTTTTTATACCTCTAAAGAGAGTCGTGCTTCTTTAAGAAAACTATGATGAAAAAATTACGGTAAAGTTAATATATTTTATCTATGCAGGCGCGAGTGTAATCGAACGGTTCTTTGCTCGGGTCAATGTCTTTTGTCATGAGCGCTTGACAACATTTCTCTTTCGGTATACCGATACATCTAAATGCCACTTAATAATATATATCGCGATTTAAATGCACGTCGCGTCGTAAGCTTCCGGAGTAACATTACGAAACATATGATCGGAATTATTATGTTATCGACATTGAACTGACGCTAAACTGTGACGAATCATATCTTACTAATGAAACTCGTATCTTTGTGTTCAACTATTCGATCAGGCGCGCATCGCTCTTGGAAGAAAGTCGGGAAAATGTATAATTGACAATGCCTCATATCGAAAGTCGCGCATTGATAACCGGACTCAAACGGCGATAATTTCAATCGCGACGCTGTAGAAATTACATTATAAGTAGCTAAAAAATGTATTTTACCGAACAAGTCGCATATTTATTTTTACTTTATTCGCGAGTTGCATTCGCATCCACATACTTCTGCTGAAAATAAAATAATCCACAATAATTATTTCCTCGAATAATATCTATAAATTTATCTTGACCCATTGCAATTTATGTTACAAATATTTTCTGCCCTTTATCTGCGCAAATAAAAAACAAACACGAACAATGACGGAGCATTGTTTGAAAGCAAGCCAGTGCAAATCGACGCGGCTCTATCGGATTGCGTTTTCTGGCTTGGTAAGCAACTTAAGGATGATGGTTCCGTTTTATTTATAAACAGCCGCGCAAATAAGATTCGCTCGCATGCGCCCAGAGAGTTGCCGGGTTGAACGCCTCCAAGTGCAGCAGACCCGATAAAATGCTAACGGAGCGCACTTATCACCACGTGCTTTTTTATCGTAAAATTGCCGTTGACTATCCAACTTTTCGTCCAATAGTCTTTAATGCGCTTTGAGCTGAATGTTAATTGAAAATAATTGCAACGGATCTCGCATCGCGTATGGCGACAGGCGATGCGCTCGCTCTTCTTGCATAACTCCCAGCGTCGCAGTCACGCTTGATAAAAAGTGTTACGTCCGTTGTAATTAGAACGAGTGAAAAAAAAGATGACACCTGAACCTCAAAGAAGGCAATTGGACGATCGTGCATCGAGAAAAATATAGACGTTGTTTTTTTAACAATAATTTGTGCAATTCTTTTTTTTTTTTTATAAAGAATCTATCTGCAAAAATATGATATAAAAATTGTCCGGTAATGTTCAATTGTATTATTCTACATTTTTTTCCTATAAATCATCTAAAGAAATATATAATCAAATAAAATAAGTGAAGTACATTCTTTCTTGAAATATAAAAATTTGATCTTCCCTGCTTTATAAAAGTTCAATGTAAATATCTTCACATTAGTCGTTGTGGTCGGGCTTCTTCCTGTGTTTACGTGTGTACGATAAACGATAAATGATGCGGATCGCATCTCTCGATGATTTCTAATCGCCGATATAAAAAAGAGCGAATCTCTCTTTGAATTAGCGGCGCAAAATTTTATGTCTCATGTCAGATATATCGACGTACGCAAAACGCGCAGTAGTATACGGTCTCAGTAAAGCATACCGCATCGCCGCATCCAGCGTCTCGATCAATTACAACTTTCATTCAAGATATACGCAAGAAAAAGAAATCCACATTGCCCCGGTCGTCATACCCGACGTGGCGTGACTCTGCACTGATCTGGCTCGACGACCTTTCCTGCGTGAGCATCGATGTCTCTTTTCGCGAGAAACGCCTATTTGCTGCAACCATGCGTCTACTTAATCCGTTGGCGTGTCAAGCTGTGGCTATTTTAACATTTGTGTCAACACAAAAGAGAATGAAGATCAGCTAACTATTATTATAGAGAATTAACAAAATTATCTATACGTAACTCTCTTTCTTATAATCGTAGAAATATATATTTACTTCATCATAATTTCATAATAAATCTAAATATGTGACTCACTATGAGATATTTTTACTATTGTATATAATTAATAATGTTAATTTTTTTAAGTTTAACAATACTTTACTGGAAACAAAAAAAGTTTCTGTAATAATAAAGAGGCCATAAGTTTTTTTCGCGAAACGAATAGAACTTACAAAAGTGGTGAGATAAAGGATTTCTACCCGCAAACAATTTTTGCATCATAAAAAGATATTGTAACTCATGGTTTTTTACAATGTTTCTTTAGCTATGTGTAACAGCCTCCTGAGATACACGTACCTACCTACTCTCGGTAATATGCTTGAACTGATTTAGTCCGACGCGATTAAACTCGAGTTCCACCGGCTGTTCCGCCTTCGTGCTACGTTCACGGCTGTTTTCTTAAATAGAAAGGCTATATCTTTTTCCTACCCTACTGTAAGTATGAGATTAACATCAACATGGAAATAACACATCCACTTGAATAAAATATTGTCTCTCAATGAACATTTATACAAAATAGTTTAGGTGCTATCTTCGAGCAGTGCAAAAGTTAATTTAACAATATGTCGCATGTTTAGAAATAATTTTAACTTTTTTAGGATTAAAAGTGTTTTGTAATTATAAATTCCCATACAACAAGCAAGATTTGGGCGTCAAGACTCTTTGACCTCCGTTATTAAAACTATTTGGAATAAATCTCCTAGTTAAACATATTTGCGTTTTCCTCTCTCTCTCTCTCTCTCTCTCTCTCTCTCTCTCTCTCTTGTTCTTTGCCGCACTCGTGTCCTGACGTCATTTTGCAGCAATCTGGCCGCCACGTGACAGGTATTTAAATGTACCGTATAGCTACCCCCGCAGTGGTGCCGTGCAATAAACAATACAAGAGAACGATGCCATGCTGGGCCTTCTTCAGCCTCGCGACAAGATCGGAGTGTCTCTTCCATCTTTCCTGCGCCTACGTTCACGGCTGCCTTCTTTTCTCTCCCTTGATCGTCGCGGGGAAGGGAAGAAGGCACTCTTTCTCAGGTAATGCGCGCCGTTCACCTGGGCGAAGAGAGAGAGAGAGACCCCGGTTCTCTTCAGTCTCGTAGCGACGGGCCCGAGGGAAGGAGCTACGTGACCCTGAGAGGATAGTTGTCGGATTTTTATTCCGTTTTCTACGCCGCTCCATTCTTTCTCTCTCGTTATTTTTCATCGCCACCTTATTCGATGCAAAACGGCGAAACTGATTTCCTTCACATCATCTTTCGGCCTCGTAAACGCGTATCACTATCGGCCGCCACTCGTCCACGCGTGTGAGTTTCGTTCCGTTCTGTGTAGTGAATTACTCATCGGTGGATTTTCATAAACGGATCTTCAGCGGTGTACATGTACCCCGGGACTAGAATTTCGCCGTAGAACGTAGGAGAAACAAACGTAAGTCTCTCTTTCGTGAGAACTACGCCGGTATGTCGTGACGAACGTCGGAACCATATTCGATGCGTGAGGTTGATTTTGCATGAGCGTGCCTTTCTTCGTAAGCGCCACGGAATCACTTGCACTGGCGAGAAAAAATTCTTGAACAAATAGCAGATCAAATACTGAATTTTATCGTGTGCGATTGAAGAAGGGATCTCCGCGAAAACGTCACCCTTAATTTATTACAATACGAATTTAATAAAAATTAATTTAATAAAAACTTGAATGACAAGATTAAAATTAAAATGGCTTCCATTACTGCTAACAGATGCATTATTTATATTTTAGTTTGAAAGATAGAAAAAACATTTCCTGACAATTTGAAATGTAAAATACAAACTTTTTTCGCTGTGTAGACATGGCGATATTATATATGTTTGTGACGAATGCATTGTGCAAGGCACGGACGTGCGATTACACGTATAGAAATCTTTTACATGTTGAAATTTGCGGGGCGCGATCAAACATCCACTTAAGAAACCTCAGAACAAGATCGGCAGAACAAGGTCGGCGATCAATTAAAAACGTCCGACAAGAAAAAATAATGCTTATTCAAATTAGATCTCAATAAAAATATTATACAATTGAAAGATTTAATTAAGTGATTACAATCGAACCAAGGACGGTTATCAATCATTCCACCTCAATAAGAAACTATGTATCTAATAAAACGTAGCTTTTTTTATTTCTATTTTTAATGACATAGATTCTCTCTATGAAAAATTCTTGTTTGTCTTGCAGTGTCTTGCAATTGTAAAAAACATATGAATAAAAATAGTAACACGAAACTGTACTAATTCCCTAGAGATTTATCCTAGACAAAAGATACCATTCTAGAAAATCTTTCTTGTATATGAATAAAGTGTGAGACTTATTGTTACACATAGATTGTGTAATTAATTTCTCTAAGCATGCGCGCATGTAATTAATCTTTCGCAACAATGTAACATTAAGTTTTACAGCAAGATCTATTCCGACAATTGTAAATATCTATTTATACCCAGACGCAGAGTGTCTAAGATTTAAATTCTAAATCATTTGCCTGCGTTGTTCGCGAATAATAGCGAAATAAAAGAAGACTACGAAAACCGCTTTTTGCGGACACGTACTGGAAACTTTTCCCTTACATTACCTTTTCCGATACTTCGTTCCGATTGCAGTTAGTTCTTGCATCGCAATTCGCGGATTTTCCTCTCCACTTGGTGTGGTCGTCGCTACCTGCTGGATTCTGCGTAGCTTAAATATGCATCATAGAAAACCTTAGAAATGTGCGCGCGTATGTAGAAGAGAAAGTTTCTTGCGCGATGAATTTTCGTATTTTTCGTTTTGTGTTTGTAAAACGCTAATGTTGAAACAAACAAAATTGCGTGTGTATTTGCGAGTGATTTAAGAGAATTTTTATTCCCATGCATGATACAATAATTTCGCGGCATCGCAATTGCAAATTTTATCCATGAATGCCTTGATGCTGCCCGCTTCGTCAGGTCAGCAAAAAGCAATGGTCGAATTTCTTCGCTCTCATCTTCTTGAAATCTTTTTGCAAATCTTTTGGTCGAATTAAAGTGAATAAATTTGCTATATACAAGAATAATTTTTTATTTAATTTGTTAAAATATAACATGCAATATAAATATAAAATATTGCTAGAATACTGCATGACATATAGCTTTATAAATATTTCCGCTATTGCAAAATCGCAATTACTTTTAGGATTTAATTTGCTCCTTTATAAAATACCACGAAATAATCTTGCGATTAATGATGCGTTTTATTACAGATGATACATAGCGATATCTTATAATTATAACATATAAATTAGTCATTTCTTATAACTTTAGAAAGTTTGTTTGTTGCATTTTAATTATAAAACAAAAGTTACTAGAATTTATTATATTACAATGACCTAAAATTCTTCTATCAAGGATTAGTATTTCCGGCATTATAATGCTAGAGAAAACATAAGCCAGTCTTGTAGCTTTTAACTTGGATAGGTGGGTAGGTAGATAGGTAGCTAGGTAGGTAGGTAGGTAGGCAGATAGGCATGTATACGAGTATATAGATACTCTAGCGTGCAGATAGATAAGTATTCACACATGATGTACCAGATATTCTGATTCCATGTCTCGAGTATTAAGGATGTTATTCAATATTTTATTCAATATTTTAATACTTGTATTATTTTAAAGTATGCACGTAAGTTAAAATTCATTTTGCACATACATAATTTTAATATCACACACCGATCCCATTAATGAAATTATACAAATAAACGTGTTTATATTTTTTTATTAATATCTAAATAGAGCGTACAATTTTTATAAAAAGAAATACATACCCACACACACATGCACACAATGAATCTTGAAGGAGAATTTTGAAAATTACAAGACGCGTTTGTTAGGAGAGTATATTTTTATAAATTTTTACACACATTTTATTAATATTTCAATTAAGTATAAGAGTGATTGTTGCAATCAAATTCTTGCTACGTTTCGCTTGACTTTGCGACTTAACGACAAATTCACTGAAGCTATGACGCTACTTGGCTGAAGTACCGTTAACCGCCGACGGCTAAGAAAAGAAGAGCATATCGTCGCCATGAGAAATTTCAGTCACGTAAAAGACTTCGATAACCGAATAAGAGTCTCAAAAAATCGTTTCGATCCACCGGCATTCTCATCAGAATCATCAAATGCCATCTTGTCATCATTACGAGACATTACAGAGACCTAACGATAATATTCTTATCGGTCCCGAAGATGCATTTAAACAATCAAGTTTATTGAGAGAATTTCGTGACCGTTATCACCGCACTGCGTTTCTCTTACGTGTCGTGTTTTGAATTTTTCCAAGTTCACGATCTGCCGCTCCCTCAATCCTGCGATCTCTAATTGCGCGGGCATTTCGACGGGCATTCCTCGCGCGCTGTCGGAAACAGACTCGTAATGCAGCTGCGTGCTGATTACCGCGGCTGCGGTGCAACTGCAGCAGCCACGCCCTGAGCGGCGGCTACTACGGAGTCTGTAATGCGGCTTGAATGTGACTTGCCCGGTTCACGATTTCACCGAAGATGCATCTCTCTTGCGGAGATGCAACACGCGCGCGCGGCCGCGCTCCGCATGGTCGCCATCACTGTGACAGCGCGGCGGCGATGCCAGCGGCGGCGCTTTTATCGGTCGACGAACCTCGCGAGAGATACAAAATTGTACGTCATCGTCACGTCATGGGGGTCATCGGGTCATTGTGCACATAACATAGAATTCTCAAGTTTTGCTTATCATTTCTCTTCTAACACATTTTACATTCATTTCTCTAATAAGTAAATGGATTTTAGTCGTGCGAAAAAATGGATTAGATGTTTAAAGCTCAAAATTGATTTTAATTTTCTTAAGACAATAATGCTATTTGGCGATATATTGCAACTGAAACAAAAAAATGTAATATGTATATTTATTTGATAATATTATTTATCTGATCATCATCTTAAATCTGATTACTATGACAAATCAACGAAGCAGTTAGACGGTGAATTGAACGACATCTGTTTCATTCTGAAAACGAATGTCACGTTATACTTCCTTGACATTCACTCATTGCGTGACCTGTCGTTTGTCGACAACAAGCGGCTTTATCGGTCAGCGAACCGTGAGAAGTCGCACAAGATAACGAATGTTAGATCATTTAGCGAGAAAACGCTGTGTCTCTTAAACCTCGACCCTGAATTTTCATCGCATTTCGTCGTCATATGTAACCCGCATTCAGGAAATAAACGGTATACCCGTGTCGGTTTTTAATGAGGGCAACACGATAAAAGTCACGCTCACGAAGATGACGGTTACGCTTAATGATATGCGTGTCCTTTGCGAAAAGAAATAGGACACGCATCACGTGAATCTGAATTTAAGCGATGCCGTATTGAAGCTGTGCATTATTCGTTTCTCGGAATATACAAAGATATTTTTTTTCTTCGAAAATTAAAATTAATATAAAATTTTTACAACTTAAAAATTCACGAGCGAATAAGAGCCAGAGGCGGATGGTAGTGCGTCAGATTCATAAAAACTTTTTCTGTGAAGCTGATTATATTGTGCACAGGGCACGAAATTTTCTTGGTCTTATACGATTCAGCGATTTCGCTCCGATATTTTTTTTCCCTCGTTTTTTCAGAGAAGTAAAGAAGAAATATTACAAATCTCGAATTGAGATTAGTAGTCTTGCTATAAGACCAAGAAAATTTTGCACAGTATAATTAGCTTCATAGAAAAATTTATCTTCTATGAATCTGAAGCACTATCATCTACGTCCGGTTCTTATTCGCCCGTGAATTTTAACTTATAAAATTTTTAATTAACTTTTTTTATATAGAGGATACAGAGAATAGTTAGGGGTCACTCGTGGGCCTAATAAGACAGCATCTGAATAACTTAACGGTAGCCAACATCGCTAATTGGCCATCGTATGCGAAGCGAAAAGCGGATGAATAGCCCATGAACATGTAAGGCAGGAATTAAACGAGATTGGGCTGGAATTCGTTGAAAATCATTCGTTTGCGGATCTCAGTTAACCATCGAACCTCTTTAATTCAAGATAGATATCGGAAATAAATCTTACTCAATATGCACATCGTTTTAATAATCGGCTACGTAGATAATGCACGCAGAATTTTGCATAATGCAACAGAAAGCGCGCTGCGTGCCACATTATCGTTGGGTGGTAGATTCTTAACCGCAGGTAGCTCGAAGGAGTCCAGGACTCTGGAATGCACTTGCACAATCGTCGGTTGAACAGCGCGAAAGAAACATTGGCTGACTAGTCGTTTTACATTAGACACCCGGCCGCATTATTGGATATTGCTTTCAACTATTGTACGATTAACCAGATTACCGCGAAAACGGTTTTAACGATCGTCCTGCAGTATCACGGTGATTGACGTGCTTGTAAACGCCGTTTTAAATAAACGATATTCTATACGTAAATGTGCAAATGGAATTTTTGACGAGTATAAATTTGAACGGACAAAGAAGAAAAATTCAGCTCACTTATACGATGAAACTTATATGCTTGATGATCATGACAATGGCAGTGACGTGGAAGGGGACGAATAGCCATAGCCTGACCCTCGAATAAAGAATATGTCCAAAATTTCTTTACAGTACATTTCTCACAAAGGATCCTAAAAAAGTACACCCACGCTCAAAAATATATCTCTCAGAAATCCTTTTGTCCGAATGCTTCCTGTTTTAATAAATTTAAGAGAATTTATAGTTCTTCGAGAATAACTCTATTATATTTTTCGAATAAATAAATATACAAAATCATGAAAAAGATTACAACAGGAGCGTATTTGCATTTAACACTACAATATTGTCGAATAAAAAATTACGAGTCAATTCGCGTATACTGTTTTACAAAAAAATAAAGTAAGAAACAAGAAAACCCTCATTCTCCGAAGCTGTCGACGACAACCGGAAATTAAATTAGCCTTGTTACATCGAGTATCGAGCTTGCGCTTGCCAATTCATTTAAGACACGAAGATATAACGCGGTTATATACATATACGGTAACACTAAGGTAATCAGGCCACATTGTTCCATTCAGTAAGAAGTACAACGACGTGTAAAAATTCTCACAGAGCTGTAGTCAGATGTATTATTAGGCTTTACGTAAAGCGTAACGATAGAGAAGTCTTTCCACAATTCTTCAATTCAATCCTCATTATCTTACTCGACGATCAATTTCGAAACTGCCTTAGACTTTATGGTTCTCAATTTTTTTGTGACGATGTGTATTTTACTTATGTGGGCTAAACATTTGATGCGACTAATTAACGCAATAATTTTTCCAAGGAATTCAAAAAAATTATAAATAATTAGGATTATGACGTTATCGTTAAATATGACGTTATCTTTCATTATCTGAAAGAAAGTATTAGGTGTACAACTTTGCTTCCGCCGTTTTTTTTTCCGAAATTCGAGGCTTTATTGTAAAAAACTGGTTATACATTTTGAAATTGCTTGTTGAGTCACTCCCAATGATCGTGCCAATTTTTTTTGACTTTGACTCGAGTCTTCATTAAGTAATGCCTCCAATTCTGCATCTTCGAAAACCTTCTCTCTTCCACCGCTATGCCGGTCTTCGACGTGAAGATCACCGTTCTTGAAGCGTTGAAACCACTCACGATACGTTCTTTCACTAATAGCGGCTTCACCATAAGTATTTGAGAGCATTCGATGAGCCTCAGCCGCAGATTTCTTCATATTGAAGCAGAAAATTAAAACCTCCCGCAAATGACGAGAATTCGGCTCGTAAACTGACATTTTCAATCGTGAATAACTTTATGACGCAGACACAAATCGACTAATGTTTCTATGGGGTTATGTTGACAGATGCCCAAGTTTATTGCATGACGTCTATGATCTATTTATTTCGACCACTACTTACCGCTAAAGCCATCTATAGAAAAACGAAGGAAGCAAAGTTGTACATCTAATATTTGAAGAAATTCGGTCGAAAGTTGCAAATAAATCCCAGTACTGTGCTAATTATGGAATAAATAATTAAGATGTTGCGCGGGTTGTGCGATATACAATCTTCTATATGATGACGATTACACAAAGGGCTTCTCGAATATCACATGGATTGAATTTGTCTGTGGCAGATCCTGTATTGCGAGGTATCGATTACCAATTTTGTCATCGAACGGATGTGTCATCGGCGATGACCATTGAGGAAGCCGGAAATCGTCGTCAGACAATATGCAGCGGTACTTTACTCGTGATATTTAAGCAATCCATCGGCGTACATCCGTTTATGTTAGTTATATTAGTTACCTTTCCAAGACGACGAAGTCTCTTGAAGAAGCGATCTTTATATTTTTATTCTAAAATGGAATCTATAAATAGATATTTTTATTCTAAAATAAATTTGTAAATCTCAATCGTCGTTGAAGATTTACAAACTATCTATATAAGCTATCTTTAAAAAGAGCAGGAAATATATTTTCCTGCAAAAATTTACAATTGCATATCGTGAATTTATGATCCTAAATTGTTCATCTTTTCATTCCACAGAATTTCATTTAAAAAATAATCTCTCTTTTTAATTGCAAAATCGATCAAACTTTTATTATCTTATTTCTAATTTAAAGATAATCGTTAAAGTATTTAGATGTTAAAATAACATGTAATTCTTCAAATATTTTAGTCATATATTTTTTAGCAAGAATTTTAATTCAACTCTGATGACAACCGCAAACTCGCGTGAAAAAATATAACAGATAAAAGAGAAATATATATATTTCGCAGAATGGATCTTTGATTATAGTAAAAGTATGATTGTATAGAGCTATAGATCATAAATTAGCGATCGATCAATGACACCAAGCACGACATGTTATTAAAACTCGATAGAGAAATTATAAAACTCGTACGTTTTCACGAGAATTTTGTCATCGCGATTTAACGGCAAGCTACAGAAACCAATTATGCGTATCTATTCGAAGAAAAAGTACGAAATAAAAAGCACAATTATAAACGCGATGACGTTGAGTCGCTGTTGCCTAAATTATGTTTCAGATGTACACATAGGCGCGCGCGAGTAAACGAAATATCACAGTCATTACAGTAATTAAAGACGCGCCCGTAAAACCCAACGAAGGATCCTCTTTTATACATATACGGTTTAGATATAATTGATCCCTATGCAATGTAAAGATCAAGATAAGCAGAACCGGGATCCAGTTAGAAAGTATGTTTGCGGCGCTATCGTAATTATGGCGATGCGAATGTTTCCTGGTAAAACGGAGGGACCGTTATTCGGCACACTGCGCGAGAGGATACATAAATTTGTCCACGGCCGATACCGCGCGATATTATGTCGCTTGAGCGCGTGGAAAATTACAATTTTATGTAGTTTTCACGAAATAGCGTATCCGACAGCAATTTTTCCCCGCGCGCGATTATCGCGGAATTTATTTTTTACCACCGTAAAATAATTCGCCGAATTTATTTTTTACCACCGTAAAATAATTCGTTAGACGCGCGATAATTTCCTACGTCTTCCAGAATATTGAAGCTGAATTTATATTATAATAATGAAAATAGAAAATGAGATAATAGGATCTAGCGCCGTAAGTCAGGCGCAAATAAATTAATGTGCAATTAATTGGTCAAAACCATGCGATGGAACGAGATGCTATACATTAAAAGACAAAAGAATAACCTGAATTTGCAGACGGATACAGAATGCTTACATGAGACTTATATTACTGCAATTGAGAGAAACTTCCTAAAGGTTAATCTTAGCGCTTTGTATATACTATGTTATATATATTTATATATATTTTTATTTAAATATTTTGTTTTTCATATTTTAAGCTCTTTCGAAATTACCCATTATACATTGAAACGTTGTTAGCACCTTTATACCCGTATTCATAGTCCGTCCTTGAGGAATAAGGATTCCTTGTTCCTCGTTCCACGTTTCATAAACTTTCCTTGACCGAACAAGGAATCTTATTGGCTCCCTTATCTCAAGGAAGATCACGAGCTTCCTTGAGGAGTGATGCGACCTTTTTAGCAGACGATACGCAGAATATAACCAAATATAACCTCCAAAAGTTAGTTTCGTTACATTTGTGGTTTTGTGGTTATTTGTTGTCGCGCTCTCAAACTGAAAGTGTATAAAGGAAAAAGGGATAATGGACAATGAATTTTTAAATGATTCTGACGATGGATTTGAAGACGAAAATCCAGAGAATCGGATTCTGTGGCGGATTCCGAAAAGATACATTCGCGATTGGGAAATCTCGTGGAATTTTTTGAAGATACGAAAAAGTTTTCATATGTATTATATGAAATTAGTTGCAGGCAGCATAAAAATCCCTAAAATATTCCTTCCTTCTGAAAGGGAGACTCGAGGTCCATCTATGAAACAAGGTGGCCTTGCAGATTCAAGGAATCCTTCATGGAGGCTTCCTCCGTCCTTAAAATAAGGAAGGACTATGAATACGGGTATTAGTCTCCCGCGCTACAGCTCTTTATAGTTATCTCAATTTTATTTGTGCGGATTTGACTTATTTTTATATTATAATTATTCTTTATCCGATGACTAATTTCTTGATTGCGTTTTGAGTGAGTGCGCGCATCAAAAATACTTTTTTTGATACTGTTTCTGCCGAGATTTTGTCTCTCTGATTTATGTCTCTGACTTTTCAAATTTTTATGTATATAACAACATTTTATTGGTGCTCATGAAAGGATTAGTATGCATGGATACTTATCTGCCTTCTGTGGTCTGCCAATCATGAAGGGACATGTCCTGCGGATAATTATATTTAAATATTTGATCGTGGCTTATTATGCTTATATACCTGACTCATATTGACTACATGGTATTTTTTTTTTAATTTTATTGCGCTGATGAAGACGCGCTCCCGTTTTTAATTAATTTTAAACTAATAAATTTAAATGTGTTCCATCGCATGGTTTTGATCAATTAATTGTACATTAATTTACCTGCGCCTGATTTACGGCGCTGGCTCCTGTTGCCATTTTCTATTTTCATTATTAATTACTCGGAAGCGTTCTTAAATTAATTTTATATTAAGTTTATATTGCAAAATAAAAATAAACTTTAATGTTTTTTTTTTTTTTTTTTTTTATCAAGAGTATGATTTCTCTCTCGCAGGAGGAATTAGGTATTTATTTAATTGAGGTCTAATATCCGATCAAATGGCGAAATCTACGGCCGTTCCCAGCGTCGAATTATCCTTTAGCGTTCTTTCACGCTTTGACTATAACGAAAAGTCGCGTTCAAATGCGCCTCTAAGAATCATTGCTCGCTTTTTATATGCACCATTTCGCGTCGCTCTTAACAGGATGCCCGAATACTTTCTAGCGCTGATCTACCGTTAGTTTGGGATTCAACTTCCGCGAATCTTTTTATTGGTCTTTGAACCATACGTGATTATCTTTTCTTTTATTTTTACTGTGCAAAGTACAAGTGTAATGGTAATTATTTATAAATTGAATAATATTTGCATTTGCAATAGGATCAATGATTGCGACGATTAGCATTGTATTGTAATTATGATTAATCGCTTTCATAAATTGTCTGTTAACGCGCATATTTCCTATATGATCACGTAATTATAAAAATGGACGGTACATTTACTGATTCCTTTCATCTACTGAATAATTCGCATAGTTGACATTTAAATTTCTCTGAATGAACGCGAAGGATGCGCGATTTCAGCTTCCGTATTAACGAGTTATCCTTGCGAAGAAACGTCTTGTATTTTAATTCCCCGTGTAAGATTTTACAAAATATATTTTACGCCTGTTTCATATACACGAAAAACTTTCTGATATGAACTCTGAGAACGTTCGCCCTCCAATGACAAATATGAATCATAGAAGGTGAACAGGTTTGACTTGAACGATTACTATCGATTAAAACTGTTTTCGAGAGCAACTCCAAGGATATCGATAACTGCTTATATTAAACGGTAGACGATCTCGCATCGCGGTTAATGTCGGTGACGTTTTCTTCTCAAGCAGACTCTTCGCACTCGCGTACATGTACATATACACAGTTGTGACGCGCGCGTCCGGATTCTCTGATAAAACCGTTATAATCGACGAAGATCGATTGTTGAGCGAGGCGGTGGCAGCATGCCAGAGCATTTAGCTCACCGCAGAAAGATTTCCTGTCGAGGACACCTTGTAATCGCGAATAATCATAATCTCATCGCGGTTTGTCCCGATGGATAGTTCCTAAGGATCACAAACATAACGGATCCTTGCATTCAACTCGAACGAGATTGCAGTTATTTTACGGGAATTAGTTTCTTACCTTAACTCACCGCGTTAAAAATTGTGCTTTTTTATTTCGATCTTGTACATTTTTCCCGAGTAGATATGCGTGATTAGTTTCTGTAGCTGGCCGTTAAATCGCGGTGACAACATTCCTACGAAAACGTGTGTGTTTCGTAATTTCTCTATCGAGGTTTAATAACATGTCGTGCTTGGTATCGTTAATCGATAGCTAATTTATGATCTAACAATCATTGGTACTGTTATTGTAATCGACGATTAATTTTGTTCGATGACAGACACAGAAGTGTGATACGAATCGCGATAAGAAAGCAAGTAGCGAATAAAGGATAATATCTATTAATCTCGCACTTGACGCACTTGACCAGTCAATTAATATTCTTTTCCTGAAAATTTCTTTTTGACAGCTGTAATTCTTACGACCGACGTTTCCTGATCTCCGATTATCTTATTCGTTACTGCAACGAAATCCCAAGGCGCGACATGCGATTAAGGAAGAGTTTTCGCACGAGCTCCCACGACGCAATCGGAAGCGCCGAATCCGGGGAGGCCTAATTACTTGGTCGCTAATTGAACGCGAAAACAGTCGCACGACCGCTTGCTCCAGTTTGCGTCAGATTGTATGCCTCGACAATGGCACGTCGGTTGCATAAAAGCGACTGTATAACGGCGTGAATCACGAAATATAATAAACTTTCGCGATATGTTGCTACGCCGATTTCCCCCCCCCCCTCTCTCTCTCTATCTATCTATCTCTCTTTGTCTCTCTGTCTATCTTCCGTTTGCGAAGTACATCGTCGTACATCGGTGCATAGGCGCAGTGCATATAAGATCGCTTTCCAGTGGTTCCCACGAGTTCGCTCATCCGCGAATCTGCGGCCGTTGCGTCATATGTCTACCCGCAATCGCATGCGACTTGGGAAACGCAACTACAATCATGCATACAAGACATTTTGTATGCATTAACCGTTATAACTACATATATTAACGCCTTATATATTCTTTAAGCAGGTTTAGATTTTATTCGGAGATTTTATCCCAAGAAAATCTTTAGGAGATACATACGATATATAATCATTTATTTAAATATATCTTATAATATATCTTATATCCACCTCTCCCCCTTCCTCAAGGGGCTGATGCGGCGCGAGAAATAGAAGATGCGGTATTTTACGGTTAATGGATACAGGTGTGTGCGGTGTGCAACGTCACGTCATCAATAATAATCTCGCGGCCAGTGATGGTTATCGCGACACTCGGTTACGTGGCTGCAGCTGTCACAATTTAGCTGCAGAAACCGTAAGGAATTTTATGAGAATTGGCGCGTATTCGACTCGGAATGCTCAGAAATACCAGATGATAATCACGAAAGAATGTGAAAAGCATTCTTTCGCGATTAATACGATGAAGGCGAGAAAAAAATTAAAGATTAATTGCGTCGAGGTAATAGCTAAATCTTGTCGCGATTACATATCACGTTGCATCGTTAAATATTTCTAAGATAAAAGCTTTATACCCGTATTCATAGTCCGTCCTTGAGGAATAAGGATTCCTTGTTCCTCGTTCCACGTTTCATAAACTTTCCTTGACCGAACAAGGAATCTTACTGGCACCCTTATCTCAAGGAAGGTCACGAGCTTCCTTGAGGAGTGATGCGACCTTTTTAGTAGACGATACGCAGAATATAACCAAATATAACCTCCAAAAGTTAGTTTCGTTACATTTCAATCTGTGGTTTTGTGGTTATTTGTTGTCGCGCTCTCAAACTGAATGTGTATAAAGGAAAAGGGGATAATGGATAATAAATTTTTAAATGATTCTGACGATGGATTTGAAGACGAAAATCCAGAGAATCGGATTCTGTGGCGGATTCCGAAAAGATACATTCGCGATTGGGAAAATCCCGTGGAATTTTTTGAAGATACGAAAAAGTTTTCGTATGTATTATATGAAATTAGTTGCAGGCAGCATAAAACGGTGCTTCCTCCAGTCGGTCACTAAAAATCCCTAAAATATTTCTTCCTTCTGAAAGGAAGATTCGAGGTCCATCTATGAAACAAGGTGGCCTTGCAGATTCAAGGAATCCTTCATGGAGGCTTCCTCCGTCCTTAAAATAAGGAAGGACTATGAATACGGGTATTAGTCAATCAACGAGCCTTTTCGAAAAAATCCAAGAGAAATCCGTGAGAAAATTTACGCGTATCGCGACCGTTGCATCGTCTACGCGACGATATCTACGATCGGTTAATTATAATCATCCGACGTGAAATTAACGCCTACTCACGTAAAGATTTTCTTGTTTGTTGCAGAAATATGCTGATAAGAGAATTGGCGGCCGTTTGGATCACCGTCCTCTTGTGCCATCTTCAGCTAACGGAGTCTCAGGTGAGCATTCAGCTATATGTGTGGTATACCTCATCGCATCCAAGTTTCGAAAGCATTCGGTATTACGTTAACTGTTAGGAGTCAACTGCGATTATTCACGGCTATAATCGGCGTTCATGATCCTCTCGCATATTACATGCGAGCCGCACGTTTCCGTTGAATTACAAATTAACCGCTCGTTTATATATCGTCATCTCTCACGTGATCCAAGAACAGTTATTCTTGCCTTACCAGAGAGATTTGATAAAAATATCCCAGGCAGTTTTTACCTTGATCGCACCAATCCGACGAAGAATTTGAGCGTCCGGACGAAGGTAATTTTCTCGGAGAACAAAGAAAGAGAGTTGCGGCCCTGCCCTATACGAGACAGGCGAAAGAGCGGTCAGAAGAAAGACACGCTAGGCGAGGAACTCGCGCGATACGAACTCTTGATCGAGAGAGATTCTTGGAAGAGAGAGGGGTTTGAAACCGCGGGTTATGAAGTAATTGGTATGTCGGCGGCGAACTCTCCGTAGAAGTTACCAGAGTATGCCGCAGCTCGTTTCCACGAGATGTGGCATATGTGAGGTGAAAGTGAATTTCATACGCAAGTGCGCCCGCGCGAGCCGTTGAGAGTGCCGCTCAATCACACACGCATACATACGCACGCACGCACACACACACACACACACACACACACACACACACACACACACACTTCTACACATAAATTACAACATTTTAATTACAAAACGTGGCGATCTGATACGCGAGAGGGGAGATAACGTAACGCGAATGTGCAAGTCTCTGAGACAGGCATTTCTGCAGACGATGCTTTGATGCCTTGGATGTTTCCTTGAAAAGTGAGATATTTGCTTCCAAAAGACTAGCGATCTGTTTAGCAATTATTAGTGTGAAAAATTAAAGATCTTGGAGATATGTGGAGGAAATGCTAAAAATTCTTAACATTTTTCTGGTAAAGTAGATTTTAATTCTATAATATCTTTGCTCGCGTTATATATCCCATGTACTTTCGATAGATCTTCCATCAGATTAAAATTTAATGGCAGCTCAACTTTTTTCGTGTGCGAATCATTATTGCATTATCCTCACAATAATCTAATAAACATATTTTAAGTGATATTATAGTATCACAAGCGAATGAATTTACATGGAACCGCACGTGCGATATACGGGGGGGGGGGGAGGGGGAAAGGTATTACAGATGTCTTAATTTTCGACCCGAGTTGTGCAAAAATGCACGAAGGCGCAGATACACACAGCTAATGCATAACTCGCACCTTTCTCAGGAATGTAGTCACCGTTATATCACTGATACATACATGCGTGCGAAGCGACGTCGAAATACAGAGACGAGAAACGCGTTCGAGTCACTCTCTCGAAGTTAGCGGGTACTTTCTGCGCTCTTAAGAGACGGAAGAGACGAAGAGATCGTTGAACGGATTGCGTCTCCACTTTCTCCCGATAACAATGCGGCGTCTAATATCGTCTGAATTTAGCCCGCGCCATTACACAGAAGCGTTGTAAACCCATTGAAGGGTACATAGAATTTTCAGATATAAAGCAATCGTGAAAAATTCAACATGTATGATCTTGTGATGTGATAATCTTTTAGCGAAAATTGGGTTGATCTGTTGATGAAATCATCAATCTTTATACAGTTTTGATATTCTTGTTGTCCTTTAAGCTCAACAGGAATTTGCCTAACAAAATTAGATGGTATAATTTAGAAAAGATTTTTCACCTATTTTGCGATATTTTAATCTGATATTATTTAATAGCTTATCGATAAATATTATATAGTTTATTTAGAAAATTCTTGATATTTTTTGCTATTAAATATAATAACAAATTTTTATATCAGCCGGTAATTTAGAGAAGTTTCTTTTAATGTAATATAAAAATAATTCAATGCGCTTTTAATATTATCATATTTTAAGATGCAGCTATCAATTATTAGCTAATAGTCTACCGTCAAGTGCGTTAACTATCAACATTAACTAAACATGCTCCGTTTCTGTTGCAGGTTCCTACTGCAAATGTCTTCACCTGTCCAAACGGTGAGTAATAATATTTACTGATGGCGCGTGAGCCTCGCATACGGTAACCATCCGTTACCTTCTTTTAAAAGGTTGCATCCGGTGTTCACGTATCTATTTAGACAGGTTTAGAGATGGTGGAAGAAGTTTAGGGATCGTAAACGTGCTCTACGCAAGCGTCGAGCGAATAGTTCTCGAAGGTTTGAATATAATATGATGGAAGTAATCCGTATATATGCGACCCCTCACGAGTAGAATCCCGCGAATCGATAGCGATATCGTGTGCGAGATTACATGAAAGTTGTTTCACGATTATTTTTTCGAACGATTCACTCAAATTAATCCTTGTAGAAATCGCCATCGTCGAAGCAACAGGCCAGTTTGAAGATTAGGCGACTCTTACTTTCACGATCGATCACCGATGAATATTAGAACTTTCGCGGATTACGAGAGACGTAGCGCGTAATAAAAACCGTAGAATAATTTTCACGATTATTGCATTGTAAGAACTTATTACGGTTAATGACATGCAGTTCGCCCCGTTCGGATAACTACGGGAAAGATCAATCACGCGACTGTCGAAGAAAGTAGCACTCGCTAGGCGAGTCTCTCCGAGGGAACAAAACATGATTCTATTAAAATAATAACTTTCGGCTCATTTTCCCAGAATAATTACTATCAAGTAATAATTTGTGAGAAAGATTTCTCACTTGAATTCTCACTTCGATCAAATAATTCTTCAGTTTGCGGGAGATCAAGTTCTCTCGTGTCATGTATGGAAAATTGCTTTCGCGCAGTCAACGGATACAGTTGCAAATGAGGGAAACCGACTAAGGGGATTCTTTTTTTTTACTAGGCCGCGTCGCGTCACTGCGTACGTTTAAACACGCTTTGAATCGCAAATTCGAGAGCCGGCAATTATACGCCGCGCCCTCTACACGAGAGTTTCGAAAATGAGGCGCGCACGAGTGTCCGATAAATAAATCTCGTAAGAGACAATAAGGATAAAGCTAGCATCAGATTATGCGCGTATTCGCAATTCGTGATTCGTAATTCGCGATTTGTGAACGGTATACAGAAATCTGATTGGTTGACGAATTATAAACGAATCGCAAATACGCGCATAGTCGCTACAGGCGCTAACTTAAGAGTTTGTCCATTCGTAACTGCTCCACTTTTCCTCCTTACTCGCCGATGCAACTAAGTAGGTTGCACGTACCATATGGGACCGGTCGGTGTCATTAGCCATAAGTCGTCGCATTTGAAAAATTGCAAGTGCTATTTTCTTCCGCGTAAGTGTGCGTTTTCTATTTTTTCTCATTCTTTCTTCGACTAATCTACGATTCTTGTTTGGTCACGTCTTCCTAACAGTTGCATATCGAGATATAATAGAAACGCATGTCGAGTAAATGAAAGCAATTATTTAGAATAAATACATATCGTATTATACGGCAACTGACTCTAATAGATATGAAGATTACAAAATAAAATAACTCGCTTAATATCAGATACGGCTATATGTTTAGAGATTAAGAGTAGAATTTTAATTTTGAAAAATAAGTGTTGTCAATCAATGTATTGCACAATCATCATGTTAATATAATATGTTACGTTTATCTGATGATCGATATGCAAACTATTTAGACGTAACTTTCTATTTGCATAAATATTCCTCTATTAATATGCTAAATGCCAATATCTGTTGCGATATACATGTTGTCACTAACGTCATACATAAAACATTTTTACATTCCGCGCATTATATGGACTTTCGAAAATATCGAATATATATTTCAAGGCATTAGAATTTTAAGATTAATTGAAATTACGATAAAGAATATATTCTCGAATCGCAACATGCAGCCAGTTTTAGAAATGAGCTCGTTTTATGTCTGGCAGTTTTCAGGAGGCTCCATCTAATACGATTGAGTCGAAAATCTTGATCCGGTATATAATAATGAAGGGTCGTAATGGCGGGGGATCAGGTAGAGTTTCAGAGGCTGTGTAGAAAGACAGGACGAGACGGCATTCCTAAACCGTGAATCCTCTGCGGCATCTCTCCGTCTTCTCTTCTCTCTCCATCTTTCCATCCAATTATGGCTCGCCTTGTTTCGTCCTCGTCCTCGTCTTCATCGCCGTCGTCGTCATCATCATCGTCATAGTACACATAGCGGATCCTAAAAATATACGACGGCTTGTATTCGCGCGCTACGGTTATCACCTTCCACTCGGAGGAGGAAACTCGACCGAGCACAAACCGTCGTACGGGATTCCAAAAAGTAGAACATCCGGCAACACACTCGCTCATCTGCTTTACGCGATCATCCGTCGTGCTTCGTACCCGCTCGCTGACGTTTTTGCCGGAAGAACGGAGAAACAACTGGAAAGAAAAGAAAAAGGCAGAGACGGTCTCTTTCCGCGTATACTTGCGTGCCAGTCAATGATCTAAAATCTAAACTAATCTAAAGGATCATCATCCTTCCGCTATTCGGCTAACAAGATAAAATACATATTTCAATTGTCGCAGTTTCTATCTTGTAGCTTCGTTCTTACGTTTTACGATTTCAGATTTTGTAGATTTCAAACTCGGTTTCCGCGATTTTTTTCACATCCCACAACTTTTATCTTTTATGATAGCGATATCGCGTTTTGTCTCTCTCTCTCTCTCTCTCTCTCTCTCTCTCTCTCTCTTTATTTCTTCCATTTTTCGATATTAATTACGAGTTGTTGTGTTGTCGATGTTATTTCGCGATTGCTGGTTGCAATATCACGTGTCTATCCGCGGAGAGAAAATAATATTTCACACACGTTCTCCGAACGAGAAATGCTAATGGACGCCGAGAGAACTGTGTGCGTAGCGCGAGCATGGCCGTTTGACCTTTTGAAAGAAAGGAAGGTCGTCACATCGAGTCTTTCCCAGCGCCAACTGCATCAGCTACATGACTGAGTAATGTCGCGTCTTTCGTTTCTCTTCAACGCAACTCATGCGTTTCAATGAAGCGTCGGACGTTTTCAATTGCATTGCGCGGAAAATTTTTTATTTCGTCATAATGTATATTAAAAATAAAATATTTTTCTATTTATAAAAGCAAAGAAACTTAACTGTTTAAAAATTATAGTACCATAACAATTACATTGGAAAATATTCAATTTACAGAATAGCATTTTGTTTATCATTTAATATGTTCATACATTTAATTGGTTTCAGGAAGTATTAGTGATTAGTGGTAAAATGATCAGGAAATGATGAAATGATTGAAATCTGCTACAATCGAACAATGCTAATATTATTTGATAGCTAGTAGAAATCATCGATAATGTACATAAAAGTGTAGTTGCTAGATACTCAGTACTCTGCGTTGATACCAAAATATAAAGAAAAAATTATATATAAGTACTCTGCGTTGATACCACTGCTT
>NW_027223334.1:5094519-5227796 GCF_030449975.1 Polyergus mexicanus
AAGCAGTGGTATCAACGCAGAGTACTAATAGCATCGGTCCGCGCATAGGCTAGCAAAGTGGGGAGAACATGGCAACATACTCAATACCGTATACGGCTTCTGTGGGTGGAGACCTGCGCGAAACGAACGAGTTTTCGTCCGACCCGATGTTATTCTCTCTTTGGACGGAGTATAGCGTTATTTCTTACCAAAAACTGAGACAAAAAGTCCTGAGCCATTTTTTTTATAACGCTTAATAAAGGAATTATTATTGAATAAAGTCTGGTCAATCAAGCGTACCAGGCGCACGTCGGTGAGCTGCGCGCTGTGAAATGTGAGCTGCGCGCTGTGAAATGTGCGCTGCCGCATACTACCAGGCGTGCGGCTCATCGACGTGCGCCCGGCTAAAGGTCGGCGCTGATTGGCCAGACTTCACTCAATAATAATTTCTTTATTAAGCGTTATAAAAAAATGACTCAGAACTTTTCGTCTCAATTTTTGGTAAGGAATAACGCTGTGTACTTAGTGGGCGGTCATTGCGGGTCATCCTGTATATATAAGAATTATATATAGAAAATATTAATTAACTTTGTCTCATCATTGCTTTACAAAGGTTATTGAAGGATAAATGCTCCTGCGTTCACCATAAGCGTTATTTCATTAAGATAACTATGAAATACTACGCTTTCTTCTTAACTGAAACTTTATTTTACCATCGCTTTTTACCATCTAATTTACATATTCCGTCGATCAAAGATACCGCGAATCACAATATTTCCTGTTATAAGACAAGATTCTGGCTGCAGCGAGTTGGTTTACTTTGATCAAACCACTGATACGAATCGATTTCGCGGAAACTCGGGAGCAATCCCAGACGATCAACGGCACGCTGTGAAATAAAAACTTTTGCTCGAAGCAATAACTAGATATAAACTTATGCGCGATATATTTCCCTTCTCATTAATCAGTAGAAAAAATTATTCCGTTGCGAATTTTCATGTAGATTACGATAAACCGGATCAAAATACCGATAAAATGATTAACAAGGAAATTTGGTAGAAACTAGACTAGAATACAAAAGTAAGCAAAAATATATGTAGGTGAACCGATAACACAATTCGTCTAACCGTCGAGTTGTCATCACCGAGATGGAGTTTAACTACTATTTTAAGGTCCCTGTCGACTCTGACTGTCAACTCCCTAAGGCGTGTGGTCTAAAAACGAACGAGGCCGTTGTGTCCGTCACTGTCAGTACGGGTCACCGATTAACCGCCTTTTCTATCTTCTATGTATCTATGTACTCACCGGTATAGGATGGGCAAAGTATCCGGTTGCTCAGGAAACGCTCGCGAAATCTTGGAATAAGACTTCCCGCATACAAATGTGTTTGCCGGAAATTTATAACTTCCAACAAGAAATCTCACGAGTACGATAAATCAAAGTGTACAGAAACTTATATTTACGAAGCCTTTATCGTGTGTTTAGAACATTAATCGATTAAATAATAATGTAAATAACCTAATCTAATTTAAATAATAATGGCGTTAGAATGATATTTTTAGCAAATACTACAATATAGAGATTACGTTCTTATTGTGATGCGTTATTACAGCTTTGCATTCAATCTCTATCTAAACAGACAGTTTAATGCCACTTTTTTTACGCAGGATGGGAACTGCGAGGCATACACTGTTATAAATTCTTCAACATCAGGCATTCCTGGGAAAAAGCGGCGGAATTATGCAGGAGGTAAGCCACGCACTATCGATCTTTTCATTAATTTTGCTGTCTAAAGTTTGACTTTAATAAAATAAGTCCGATATCTCCTGTAAATAAAAAAGTAAAAAGTCGTAATACAGATTGTTGTCTCAATCACTTTAAAAAATAAAAGGTTCAGAAAATTCCGTTTCTCTCGTATGACATTACGCGAGATAGGCTATCGATGATTCTGACGGTCTATTGCAGATACGGAAGCGAGCTGATGGTGGTCGAGTCGTACAGCGAGAACAACATGTCGGCAAGCATGATCGGCCGGCATTTGGATCATTACTGGCTAGGTCTCGCTTCGCTCGACGATTTACGGACCAACACACTCGAATCCGCCGCAGGAATGCTCGTCTCTCAATACGCCGGTTCGTATGCAGTTCTGTTTCATTCGACGAGCGGATTCTGCGCGATTGGATCCCGTACCTGAACGCATCCTCCAATTATTCTTTTGCCTTTCTTTTTTATCTCTCTCTCCCTCTCTCTCTCTTTCTTTCCCAAGTGCGCAACCATCTCTTTGCCATTAACGATCGACTGCTAAAAGACCTTGACCGATATTCGACGCAATGCAATGCGGTTTGCAAGTCCAACTCTCAAAGAGAATAAGGATCCTGGAGCGAGATAAATGCTTAACATTCTTAAGCATACATTAAACACATTTTTAAAGTCTATTTGATCAAAGAAATACAATTTTGTCATTTATCTCTTTTTTCTCTAAAGCTTCCTCAGTTCTATACAAACCTTTTTATTTTTAATTGCTTGAAATTAAAAACTTGAAATATTAATTACTAGAAATTATTCTATCAATGTCGAATTTTATTGAGAAAAAATCAATTTAAAATTGGTTAAAAAATTTACGGTAAAATAATATTCATCAACTATAATATATCTATAATATATTGTATTTCTTTCTAATTTTTATTTTTAAAATAATGTTTCTTAAAAACTGAGATAATTATTACATACAAAAAAAAAGAAATCAGAAATTATTTTTTTATATAAATGTAATAAATATTATTAAAAAATGTAATATAAAAAATAATAATATATACAGAGTAGGGCATTTATATTGAGACACCTAAATATCTAAAAAATAAAGCAAGATAGAAAGAAATGTTTCAGACAAAAGTTGTTCGGTTCTAAGAAGGTTATAAAATGGTGCCATTAGTTTGACCTTGAATGGAGACGCTTCGGAGATTTCAATGTCAATCTTGTTTTTTTTAATGGAAACACCCCAATTTTTTTACATAAATCGATTTTTTGCAATATTTTACATAACAAGTTATAAGGGTATGATGGCCAAAAGTTCAATAGTTTACGAGTTATTTTATACTTTATTTTATTATTTTACTTTGACATAATTTTACATAAACTATGAAATATCTCATAAAATTATTTATTTTGCAATAATGTTACCTTAATATTTTAAACTCAAAAAATGAGAAACATTAATTGGCGTAAAGAAAATATAATACAATTAATTTTAAGAAATAAATTTTATTTTATTAAATGCTCAAAATGATCAACGTCAATACACTTTTGAATACGTTTAATAAGAGATTGATGAACGTTTAACAAAGTCATCCTATCAATATCGCGACAAGCATTTTTAATACGTTCTTTCATATTTTTTGGCGTAGTTGGTCTGATCTTGATATACGATTCCTTTAAGAAACCCCTACAAAAAAAATTTAAATATGTTAAATCTGGTGAACGGTCAGGCCAATGAACCGTTTTTCCTAGTTCTATTCACCTATTATTATAATCTCTGTTTAATATTTCTCGAGCTTCACATGAAAAATGCGCTGGACAACCATTTTGCTGAAACGACATACGCATTCTTAGTTCGTAAGGTAGTTCATCAAGTAGTGTATTGGTAGTTCTTGATCTAAAAAATCTCTGTACTTTTATCCATTCAACGTCCCATCAAAAAAGTAAGATCCAATTAATGTATCACCAATAATTCCGCACCATATGTTAACATTCCATAGCCGCTGATGTTCAACTTCTTCTAACCATTTTGGATTTTCTACAGCCCAGTAATGCACGTTATGTCAACTGACTTCTCCACAATTTATGAAAGTTGATTCATCAGAAAATAAGAAAGAAAGAAAAAAATTGTTATTTCTTTCTATTTTTTGTTGCGTCCAACGACAAAACGTCATTGGATTTTGAAAATCAGTATTACTTAGCTCTTGATGTAATGAGATGTGATACGGGTGGAATTTATTATGTTTAAGTATTCGCAAAATACTTCTTCGAGATATTTCAGTATTGCGAGAAATACTACGAGAAGATATTATTGGATTCCTAGCTACTGTTGCTAATACGATAGTTTCATTATTTTCATCAGTGACAGTCTTTGATCGTTTTCTTTTTTTTTCACGAACATCTCCATTTCCTGAAAATTGTTTCACAACACGATAAAATGAATAACGTAATGGAATATTTCTCTCAGGATATCGTAATGCGTATAAATTTTGTGCTTTATAGATGTTTCTTCGAGATTCACCATAAATAAAAATCATATTAATTTTTTTTTTCCAAAGTTGATCTTTCTTTTTTAACTAAATAAATTGTTTTTGCTTAAATAGTACACAAGAAGAAAATGACTAGCATAATACTTTCGTACTACATTATTTGCTTCTTAATGAGCAACTAAATAACTTTTATGTCAATAATTTTGAAGACGCGCGTTGTATTATTATGTCAATAATTCCTTACCAAACGTACACAATAATGTTATTATTGTGTAATAATAACATTATTGTGTACGTTTGTTAAGAAATTATTGACATAATAATACAACGCGCGTCTTCAAAGTCATTGACATATTGTGTAATAAAAACAATTATTATGTAATAATAACATTATTGTGTACGTTTGGTAAGGAGTTATTGGCAATACATTTATTGAGTCGTACTACACCAGAAAATATAAAAAAACATATTATAAAAGCTTGTCGCGTAAAGTATAAAATATCTTGTAAACTATTAAACTTTCGGCCATCATACCCCTATAACTTTTTATGCAGAATATTGCAAGGAATTTATGTAAAAAATTGGGATGTTTCCATTAAAAAAAACAAGATTGACATTGAAATCTCCAAAGCGCCTCCACCCAAGATCAAACTAATGGCACCATCTTATGACCCCCTTAGAACCGAACAACTTTTGTCTGAAACATTTCTTTCTATGTTGCTTTATTTTTTTCAATATTTAGGTGTCTCAATATAAATGCCCCACCCTGTATATACAGGGTGGCCCACATAAAGTGTAACAAGCTAATAACTCTAAAAATATTTGTCAAATCAAAAAATTATTAAGGAGAAAGTTTCATGTTTTCGAGGAACCTTTCTAACTACATAAACATAAAATTGCCCCCGCTCCCTCTCTAAAGGGGGCGGAGGATAACTTTAAAATTTTAAACTGAACTCCCCATTTTTTATTGCACATTCTTATAGCTTATCTCGAGAGATTTTCAAAACATAAAATATTTTTTCATTAAGTACTTTTTGAGTTATTTTATATCTTAATCTGACATATTTTGATATAAAAAATAAAATATCTCGTAAAATATTTAATTTTCGATCATTTTAGCGTAATACTTTTATATACAGAATAATGAAACAAATCAATTAGTGCAAAAAAACAAATAATTGTTTAAAAAAATATATTGCAAATAATTACATATTGTTTCTTAAAAATAATTTTTTTTACACTAATTGATTTGTCTTATTATTCTGTATATAAAAGTATTACGCTAAAATTATCGAAAACTAAATATTTTACGAGATATTTTATTTTTTATATCAAAATATGTAAGATTAAGATATAAAATAACTCAAAAAGTACTTAATGAAAAAATACTTTATTATAGTGTTTTGATAGTGCTCTCGAAATAAGCTATAAGAATATGCAATAAAAAATGGGGGTTACATTTAAAATTTTAAAATTACCTTCCGCCTCCTTTAGAGGGGGAGCGAGGGCAATTTTATGTTTATATAGTTAGAAAGGTTCTTCGAAAACATGAAACTTTCTCTTGAGTAATTTTGTGATTTGACAAATATTTTTAGAGTTATTAGTTTGTAACTCTTTACATGGGCCACCCTGTATATATATATATATATATATAAATTTATTATTTTAGTAAAAATTTTCAAGCACATTACACAAACATATTACAAAATTAAGTGGTTGATGCAAACATATCACTCAAAATCGTTCTCGTACACAAGCGGGACTAGTATTTCTATCAAGGTCACGGAAACACGGAACTCGCGTACGCGGCACAAAGACACACTTTTCCCACAACAATGCCGAGACATCGTTGTTTTGTGTCCATTTACTATACAGACTACAACTTCCCCTTTTAGAGCATTTACACACTGTGCGCACCACTAAACTTCATTATTAATTAAGCGTTAAAAGTAGTTAGCAATGTATATACTTATTACTAACTAACATAACAAATATGAAGTAATTCGATACAATCCACAGCCAGAAATATGTATTATTTAAGACATATTTGCATTCTTAACGTTGTTACTATAATCATTCAGCTATATATATACTTATATTATACATATGTAATTTGATTACAAGAGAGAAAGAGAATAAAGTTTTTTAAAATATTTTTAATCTGATCATTAAAATATTTTCAACAACCAGATTAAAAATGATTTTTACATTAAAAAAAAATAGGTTTCTGGGCGCCGAGGCAACCAAATCCACACTCGGGTGAGTGCGTAGACGTCGCCTTGACGGACGACCGACAAACGTGGGAATTGACCACGTGCGAGTCACTTCTTCCTTTCATGTGTCGTGCCAACGCCTGTCCTTCCGGTAAGTTCTACCGTCACGTGAATCGGCGACTTAGCTTTCCGTATTTCATGCGTGAAACGAAATGATAATCCTCACCCTCCTCCCTGTAACTATGATACATCCGCAGGTTCGTTCCACTGCTCGAATGGCAAGTGCATCAACGCGGCGTTCAAGTGCGACAAGCAAGACGATTGCGGCGATTATTCCGATGAGCTGGACTGTCCGGCTAATTGCCAATATTATATGGCGAGCAGCGGCGACGTCGTGGAGAGTCCGAATTACCCGCATAAATATGCACCCCTCAGCAATTGCAAGTGGACACTCGAAGGCCCTCAAGGGCACAATATTCTTTTGCAAGTAAGTCTTTTCCGTTCAATGGATCTCTTTTAATAAAATAACATTTAATGTAGAAAAATCTTGTTTAATACAGAGAAGTTTTGCTTCTCCTCAAAATCAGAATTAAACGATAAATAAAAACAAGCTATAATTCGTGTATTCCAGTTCCAAGAATTTGAGACCGAGAAGAGCTTCGACATAGTGCAGATCCTCGTAGGCGGTAGAACCGAGGAGAAGTCCGTGAATCTTGCGACTCTTTCCGGCAAACAAGAATTGAGCAACAAACTTTTCGTCTCGGCCTCGAACTTTATGATTATCAAGTTCAGCACTGACGCTTCGGTGGAGAGGAAGGGTTTCCGCGCTTCCTGGAAAACCGAGCCGCAGACTTGCGGCGGAATTCTTAGAGCGACACCGCAAGGACAGGTGCTCACGTCTCCGGGATATCCGCAGAATTATCCTGGAGGACTCGAGTGCCTATATATTCTGCAGGCTCAGCCGGGACGCATAATGTCCGTAGAGGTAAATTGAAATCTTCTATGTATCTGCTTTATTTTAGTCGCAATTTTATATGATCGCTTGTTTAATACGGCAAATTTAAAACTTTTTTAAATGAAAAAAAAAAAAAATACGAAACATTGGCAAAACTTACGAATGCATTTGACTTTCTCGTTTCTAGATCGAAGACTTGGATCTCGAGATGAATCGAGATTACATTCTTGTCAGGGACGGAGATTCACCTATGAGCCGACCGATCGCGCGTTTCACGGGAAGATCAGAGGAAAATCCGGCGGTGATCATGTCCACCGGAAACAATTTGTATCTGTATTTTAAAACAAGTCTTGGCGATTCCAGGCGTGGTTTCAGCATTCGCTTCACGCAAGGCTGCAAGGCTACGATCATCGCGAGAAATGGCACGGTTCAATCGCCTTCCTACGGTCTCAACGATTATCCTAATAACCAGGAATGTTTGTACAGAATCAGAAATCCGGATAGAGGACCGCTGTCTCTGAAATTTCTCAGTTTCAACGTTCATAAAACTGACTATGTGCAGGTAAGATTACAATCACGTTATGTAAATAAAAAAGCTTCGTATCGCGCGAAATCGTTAACTTTCCTTTTCTCTCGCGGAATTGACAGATATACGATGGTTCCAACACGAACGGTCTGCGCTTACATTCCGGAAACGGTTTCACCTCTAACACTCGACCCAAAATCACGCTCACTGCGGAAAGCGGAGAAATGCTCGTCAGATTTGCCTCCGATGCTTTGCACAGCAGCACCGGTTGGCAAGCTGAATTTTCTGCCGGTAAATTATATTATATTTTATTTCTTGTAATTTGTCATTTTATAACAAAATCTTTTTAATATATAATTATATTATAATATTAATTACTATAATATATGTACAATAATATATATATATATATATATATATATATTGATATATATACTTTGTATATAAATTATGTTTTTTTATTAATGCATAAAGTGTGAAATAGCTGTGTGCTCGATATGACAAAAAAAGATTCTATTATAGATTGTCCGCCATTGCAACCCGGCGAAGGAGCATTAGCGTCGAGTCGAGACACAGCTTTCGGCACGATAGTTACGTTCTCTTGCCCGCTAGGACAAGAATTCGCCACAGGAAAGTCGAGAATCTCCACGGAGTGTCTCCCTGGAGGAAACTGGTCTGTTACATATATTCCCAAATGTCAGGAAGTATACTGCGGTCCCGTACCTCAAATCGACAACGGATTCTCGATTGGCTCCTCGAATGTTACTTATCGCGGACTGGCAACCTATCAATGTTACGCGGGATTCGCGTTTCCTTCCGGAAGGCCGACGGAAAAGATTTCATGCCTGGCGGACGGAAGATGGGAAAAAAAGCCATCCTGTTTAGGTACGTTAAATTATACGCAATTAGTGTGAAATAATTATGAAATTAAAACGCGAAATAATATGTAATAAAAAAAATATGCCTATCTCTTTCAGCATCTCAATGTGCTCCACTGCCGGAGGCTCCTCATTCTAACATAACTATCTTGAATGGAGGTGGCCGAAGTTACGGCACGATTGTTAGATTCGAGTGCGAACCCGGTTATGTACGAAGTGGACATCCCGTTATCCTTTGCATGAGCAACGGAACCTGGTCCGACGAAGTGCCAACGTGTTCTCGTGAGTAGTAAACCGCTGTAAAACATGCTAATAGTATTTAATTAATTTAACATTGATGTACAATTACATTGACAAAAACGGCATTTATTTTTTACAGGGGCTAAATGTCCGCTACTGCCGACGATTAAAAACGGATTTGTCGTCGATACCGGCAGAGATTACTTCTTTGGCGATGAAGCCAGGGTGCAATGTAACAGAGGCTACAAACTAACTGGAATAAATATCATACAATGCGGACCCTATCAACGATTCGATAACGTACCGACTTGCGAAGGTAGAGATTTTATAGCGTTAACAAAATTATTCATCGCATTGAGACGAATATGTTTATAGACATAAACGAGTGCGCGTCAAGCCAATGCGATCTGGCATCCACGGAGTGCATAAACAATCCAGGTGCATTTACTTGCAAATGTAAGCCGGGATTCGCACCGACTATGGAGTGTCGACCTATCGGCGATCTCGGGCTAATCAACGGTGGCATTCCCGACGAGTCGATCACGGTTTCTAGCTCGGAAAATGGATACACAAAAACCGTAAGATGCTAAGTTTTCAAATCAATCCTCTTTTCTCTCTTTTTCTGTGTGATATACTTATATGTATCTCTCTAAAGGGAATTCGTTTAAACAACGGCGACGGCTGGTGCGGCAACAACATCGAGCCGGGCACGAATTGGGTGATAATCGACATGAAAGCACCGGCCATCATTCGCGGCTTTCGCACACAGGTTGTAGCCAGATTGGACAGCAACATCGCGTACACGTCAGCCGTGCGGATTCAGTATACGAACGATCTGACGGACATCTTCAAGGATTACACTAATCCGGACGGCACACCGGTGGAGTTTAGGATTTTAGAGGCGACACTCTCCGTTTTGAACCTGCCGGTGCCAATTGAGACGCGCTACATAAAATTCAAGATACAGGATTACATCGGCGCGCCGTGCATGAAGTTAGAGATAATGGGCTGCACGAGGCTAGAATGCGCCGATATCAACGAGTGCGCGATCAGGAACGGCGGCTGTCATCAGAAGTGCATCAACAACCCCGGCGGCTACTCCTGCATGTGTAACACTGGTTTTGAATTATACAAGGGCAACGGCACGGCTGGATTCAATTTGGCGAAATCGGAGACCGGGGAGAGGGACGGTGATTTCTATCAGAGAAACAAAACGTGCGTGCCGGTGATGTGTCCTCTATTAACGTCGCCGGAAAATGGAAAATTACTCTCGACCAAGGTAAAATATTAAGTGATACGAAAGTCGATTGTTTAAATAAAAATTAATTGTCAGGAAAATAATTGTTACAAAATGCATAGATGTCTATACTAAACTAAATTGCTAACTTGTCACAATTACAATAGCATGGCTTGCATCTGATAGAGTCTCCGGTGTATGAGAGAAAACGGCCGCTGCCGCCACAATTTTCTTATCATGAACATCATATGACGCATATACTAATCCTTTATTATTTTTTAAATCGACTAGCATATTGTATATGTTGCCAATGTATTTTTTTATTAGAAACTTTCTGAATAATATTATCCATACAAGCACTGCATTTAACTATTTTGAATAGTTTTTGACTACTTGACCGACACATACCAACACTGTACGTAAGACTCATACAAATGACACGTTTCACATACATAGGACCGCCGCCATTTTCTCTCATACAACCGGAAACCTCATGCAAATCCGAAGCCTTAGTTAACAATTTAGTTTTTGTCTCTTGACAGAATTCCGAAGTCATTTGAGAATTCATTTGTTTTGCAGAAGCAGCATCACTTTGGCGATCTCGTCAGATTTCAGTGCAATTTTGGTTACGTATTATCAGGACCTTCGGCTCTAATTTGTACTTCTTCCGGTGCCTGGAACGGAACTATTCCCGAGTGTCAATGTAAGTAATTTTACAGCATATCTAAAAATTGCTATATATAAATTTCTACTGTATCTGTTATCTGACGATACGTAAAATTTTTATTACATATATATAAAATTTATAAATTTCTATAATAATTTAAGCATACTCTTTGATTTGTTTCAGATGCAAAATGCGTGTCATTACCGGACGATAAAAATGATGGTCTCTCCGTGATCCGAAACGACGAAGCCAGCGTACTGGTACCTTTTAAGCAGAACGTCACTCTCAAGTGCGGCAGTAACGGCCGTTACTTGCGCAACACCGCGACTTCCGCTTTTCGGCAGTGCATTTACGATCCTAAGCCTGGTTTACCTGATTACTGGCTGTCCGGTTTGCAGCCGGCTTGTCCTCGCGTGGACTGCGGCAAACCTCTTCCCACGCCTGGCGCCGAATACGGTCAGTATCTCGATTCCAAATACCAGTCGTCCTTCTTTTTCGGCTGTCAGGACACCTTCAAGTTGGCCGGTCAGACCAATCGTAATGACAACGTCGTGCGTTGCCAGGCGAACGGCGTCTGGGACTTTGGAAATCTACGATGTGAGGGTCCGGTCTGCGAAGATCCCGGTAGACCAAGCGACGGCTATCAGGTAGCGCGAAGCTACGAGCAAGGCTCGGAAGTGCAGTTCGGCTGCGGTAGATCCGGCTACATTCTCATTAATCCACGACCGATCGTCTGCATCCGCGAACCCGAATGCAAGGTCGTCAAACCGCTCGGCCTCACTTCCGGACGAATCCCGGATTTGGCGATAAACGCTACTTCCGAGCGACCCAACTACGAAGCCAGGAACGTTCGATTAAATTCTGTAACCGGCTGGTGCGGCAAGCAGGAAGCTTTTACATACGTCAGCGTCGATCTCGGCCGTGTCTACCGAGTGAAAGCAATTTTAGTGAAAGGTGTCATCACCAATGACATTGTCGGCAGACCTACGGAAATTCGATTCTTCTATAAGCAGTCGGAAAGTGAGAACTACGTTGTCTATTTCCCAAACTTCAATCTGACAATGCGCGATCCAGGAAATTACGGCGAACTGGCGATGATCACTCTGCCAAAATACGTGCAGGCTCGTTTCGTTATTCTCGGTATCGTCAGCTACATGGATAACGCGTGTCTAAAGTTTGAACTAATGGGATGCGAGGAACCGATGGTGGAGCCGTTGTTGGGTTATGATTACGGATTCTCGCCGTGCGTGGACAACGAGCCGCCGGTATTCCAGAACTGCCCGCAACAACCCATAGTCGTGCAGAAAGGGGACGACGGCGAATTGCTTCCGGTGAATTTCACAATTCCAACGGCTATCGACAACAGTGGAAGCATCGCCCGATTGGAAGTAAAGCCGCAGAGCTTCAAAACACCTATTCGGATCTTCGAGGATACGGTCGTGAAATATGTCGCCTTCGATTATGACGGCAATGTTGCCATCTGCGAAATTAACATTACAGTGCCCGGTTAGTAATGCTATTGTTAGTTTTTACAATATTTATATATTAATTAAAATATATTAATATTAATATAAATCAAAATATTAATATTAATATTAATACAAATCAAAATATTAATTTAAAGTATTAACATTATTATTAATTAAAATATTAATATTAGTATTAATTTAAAAAAAATATATTAATGTGAAATATTAAAAAATATGAAAAGTATTAATATATATTAATTTAAATTTAAAATTTTAATATCAATCTTTGTATATCGCAGATATAACTCCGCCGAAACTAAGCTGTCCCCAGAGTTACGTTATCGAACTGGTCGATCGACAAGAAAGTTACTCCATCAATTTTAACGAAACACGAAGACGTATCAATGCCACGGACGTATCCGGTCCCGTGAAGATCACTTTTGTTCCAGAACGTGCAATGATTCGAGTCGGAAGTTTTGAAAACGTCACAGTATATGCAACGGACTCGAGCGGCAACCGAGCGACTTGCCATTTCCAAGTTTCGGTCCAAGCAACGCCTTGTGTCGATTGGGAATTGAAACCGCCGGCTAACGGCGGTCTAAAATGTGTTCCTGGAGATAAGGGATTGCAATGTATAGCAACCTGCAAGGCCGGATACAGATTCACGGATGGTGTACCAGTAAAGACATTCGGATGCGACGTTAACAAACGGTGGACGCCCTCGTCGGTGGTTCCCGACTGCGTTTCTGAAAGTCAGTCTTTATCTTTGCTTTAAGCTTTTTTTAAACTGCATTTTCAAACAATATAATTAATTAAATGTTTGTATCCATAGACACGCAACAAGCTGATTATCATGTAATCGCCTCGCTAACTTATCGTGCAAATGGCGCTGTTTCTCGATCTTGCTTGTCGATGTATCAGGATCTCATGGCTCAATATTATACAGATATCAATAATGTTTTGACTGAACGTTGTTCCGGTCTCAGTGTGAACATGAACGTGTCTTTCATCAAATCCATGCCTTCCTTAATCGAAGAAAATGTTCTTAAGGTGAAGAATAAATTGTATGAAATCTTGATCATTACTAATATAGAGATAACTATAATAATGCGACAGTAATATGATGAGAAATGATAAGTAATACATTTCGAAAAATTTTAGATGGACTTTGTCTTAGTAATTGTACCGGCAGTACGTCAAACACAATTATACGAACATTGCGGAGCCACATTGAGTCTGATTTTCGATTTATCGGTCCCGTATGCGAGTGCAGTTATCGAGTCTTTATTAAACGTTTCGGCGATCGGCAATCAATGTCCGCCTCTTCGTGCTCTCAAATCATCCAGTAGCAAAGGTTTCACGTGCAGCGTCGGTGAAGTATTGAACATGGATACCAACGATGTTCCTCGATGTCGTAAGTAAACGTACTATACAGAGTGTCCGATAATTTTTAACACACCCGAAGTGTAAAGGTAGATTGGCTCAAATTGAGAAGGAAAGTCCTGTACCATTTTGCAATTTTCGTAATAATTAGTGACAAATTAATTTAAAAAGATTTGCGCGAGTATAAACCCGCAGCAGGAAAAGATAAGCCAAAAGTAGGCGCGCGACAAAGTTTTGGGAGGAGCGCTCTATAAATAACAGTTACGTACGAGCGATACATAACGATGGATTCTCGCGTCCTAGCAACAACATATCAATGCCGCCTATATCAGGCGATCCTTTCTCACCGCGTGGTAATACTCACGCGAATAGATCGATCTTTTTTAATTATTTCTCAATAATTATTACGAAAATCGCAAAATAGTACTGGACTTTTCTTTTCAGTTTATCCCAATCTGTCTTCACACTTCGAGTGTGTCAAAAATTATCGGACACCCTGTATAATTTTCTATTTCCTACTTTAAATATTTAAAAAAAAAAATTGTTTATTACATTTTTAGTGCACTGTCCGGCCGGAACTTTCGCTGGTGAGAAGCAAAAGCAGTGCACAGCCTGTCCGAAGGGTTTCTATCAGAACAGCGACCGTCAGGGTTCTTGCTTGCGCTGTCCATTCGGTACTTACACGAAGGAGGAAGGCTCGAAGGGCATAGACGATTGTATACCGGTCTGTGGTTACGGCACGTATTCGCCTACCGGTCTGGTGCCTTGTCTGGAGTGTCCCAGAAACAGTTACACCGGTGAACCGCCGATAGGCGGCTACAAGGATTGCCAAACCTGTCCGGCCGGCACGTTTACGTATCAACCGGCCGCGTCTGGTCGCGATCGTTGTCGTGCCAAGTGTTCCCCGGGCATGTACTCGGACATGGGACTAGCCCCGTGCGCCCAGTGCCCTAAAAACTTCTTCCAGCCTCAGCATGGCGCGACCACCTGCGTCGAGTGTCCCACAAACATGTATACAAACGGATCCGGCTCGGTGGGTCGCGAGGAATGTAAGCCCGTCCAATGCGCTGATAATGTATGCCAGCACGGCGGTCTTTGCGTGCCGATGGGACACGGCGTACACTGTTATTGTCCGGCTGGCTTCTCCGGTAGACGTTGCGAGATCGACATAGACGAGTGCGCGTCTCAGCCATGTTACAACGGTGCTACTTGCATCGATCTGCCACAAGGCTACAGGTGCCAATGCGCTAACGGCTATTCCGGTATCAATTGTCAAGAGGAAAAGTCGGATTGTACCAACGATACGTGTCCGGAGAGGGCTATGTGCAAAGACGAGCCTGGATTTAACAATTACACTTGCCTTTGTCGGTCTGGATACACCGGAGTTGATTGCGACATCACTGTAAGCATCTCTTCACGCTTTTTTTGCAAAAAAGATTCAATGAAAATTCATATTTTTTATTTGTAAAATATATTTAATTTAATTCTTTGTTTCACATTTTCGCAGATAAATCCGTGCACAGCAAGCGGAAATCCTTGCAACAATGGTGCGACGTGTGTGGCACTACAACAGGGCCGCTACAAGTGCGACTGCTTGCCAGGATGGGAAGGTCAGAGCTGTGAGATCAACACCGACGATTGTGCCGAGCGACCTTGCCTGCTCGACGCCAACTGTACTGATTTGATCGCCGATTTCGCTTGCGATTGCCCGTCCGGATTTACCGGGAAACGCTGCCACGAAAAAATCGATCTGTGCTCAGGCAATCCTTGTTTAAATGGGATCTGCGTGGATAAGCTCTTTAGCCACGAATGCATCTGCCATACGGGGTGGACCGGCGCAGCTTGCGAGACCAACATCAACGAGTGCGCGTCGAGACCGTGCAGGAATAACGGCCAGTGCATTGACCAAATTGGCGATTATACCTGCACCTGCGAGCCTGGTTATACCGGCAAGCAATGCCAGCATACGGTCGATGATTGCGCATCCGATCCTTGCCAGAACGGTGCTACGTGCTTGGATCAATTGGAGGGATTTGTTTGCAAATGCAGACCCGGTTACGTCGGGTTGCAGTGCGAGGCGGAGATCGATGAGTGCCTCAGCGATCCCTGCAGTCCGGTCGGTACCGATCGTTGCGTGGATCTCGACAATACCTTTGTTTGTCATTGCCGCGAAGGCTACACCGGCGCATCGTGCGAGATCGACATTGATGACTGCGAGTCCGATCCGTGCCTGAACAATGCAATGTGCGTAGACGAGGTTGGCGCTTTCAAGTGCGTGTGTCCGGAGGGATGGATCGGGACTCACTGTCAGATAGACGTCGGCATGTGCCAAAATCGACCGTGCCAGAACGATGCCGCATGCGTGGACTTGTTTATGGATTACTTTTGCGTGTAAGTATATATAAATCTTTAAAAACGTTTTTTTTAACCGACAAAATTATTGGATAAAATTATATTATATATTATATTATATATATTATATTATATTATATATAAATTATTTATTTTAAATTTTTAATCGACAGCTGCCCATCCGGTACCGATGGCAAGCAATGTGAAACAGCACCAGAACGTTGCATCGGAAATCCGTGCATGCATCATGGTCGTTGTCAAGATTTTGGTTCGGGTTTGAATTGTACCTGCCCCGACGATTATACGGGAATTGGTTGTCAATACGAATACGATGCCTGTCAGGCCGGCGCTTGCAAAAACGGTGCTACTTGCATCGACGAGGGCCCTGGATTCACCTGCATATGTCCTCCAGGATATACAGGTAATTCTTAATACATCATCGTACACGTCTTTTTTGTTACGAATTAATTACTAAATTACTAAATTAAAAAATAATTGTATAATTTCTTTTAATTAGGCCAAACTTGCGAGGAGGATATAATCGACTGCAAAGAGAATTCTTGTCCGCCATCGGCGACCTGTATTGATCTTACCGGCAAATTCTTTTGCCAATGTCCGTTTAATTTAACTGGCGACGATTGCAGAAAATGTATGTCTCTCATAATTTTTTATTTTAACTTGGAGATATTATTAATGCGATAATTGTTTTTATTTCTGTTATTATTTTAATTCAAATTCTTACAGCCATCCAAGTGGATTATGATTTGTACTTTAGCGATCCGGGACGAAGCAGTGCTTCACAGATTATTCCATTTTTTACTGGTTCCACAAAAAGCTTGACTGTTGCTATGTGGGTGCAATTTACGCAGAGAGATGAAGCTGGAATTTTCTTCACTCTTTATGGTGTCAGGTAGGTTCATTTGCACTTCTGTTTTTAACAATCTATTTTACATAATATCTTGCTATTATTTTTTTCCAAGAAAATTATAATAAAAATTTACATTTATAATATCTTTTGTTCAGTTCGCCGCATGTTCCAACAAACCGCAGACTTATGATCCAAGCACACAGTAATGGAGTTCAGATATCCCTCTTCCACGACTTGCAAGATGTTTATCTGCCATTTAGAGAATACGCGACTATAAACGATGGACAATGGCATCACGTCGCAGTTGTATGGAACGGGGAAAATGGCGGAGAGCTCACTTTAATCACGGAGGGACTCATCGCTAGCAAGACCGAGGGTTACGGTAGCGGCAGATCACTTTCGGCGTAGTAAATATCTTTTTATCTAAAAATCGAAAGCATTTTTTTGTGCATCTTTGCAACAAATAGAGCACAAAAGATTTAACGTCTTCTCTTGTAGTGCATGGGCCGTGTTAGGTAAACCGCAGAGCGAGAACATAAAGGGCTACACGGAATCGGGCTTCCAAGGCCATTTGACCAAGGTGCAAGTCTGGGGCCGCGCGTTGCACGTGACGAATGAGATTCAGAAACAGGTGCGCGACTGCCGCACGGAACCGGTACTCTATCAAGGCCTGGTACTGACATGGGCAGGATACGACGAGACCGTAGGTGGGGTTGAGAGAATAGTGCCTTCGCATTGTGGACAGCGAGTGTGTCCGCCCGGTTACGGTGGCAACAGATGCCAGCAGCTTGAGGCCGACAAGATTCCGCCCAAGGTGGAGCACTGTCCGGGCGATCTCTGGGTGATCGCGAGAAACGGATCATCCATCGTCACCTGGGACGAACCGCGTTTTAGCGACAATGTCGGCATCACAAAGATACACGAGAAGAATGGACATCGAGCCGGGCAGACTCTGATGTGGGGTACTTACGATATCAGTTACGTGGCTTACGATCAAGCCGGAAACTCGGCCAGTTGCAATTTCAAAGTTTACATATTGTGTAAGTGAAATCTTTCTTATTTAATATTTATTCAGGAGAAAATGATAAAATATCGACTTAAAAAATGATATTTTTTGCAATTCGTTGTGCGTGAATTATTTAAAATTTCAACATTCTTCTTGTTGCAGCGGACTTCTGTCCGACACTGGACGATCCTATCGGTGGTATGCAACAATGCAAAGACTGGGGCTCGGGAGGCCAATTCAAAGTCTGTGAAATTTCTTGCAATACCGGACTTCGATTTTCGCAGGAGGTTCCCAAGTTCTACACATGCGGTGCGGAAGGCTTCTGGAGGCCCACCAATGATCCTAGTCTACCTCTGGTGTATCCAGCTTGTATAAGTAATTATTTTGTCCATGTGTAAATGATATATATATATATATATATATATACTACTATTACTAAAAAAAATAGGGAATACTTTTCATAGTCTAAAAATTGGGCTTTCAAAACGCTGAAACTCGACAAAAAATCATCATAAATAAAAAATTGAAAAAGCATTTTGAAGCTTGAAGTTTCAATTTTAACGCGCTATCGATGATTTTTTGACTTTTTTTATCTTCCTTGTTCTGTGTTTAAAAAAAGAATACATTGTTTTGTTCCTTAAAATTATGAATTTTTGACACTCTGCAGCTCGATAAAAAAATATACCTATATATATTGTATATATAGCATAGTATATATATAAATTAAAATATTTTTTCAGGCTCTACATCAGCGCAAAGGGTCTTCAAAATTAAGATGAACTTCCCAACATCGGTACTCTGCAACGAGGCCGGTCAAGGTGTACTCAAGCAGAAGGTTCGAAACGCCGTGAATTCACTGAACAGAGACTGGAACTTCTGTTCGTACTCTTATGAAGGTAATACACAATTTCCAAACAGACCTTTTCATATAAATGTATTTTTTTTTTAATATTAATTTTCTACGCCATTTTTTATCTAGGAACTCGCGAGTGCAAAGATCTTAATATCGACGTGCAATGCGATCATCGCGTACGCACGACGAGAGAAACGAGCGAGGAGGACGGCGGAACTTACGTCGTTTCCGCGATTGTGCCCTCAGAACCGTAAGTAACATATTGCATAATTAACGAACACTTTCGAAAATTCTGCGCTCTGTTCGGACGTTTGCGAGTTCAATTGATAATTTTTACAATTCGTCAAGTATTTTAAACGCATTTTTACTGTACGCAAAATAATTACAGCTTACTGTAATAATATCGTAAATTACATGGCTTGCTCTTTTTGTATCTCGCATATGTCGGTCAGTTTAATTGTCAGACGGATCGCTGAAATGTGTTGTCTTCGCCGTGCGTTTCGCTTACAGTGGATCTCAGTATACTGAGCATTTTTCTGTTACTTGTGTTGCATCATAGAACGAGACAGGGTCGCCAAGGCAGTGACACTTACGAGGTGGAGATCTCGTTCCCAGCGATAAAGTAAGGACAGCTCGATTCATGCTACGTGCAATTCGATTCCCATTTACATGTCTTACTCGCTACATTCGACATCATCTCTCTAATACGTTATCATTCTAAACAGTCATATATCGTGCAGTTTATAACAATCTCCCATGTGTAATCACATGTTTTAATGTTCCCCATGCTAATCGTGCATAACTCTCGGATTTGTATAATCAATATCAAAAAGTGATAAATCATACTAATGACTAATCCTACGGGGGTAAGTGTCGGATCAAGTTATAAGCGAAAATAAAAGCTCGTGTGCACGTTATTACTAACTGATCACCATATATATATAGGGATCATCATTATGGGAATATCATCATGTAGCAAGTTGCAACAAAATATCTAGATATTTCGACAGTAATAACAATGTAGCAAAATTCGTGTAACCAAGCTGTGAGATCGTTTACTATTTCTTTATTGAAAAAATCTATCATTCAATACGCTAACCGGTTACAAAAATAATAATTTAAACAAATCATAAAATAAAAATTGCAGCTAATTAGAAAATTGAAAATTGATGCGTAAAAAATTAATGCATTTAGATCTCTAGTTAGCTCACGCGTCCAGCAGCTTCGGTTTACGATAACGATAATTACGACATATATTGACAACTTACTTTATTGACGTAAAAGTCAATGAATGAAAAGTTTATACATGTATTAATTGCAATTACGATAAGGGTATGAGTGCGGTTTAACCTGCGGCACGCGAGACTACTGACGAGGATTCTAATCCAAAGACAAGGCTGCCTTAATTACCCAGACAGCACAAAACATCCTCAGGATCATCCTGAATATGTCCAGGACGGTTCAGGACATTTGTAGGATGTTTTAAGATATTATTATAAATATATTTATAAAAGTTTAATATGCATACATAATTATTTTTAGTTGTGTCGGCTATTTTATATAATTTAGAAATCTTAAGTATTATAATAAGTATTAATGTCCTATAAATGTCCACTGGATAACCCTTGGATGTCTGTAGGATATATCTGCCCTGTCTATTATATTGGATGTCTTTTGGATTTCCAGAGGACATATACATGTGCAATTAATTGTTAACATTAATTTCGTTTAATATTAATAATTGAGTTTGATGCGCACATTTTCATATATCCAAAATTATTATTTATTTAATATTTCAGAATGTTACCGTTCGCAACATTCCAAAAACTTTACAAACAATAGTATTCAACCGCTAGTTTGTTTGTTTACCGCTATGCGACACGCGAACTCGTATTTGAGATTTGGTCATGAGAATTATATAAAGCTTGCAAAGAGCAACTGACAGGAAATTACAAATGTAATTATTTTCTATCAGTTCAATATCTGATGCAATGCCAACATAGGGAATTCAGATATTGGATTGTTTAGAAAATATTACACAACTCAAACCCGGGAGCCAAACTTAAAATATTCATGTACAGCACGAAAGCCTCAAATATTAAAGAACGGTGAACTATTTTTAATATTAGATTTTTAATATTGGCAGTATATAACAAAACATAATTTTAATTTATATTGAAATTTTAAAATTTGCTCCTTGAAACATACAAAAAATATCCCTAACATATCCTATAAAAATCCTTAGCATGTTCCACAGGATCTCCCTGGATTCTCCAGAGGTTAATATATGGCTATCATTTACTCTTCCTCAGGACATCCAGAGGAGATCTGAGGATTACAATGGGATATCCTGAGGATATCCTACATGTATGTCCTGGATGCCCTTTGGACATCCTAAGGACATCCTTGTGCTGTCTGGGTATACACTCGCCTCGAGATAACGGCTGTACATATTTGCGCAAACCCTTCCATGCCTGTTGCTATTGTATACATTGTACGGATCTACAGAACGATAATTTTTGTCTATATTTCGCAGCGATCCGATCCTGAACGCTAACTCGAACGAACGCTCGACCGTGCAGATGTTGCTCGAAAAACTGATCCTAGAAGAGGACCAATTCGATGTTCACGATATTTTGCCCAACACTGTGCCGGATCCTGCATCTCTCATCCTGGAATCCGACTATGCCTGCCCAATAGGACAAGTTGTCATGGCGCCAGATTGCGGTAAGCCGATATGTATCATTAATTATAATTGCAATAGGAAAGTATTTTTTCAACATATCTAATGAAAAATTCTATAATATAAAAATATTTTTTTGTAGATACAAAAAATAAGTTTTGTAAATATTGCAAGATTCTTTTACTCAGAAAATATATGCTCGCAAAGTATGCGGTTGATATTCTTAAGAAACTTGATATTAATTTGATACTCTGTTTTGATATATAAAATAATTTTTTTATATAGGCGAAAGTAGGGTAAAACCGGGTACCTTCTTGGATTTGTCCTCCTACAAAAAAAATCTGAGAGTAAAAAGAATTTTGCCGACCGTTAGTAGTCTTTAGTGAACCTTAAACTATGAGAAAATAAGGCTAGTTGCTGAAAAAAAATTTTTGATTACCAAGAATAACAAGATTTTGTGGAGAAATCAAAATACCCGGTTTTGTCCTACCGGTAGGGTCAAACCGGGTACCTATTTGAAAATATGCAAAACACCGTGTAATTACAAAATCTAAATTTATTTAATCAAAATACAATATAAAGATGTATTCTATTGACCAAAATCACAAATAAAGATATCCTGTTCGTCGTTTGCTGCAGAACTTTCTTATTTAACTTTTTAACTTTAGGGGTCTCAAAAAACTTTTTTTTAGTAGTTTCTTTTTCTGAGTATTAGTTTCCAACTGTTTTCTGTGGGAAGACAAAGTCAGGATAACAGTTCTTTCTCTTTTCATTACATGAAATGTGTAAGTTCCGGTTTTGCCTCGATACAAAGAAAGTAACAAATATGGCGGTTGTATATTCCGGCGTACAAAATGCTGATCAAAACTAATATGATATACTCTCTAATATGTACAGAATGCAATGCTACATTTACCGAAACAGATGCTTTATATAGAAAAAGTGCACAACGACTCGATTCTTGCCTGGATATCGATCTCTTTGGGGCTAAAAACTTTAAACTTCTATTAAAAAAAAATATATCGTGTCCACAGGGGCACGGTTTGTTCTAAAATAATAATGGCGCCAATCTACAACTAATAACACAAATTAGCCATAAATAGCAGCACTTATTACAAAAAAAAACAGGAGTATCCAGTTTGACCCGCCTACCCGGTTTTACCCAACTTTCCCTTATATATTATTTGATATATATATATACAGGGTGTCCCATTTTAATCTCCTCAGGCAAATATCTCAAAAACCAAGGCCGGAAGAGAAAAATGTTTCAGACAAAAGTTGTTTGGTTTCAAGGGGGCCATAAGATGGTGACAATGATTTGACCTTAGAAAATCATTTAAAGATCATGTGAAGGTCAACTTTAAAATCTTAAATGGAAACCCACACTTTTTATTTAGTATTCTTGTAGCTAACATCGAGAGCTTTCATAAAACACTATAATAAAGTATTTTTTTATCAAGTACTTTTCGAGTTATTTTATATTTTAATCTGACATATTTTGATATAAAAAATTAAATATCTCGTAAAATATTTAGTTTTTGATAATCTTACCGTAATACTTCTATGTACAGAATAATGAGACAAATCAATTAGTATAAAAAAAATTGTTTTTTAAAAAAATTATTTACAATGTATTTTTTTAAACAATTATTTGTTTTTTTTGGCACTAATTAATTTGTCTCATTATTCTGTACATAAAAGTATTACGGTAAGATTATCGAAAACTGAATATTTTACGAAATATTTTATTTTTTATATCAAAATATGTCAGATTAAAATATAAAATAACTCAAAAAGTACTTAATGAAAAAATACTTTATTATAGTGTTTTGGAAAGCTCTCGATGTCAGCTATAAGAATACTAAATAAAAAATAGGGGTTTCCATTTAAGATTTTAAAGTTGACCTTCACATGACCTTCAAATGATTTTCCAAGGTCAAACCAATAGTACCATCTTATGGCCCCCTCGAAACCAAACAACTTTTGTCTGAAACATTTTTCTCTTCCGGGCTTGGTTTTTGAGATATTTGCCTGAGGAGATTAAAATGGGACACCCTGTATATATATATATACAGGGTGGTCCTCGTAACGGTCGCCACGATTTTTAAGGCACTTACAATAATCTGACATAAAAAAGTTTCAAACAAAAATTGTGTGGCTTCAAGGGGGCCATAAGATGGTGACAATGATTTGACCTTGGAAAATCATTTGTAGGTCATGTGAAGGTCAACTATAAAATCTTAAATAGAAACCCCCATTTTTTATTTAGTATTCTTGTAGCTGGCATCGAGAGCTTTCCAAAACACTATAACAAAGTATTTTTTTATTAAGTACTTTTTGAGTTATTTTATATTTTAATCTGACATATTTTGATATAAAAAATAAAATATTTCGTAAAATATTCAGTTTTCAATAATTTTACCGTAATATTTCTATGTACAGAATGATGAGACAAATCAATTAGTATAAAAAAAAATATATATATATATATATATATATATATATATATATTTGGATAGTCGATAAATATTGAGAAAAGGGATTTTGCAGCATTATTAATTTCTCTAAAATATCACAATGCGAATAGTTGAAAGTGTATATGCATTATTTACAGTACCGTGCGCGGTGGGTACTTATTATGACGAAGAGACGATGCAGTGCATGTCCTGTCCCGTGGGCACTTACCAGAGCGAGTCCGGACAGTTGAGATGCAATTCCTGCCCGGTAATCGCCGGTCGTCCCAGCGTAACGATGGGTCCTGGTGCTCGTAGCGCGGCTGACTGCAAGGAGCGATGTCCGGCCGGCAAATACTACGACGATGTGGCCGGTCTCTGTCGCAACTGTGGTCACGGATTCTACCAGCCGAACGAGGGTAGCTTCTCATGCCTGCTGTGCGGTCTCGGAAAAACCACGAGAACCACCGAGGCGGTGTCCCGTGAGGAATGCCGGGACGAGTGCGGATCCGGACAGCAGTTGGCCGTCGAGGGAAAATGCGAGCCTTGTCCGCGCGGCACGTATCGCACTCAGGGAGTGCAAGCGTCCTGCCAAGCTTGTCCTCTCGGTAGAACGACTCCGAATATGGGATCCGCCGCGATAGAAGAATGCTCCCTTCCGGTCTGCGAGCCCGGGACTTACCTCAACGGAAGCCTCAATGATTGTGTGGAATGCAAGAAGGGGACGTATCAGTCGGAACCACAACAGACCTTCTGTATCCCTTGCCCACCGAACACCAGCACCAAAGGATCAGCAGCTGTGAGTTTTTCTCTCTCTCTTTCTCTCTAGTATTAATAATATTAATATATTTTTCTATAAAAACGTTATAGACACACATACGCAATAAATAAATGAAATTATTTGTCACTGAATAAAAAATTGAAGCAATGATACCAATATTTACGTCTATTGACAGACGAAGAAGGCAGACTGCACGAATCCGTGCGAGACAAGCGGCGCGGAGATGCACTGCGACGCAAACGCGTATTGTCTACTTATACCGGAGACAAGCGACTTCAAATGCGAGTGCAAGCCCGGATACAATGGCACCGGAACCGTCTGCACGGACGTTTGTCTTAACTATTGCGATAACGAAGGTGTCTGTCTGAAGGACTCGCGCGGGCAACCCTCGTGCCGATGCAGCGGCAGCTTCACTGGCAAACATTGCACAGATAAATCCGAGTTCTTCTACATTACCGGCGGCATAGCGGGAGGCGTTATCTTGATAATCATTGTGGTGCTGCTCGTTTGGATGATATGCGTCAGGTTAGCTTAGAAAATTGATTAAAAATTAATCCAGGATAGTCTAGATTAATTTTTAATATATTTTTCAATAATAAATATTTTTTGTCAGTATATCATCAAAGATAATTATCAGAGATATTTCTGTTCGATAGAGCTTCTAGAAAGAAGGAACCGAAGAAAATGCTTACCCCAGCGACTGACCAGAATGGCTCTCAGGTAAACTTTTATTACGGTGCGCCAACACCGTACGCCGAGTCGATAGCACCGTCACATCACAGCACATATGCTCATTATTACGACGACGAGGAGGATGGATGGGAAATGCCCAACTTCTATAACGAGACTTACATGAAAGGTAAAGCTGTATTAAAAATATTCTGCGCACGCGAACTCAAAAAAGATCGCAATTTAGACTGACATAATATCGCGTGGACTAAATATTACAGTGATTATTCTCGCGATAAAATATATAACTTGATATTATGTATTTTATATCGCAATATATGTCAAGAGTGCTTATTAATCTTTTTTTTCCCGCACAGAGAGCCTGCACAACGGGGGCAAGATGAATAGCCTTGCCCGATCAAACGCCAGCATTTACGGCACGAAAGACGATCTTTATGACAGACTGAAGCGTCATGCGTATACGGGTAAAAAAGGTACAATCCCGCAACTATCTTCGTAATTATATTAATCAACGCACGCCACGGCACATCGCACGTTTGGCGCGCGACCGTCCGAAAATCACTGCCGAATCGGATGCAACGCAGTCTCGCCAGCTGCTTATTTATTAATCGATTTCAATTCGACGTATACACCTCGTCTTTTTATCATCATAGAACACGTAACAAATTTCCGTTATTACTTGATTAACGTAACGACAAATTGTGAAGCCATCACAGCGCGTTATCACAGAAACGAGCGTCTGCGGCGCAGGAAATAACATTACGAAATGTCCATTTTGCAGATAAGAGCGACAGCGACAGCGAAGGCCAGTGACCGGGTAGAACAATGACTTTCATGCCAACGTAGAGTACGAAAATGCGAGAGATATCGGTGTAATCAGATGAAGCGACAACGGTATCTCATCCTACGTGCGACGTCGCCGTCGTTGCTCCAACCCGATCGACGGATCGTGTTATTTATTGAATATCCTTCTATATAACGTCGCCGAGATTCGCGGTCGTCTAGATCGGGCGACTGGATGTGAAAGGAGAGAGACAGAGAAAGGCTCGATCGGAGCCGCAGAATCTCGCGTCGATCTCCAAGAGATACGCGTCTGGCGATCAACGCAAGAGTCCTGGAACGACGATCGGCAGATCGTACACTGATCGTCGCTTCGGCACGCGTTTACTCGAGCCGGAAATCCAAGGCGCGCAACATAAAAAAAGGAAAAAAAAAAGATAAAATAAATAGGACCCGTCCGTCCTTAGTGAAGTGAAATTCGATGCGTGTTCAATGATTAAAGAGACTTTCGCGCGAGGTTGTAATTTTTGTAATTTAATACTACATATAGACATATATGTTAAGCACCATCCCGACACCATTCACTATCCCGTTCCCCTTCTCTTTTTTTATTAACCCGTAAGATTAACGGTGCGTACGTGAGAGAAACTGTGTGCTTGTATATGTTAATATGACTATATACGTACGTAGATTTATATTTTGTTACTCGAAAGGTATACGTGTATCATCGTTGTAATATAATAAATGCGCGGAGAGGCCCGCGCGAAGAGCGCAACGGGAGGGAGGGAAGAGTTTGACGAGATTTCGAATTTAATTTCAGCGAATGTGAAGAAATCAGAGGAAAAGAGAGAAAAGGAGAAGTCGCGCGAAAATCCCTGCGACGTGAGAAGACCGATTTGATTCGCGATGATCGAAAAAAAACATTGGGTACTCTTACAGTATACTTTCTCACGTGACGATAATCTCTTTGTAAAAACGGGAATGTAGAGAGCCGCCGAGCGTGACAAACGATGAACTTTGTGTCTGTGCACCGAACGATGCTTACCACACTGTTTTTTTTTTTTTTTTTCATTTATGTTGTAAAAACTTTAATAAATAGTTGTTTTTTTTATTAATAAAATGTCCCTGTGTCCCTATTTTATTCGCGTGCTATATATAGTATATAAGTGTATTATAAATTACCCTATATATAGAGTGTCTCCAATTTAAATGGCAAAACTTCAGGAGTGTGTAGGGGACCGAAAAGCTAAGACAGAAAGTCGTTTAGAGGTTTGCTCGTTTTTGCTCCATTTTGGAGAAAATCACAAAAAAAGAAATAAAACACAAGTTTTCGTTTTTTTACTTATTTATTTACATTTTATTTACGTTATCATCTATTTAATGCAGATATTATTCAAAATGTTGCCCTCTTGCAGCAATGCAAGTATTATATCTAGCACTGACCTCATTAATTGCAGTTAATTATTGTTCTAGGGATATTTGGTATACTGCATCTATGATCGGGTCTCTTAATTGCTCTCTTGAATTGATTGGCACTGTAAAGGATAACATCAAGTGTGTTTACATATGTATGGAATCTTGAAGCAGAAAGTTTATTCGGTGCCAATCAACTCAAGAGAGCAACTGACAATGAGAGATTGAATTTTTGCGATCTTCTCTCAAATGCAACAAAAACAAGCAAACCTCTAAAAGACTTCTTGTCTTAGTTTTTCGGTTCTCTACATGTTCTCTTGAAGTTTTGCCATTTAAATTGGGGACACCCTGTATAAGACTCATCCTTAACGACTTGCAACATTTCATTTATGCAGTTTTTTTTTTATTTACTTCTATCGGTATCACTCTGTGCATTCTCTGTTTAAAATCGAGATTCATCTTGACTTTGTCAATATTTAATTGAGACATGCCGGGCGATGCAATTTTACTTGTCGCTATCGGATCGATGCGGCTGTTCGCGTTATCGTCTACAAAATCAGCGTCCTCGCCATCGGTTGCGTCACTTCCGCCGCTTTCATTGTCAGATTCAATTGGGCTGTCAATGGAACTCAATCTTTCACATTCTTCAATTTCTATTAAAAAGAAATAGAATAACCGTGTGCTAGAATAATTAAATGGGATGGAATATGAAATAAAAAACGTACTATGTTGATCTTTCTGTTTTAGAATATCGAGCGCCCTGATAACGTCTACATCGTTTCGATCGCACTTCAACACTATTAATATAATTAAATTTTAATGTGATTTATCTGTCTGTTTACTAATTTAATTTTAATCGGATAATGTTTATATGTACGCGCAATATACGTTAAAGTAAAATTAATTGATCCATACGTCGATTTCCAAAATTGCGAGCTTTTGCATAATCTTCTGTCATTAAAGCAATTATAAACTAAAATATACAAAGCTTGGTTAATATTTAGCAGAGAGAAAAATAATTTTTAAATTTATACGATGAGAAAGAGTGTTGATATACTTTGATGCGATCCTCATAGTTCGCGCCCTGTTCTCGATTCATCATAAATATTTAAGAATACTTTTTTTTTTTCACACTTCACCGATAATCATCTTTAATCAGAGATAAGAATTAATCAGAATCGTTTATCGCACATCTGCAAACATTGTAGAGTAAAGTATAATATTTTACAATATTACGAAACAAAATCCACACTCTTACTTGTTTGTACAAATTCTCTTCGTATATTATGAAAAATTTAATGAAGCAAAAATTTGTTCTACACTCAATACAATTTAAAACATGTCTGATTAAACAGAAAAACAATTGTCATAAGACATGCCCATGTGTCACGTACATACATATATATATACTACTATAATTTGAAGTTGTCAACAAATATATATATATATATTTGTTGACAACTTCAAATTAAAATAGTTGTCTCGCAACAGTACAATCCAAAATTGTTTACTCTGAGTCAGTAGCCAATTACGGTTACCGACTGAAAACTTTTGGACATTCCGTACACTATTGCAACGCCCCTAATGCTCGCGAGCATCATCTGTCTTTGTTTAACTTTTGGTGAGCAACAAGAATGAAATGATACCGTGAGATCTTTTATTATTGTATTTCTAAAATTAAACGGTCAATCATTTCGTTTTTTTTTTTTTTTTTTTTTTTTACTAGTATTCCTAAAGTATCCTATCTACTATCTATGTTTTTCATCACTTTCTTGTTGTTCGTTCTAATTATTAAAATTCAAAATATGAGATTTTCGTATGCTTCGTGTACGCGATACATGTAAAAATACAATTTTTGATTATCTCCAGGGTTGGGAAAGTTACTTTATAAAAGTAACTCGTTACCGTTACCGTTATTTTTTCTAAAAAGTAACTCGTTACCGTTACTCGTTACTAATTTTAAAAAGTAACTCGTTACCGTTACAGTTACTAAAAAGTAACGAGTCGTTACAATTTCCGTTACTTTTTTACAATACAAACTAATAAATTATTTTGCATAAGAAAAACTTTTAAAAAATTGTAAGCAAGATTTCATTCAAGGTTTATTACAAAATAAATGATTAAATTTTATCGAAATTCTTTATTAATTTTTAATAAAATTTGTTGCTCCATAGTATCATCATTTAAATGCCCTCTTTGTGGTGTTAATACAGAGCCACCGATGCTAAACATTCTTTCTACAGATGCACTGCTTGGTAGAGCTGTATTATATTTAATAAAAAGTTTTTTAAGTTTTGGATAGTCGTTTAACATTTCTATATTACAATTATTTGATTTTAAAAACCGTTGCAATTCTTCTTGTTCAGATTCATTTTGCACCGTTTTTTCCTCAAAAATGAAAAAATCATCGTGATCGTCAGATTTTCCAGCTTTTGAAGAATTTTCAGTTGATCGGATTCCCAATAAATCCTCCAAGTAATTTTCAGCACGTTTTCTTTGTTCTCCGGTTAACCAGTTTAACTTAAATTTTGGATGTAAACATGCTGCTATTATTAATTCTTTTGTTTCAAATATTGTAAGAAATCTAAAATCAAATATAGTAAATTAAGTGACATTGTTTGTTTTATTGAAATTAATACTTTTGAATCAATAGTTTAAAATAAAATAATATTGTTCAATTAAATCCTTATTTAAAATTAAATAACATATGTATTAATCAAATTAATAAGTTACCTTTTATTTAAACCTTGCTGAATAGCTTCAACTAATGAATGGCAATCTATAAGGTCAGATTTATTGAGATTTTCTAATTTTCGTTGCAAGGTATTTAGAACTGGTAGTAAATGAGAGCTCTGCTTTTCCGAAAAGATAAAGCTCTCATTGGATATCGCGCGTCGCGTCATCGCACTGGTCTGCAAGAGCCATAAGTTGATCAATCACATTCAAGCATTTTTATAACATAATAAGAATGCTAATTGGTCGATTTGCTTACGGCTTTACGGTTAAGATAAAAATTTTATCACGCACAATAGCAAGAATAATATCTTAAATAAATCGAAAAATTTGAAAAAGTAACGATAAAAGTAACTGTTAAATTCGTTACTCGTTACCGAAAAATGTAACAAAGTTACTTTTTCCGTTACAAATAAAATTTGTAACGCCATTACCGTTACAGTTACCGAAAAAAAGTAACTGTAACGGTAACGGCGTTACAAGTAACGCGTTACTTCCCAACCCTGATTATCTCTCAATCGGGGCAGTCAATTGCTTTTAAATTGTGCGAATGTGTAGATACCACATTTATTAACATGTAGTTAAATGTTCAATTTTCTTTTTGTTAAATGCGATTTGCGAGACAACTATCTTAATTTCAGTTAAGTTAATTTATATTATTTATTTATTAATTTAGATTATGTTTTTTAACATCATTTTTTAAGAAACATATTATTATGCATACATTTATTACGCATTAAATCATTATTATTAGTAAATTATTAATTTATCGGATATTTATCTGGTCTCTAATTGGTCTTGCCTTTTTATATTGATTAATATCTTAATTTCGTCAGAGAGAAAAAAGAATTAGAATAATTTATAAATTTTCTTAATATATTCAAGAGTTATACGTATTATTTTTATGACTGGATACTATGGAAATGATATAAAAATGAAATCTAGCAAAATTCATTGGGCCATTACAGAGTTATTTGATGTCATATCATAGACTGTCATAGAGAATCCCGTTTCGGAGATAGGAGACTGTATTAGTTTGCGATATGTGTTTATGATAATTATATACATGAGTAAAAAAAGAAAGATCGTTGGAATGCGATGTGCGTCATTGCAGAGACCCTTCAGTTTATTCGCTTTCCTTATATACCGAATTCATAGAAGAAATCGACTCTTAAAGTCACATACCAAAATCTCAATCTATAATCACTAAATTGCTTTCTTCATAAATTAATATTCACCTTATTTTTATAAATTTGCTTTTTATAAATGCACATTTTTTTGTACAAGATTTACATTTACAATTTGTAATTGCCAAAAATAAATAAAAATAATCGGCAAGTCCATAACAATTTTCTATTTTCTGAAATAATCGCGGAATCATATATTTTTAATCATCAACATGTTATGAAAGTATACATCAAGTTTAGTTGTACTGGCAACTCCATCTAGCCTCTATTTAGTCATTGCTCGTCGTAACTTGATTGCAATCGAGGCACGATAACATTGGACGATGTATTATTAAAGTAGCAATTTTGCAGTTGCATTACTATATATATGCACTTTGCGCGAGCGATATTTAATCTTATCATCACAATATTTTACGTTTCTCCTTTAATAATATTTTGTATAGATATATCATATCTTTTTTGTATATATAATTTTCTTTTTTTTTCTCTCTTTTTAATGAGGTGAGAGGTTGGAGAGTAAATCAAATTTAATAAAAGATTATTTTTGCCAATTAGATTCACTTGCAATTAGATCGTCTCGCAACTATTTTCGTATTTGTTACGTAACAATTACTGTGTTACATCCGGTTGCCGTACTTTCTCTCTGTCCGAAATTTCTCGAAGTAGTAACAAACTCCAAATTAGGATTCTTTATTTTAGTCCCATTCGCCTATTGTCACAATAATATGTGATTATTCCGACTATGACTCACGCTACATTATCAAGTTAGAATCTTTCGTTATAAACAACGATGATATATGTATAAGAAAATAAAATTTTTTCGTCGCCCGTATACGTGATTTAGATTTCGAGAAACTTAAATATAATGAAATTCTAAATAAAATAGCGAAATAGCGAAATTCCTCTTGTTACAATAAATAATTGATAATATGCGGCATCGAAAAACGCCCAGAGTAACAGGCGGCCGCTGGCGAGAGACCACGCGAAGGAACAATAAATTATCCCAAAGAGATTATCGTCTCGAATTCCGCACATGACGTGTTCCGGACTGTGCGTCGCGACGGCGCTCCAAATCGCTCTGATTCGTACATGGTGAGCTCACCATGGCTCTCCGATTCGCCACAAATGACGTCCACCACGAGGTTATACTCTCCCAACGCCGTCCCGTGACGTGGTTTAACCCGGTACTACCGCCTCTCGAGTCGCATTTCAACGGCGGTGATCAAAGCGACCACACGACAGTGTTATACGCAGCATCCACACACGTCCATCTCATCCTAATACGTCGCATCGCCCACGTGAGACGAGCAAGGAGAAAAGTTATTATTAGTGCGACAAATCAATCGTTCCTGATCTCTTTTTTACTAGATTCTACTCAGCCGCCAAGTGGAAGGTACACCGACACCAACCGTCTCAGGGAGGGTAAGTAATTGTTTGCGGATTTTGAGCTCGTGCAATTTCTCGATATATATGCGAGCGATTCGCGCGAATTATATAATCACCTGGCCGAGGAAGTAAAAATGTGCCGTATAAAATAACACCTCGTCAGACCGTCGACGAGAAGCGCGCCACTGTTGAAAAGTGCTGCGTAGTCGCGAGACTACGAAGGATCGATTGGAGCGCGTGTTGACGTTGTCGTCGTCATCGGCGCGACTATATATCTTCATGTCTCGCGTGGATATACAATCTCTCTCGGAGTCTTCCTGGTGACACGTTTTGCAAAGGATTAGAAACGGGATCGCGATTTTCAGAGCTTTGCCGCGAAATGATGTAACTCGCGTCGATTTCGCGAAAATCGGAGTCACATGCGTTTGAACGCCATGGCGTTACGTAACTAGCCGGCCTAGCTGACGACTATCGCTTTTCCCGCAGTGCGCCTTAACCGATACGCCACGGGAAAACAACGCGCGTGAGTTAAAGTTTGAACAAAATTATTTATATCGCAAAGAAATATCTTTTTCTTTATAATAAAAATGCTCTATAATGAGATTAGAACACGATTAGTTCTCCGCGAACGATAACGTGTGTGTCGAAAACAACAAGCTATATTTGCTTTCCTAATGGCTGACTAACATGTATGATCGCGAAAGATGTATACGGATAAGATACAGATAAGTTGCATATATAGAAAGTCGTGACGTAAGATTTTGGAGCAGCTCGCAGATGACTAAGCAGAATCGCGCGAGAGATTTATCATAAGTCACGATTCGATACCAATTTCTGCCGAACGACAATTGACCTCTAAAACAAATGACTTGTTGTTTTTATCTGATCAAAACATTGCAAAATTCCCGAAACACTTTACATATGTGACACAGATATAATCATTTAACGCATAAGATGGGATCAGTTTCTCGAAACATATACTAATACGACGTTATCATAATAAATTACTATTTCGCTTATCATTGCTTCATCATTGCAAAGGCAGAAATGTGGATGTTAGCTATTATTTATCAGATTTTATGTATAATAAATGTAATGACTTTCAGCGTTTCTCAGAATTTGTTACCAATATGATGTATAAAAAGCACGCCCGCGAGGTTAATATAGATCCACTAAAATATCTGCACTGAAAGACATCAATGTGGTAAAATATTACCTCGCAAATATCAATATTTAATTAGTTTCCATGCAACGTCAAGTACAATTAAATTGACAATTCAATCATCGCACTGAGTCAAATCTATATTTCAGGCTTTCAAAATCCCTCCCATCTACGAACGTCCAACAACCAGCAACATTTCATTTGAGGAAGGAGGTGTTCATAACGTAAGTACTGTTCGAAGAGAATCCTGAGAAAGAATCTGGGATTCTCGGACGATTGGACATTCACGGCGAGATGCCAAACTTTCAGGTATCAAAATCATGCAACCGTCAGCCGCAGCCGTTATCTGTTACTCGTGGCGTGAGATCGCGGCCACTGGGCGATGTCACCTCGACGAAGGTGGAGACAATACCTCTCCTAAGCCCGACAATGGAGTCCGAATTTTTGAAAGAACCTTGGATATTCCCGCACACAAAGATAAATTCTTCTACGAGAGAAGAGGCCACCACGGCATTTCCCGTTTGGGAGGAGGACTTTCAGGATCTGAGCAGTTGGTGCATGGATACGTTCCAGGCTCAATGCGATTTTCATATAGGTGAATCGACTACGTTTAAACTATCAGGTATCTATATACATTTATATATACAGGGTGTCCCATTTTAATGTCCCATCCCAAAACAATTATTATTTTTAAGAAAAAATATGTAATTATTTACAATGTATTTTTTAAAACAATTATTATTATTTTTTTTTTTTTTTTTTTTTTTTACTAATTGATTTGTCTCATTATTCTGTACATAAAAGTATTACGGTAAGACTATCGAAAACTAAGTATTTTACGAGACATTTTATTTTTTATATCGAAATATGTCAGATTAAGATATAAAATAACTCAAAAAGTACTTAATGAAAAAATACTTTATTATAGTGTTTTGAAAAGCTCCCGAGATAAGATAGAAAAATGTGCAATAAGAAATGGCGATTTCCATTTAAGAAAACATCGATCACATTGATCTCAGCTTGAATAGGTCACTCAACGTCAAGTCCATATTTTTATCATGTGGTTCCCTCGAAATCATGCAACTTTTGTCTGAAACATTTTTTCTACAATCGAAAATAAAAAAAGTTATGTGTGGTGGGACATTAAAATGGGACACTCTGTATATACAATATATAATGCATTATATCCATAATTTTTACTTTATTCCGGTTTAAAAAGCAGATGAGCATGCATAAGAAAAGAAATAGACATCCTTATTAGACAGAATTTTTAAATGTCATTAACTTTGTACTTACAAACAGACTTTTGAAACCTCCATGGTAGGTGATTTAGTGATGATATGTCTTAAACGTTATGTTAAAAAAATTGTTGATATATTAAATTTTAAGATATTTTTCTTTTTTCACACCCGATTTGCTATAAAAGAATTATATATAGTTTAATTAATGGATCAATTTTTTTGTTATCACATCCTAAGTAGCACGCAAAAAATATAACATTTTGCATCAACTTGCTGGGCAATAATATTACCCTCTCTCATTTATACATATATAAATATATTAACATCAGAATATAAAAAATTGTTTGCCACTAAAAAATTTTTTTATTTTATTAATCGCAATAGAGAACGCAACATAGCTATGGCTCGACTGTGTTCTAGGTACGAAATACGAGGGTAACGGTGTTTTGACTGTCGAAGAAGAGGGAACATTAAAAGATTTGAAGAATACTGATGATGAAGAGCTGAATTTGAAAATGAATACCGTTAAGACGATCGAAGATTCAAGTGACAATGGTCATCTGTTGCTATCTCCACCGGAACTGGTTAACGATTACGCATTAAAGTATAATAACGAGGAGAAGAAGGCAACCAGCTCGTGGTTAATGTCACCCGAATCTATAGTTTCTGTAAGTAGCGCGTCGAGTAAGAAACATAACGCAGATGCCGACGCGTTGCTCCAACCCGAGTATCGCGCGAACGGCGATCTGGCTTGCCCGACTTCATCGTTCGACCCCACCGCAAATCAGCGCGAAACGTTTGATGAGCTATGTACGATCGAGACGACCGGATCGGACACGTTCGACCTGCTGTCGTATCTCTGCGACGTAAGTTTATTATATATAATAATTATATATAAAGTGTCTTCTTATGATTAATTTTCGACACTAACGAAATTATAATTTTCCGCAGGATGAAATGCGTTCACTGGAAGGCAGCATTTCCACCGATTCCTCATCCATGCTGAAACTCCAATCGCACTCGACGATGTTGCCACCGTTATTTTCGCTTACTTCTTCCGCGAAGGTAAAGGAGGAGGAGGAGATCAACGAACCGATATCAACACGTCGGAGGATGTCAACACGTGCAACGTCGACAGTGACCTCGTCGTCGACCTCGTCGTCGGTGGAAGCTCCCGTAGCGCCATCTCGTAGATCGGAGAGGATGAGGACCATTAGTACCAAGGCCGCTAGTAACAAAGAAAGGGAGATAATCGTTAGAGCAAAGACGAGGGACAAGAACGAAAGGAAAAGATACTACGAAGAGAGCGATTCAGAGGACGATTCCGATATCACCCTGTTGCAGTATAGGGAGTGTCGGGAGAAGAACAACGAGGCGTCGCGAAGATCGCGGATGAATAAGAAAGCCAAGGAATCGGAAATAACCATTAGGGCGGTCAAACTGGAGAGGGATAACAAGGTACTGAAGATGAAGGTTGAGGAACTGGAAAAATTGGTGACGTCAATGCGCAACGCGTTATTACGATCTGCTTTAAAAGGGGTATTTTAAGAGTACACGCGTTACTTAATATCTAGACGTATGTACTGTACACACGAATTACCGCGCGCGCATAATTCATTGATAACTTATATATACTTTTTGGTTTTTTTTTATGGCATATGCTATCTCATCATGCAATGTCTAAAGGAATTATGTAAACTTTAATATATTAACTTATTTGTCTTAATGGGATTATAACGATGCTCTTGTGGCTTATTATTACTCGTTACTTTGATGCTGTTTTATCAAGAGATGTTTTTTTTATTGACATAACGTCTCTCTATAAATATCTACATCTTGTACAATTAATTTGTTCCGACTAAACTAATTACGGACAAGTGATAGATTAATCGAACTATTTGCTACGCAACATGCATTAAAAATTTAACGTTTAGCTTGCTATATGTCGGTATACGGAGATAATATATATTATAAGCAAGAGTTTATTTTGCTATTACGAAAGAGAAAGGGAAACACCGAAATTAAAATGTATTTTACGAAATACATACACACATATATGTATATGCATGTATATGTATATATATATATATATATATGTTATAAGTTACTTTGTGTATAATTTAAAAAGGGTACTACACACGAGTGAAAAAAAATAGGCATACAATTTCAAATGATAATCGATATCGTTATCGAAAAGTAGATTTTAATCGGGACAAAATTGCGTAGTCATATATTTTGTTCAGCCTTGTATTGTACCTGATATGAAAAGAAAGGAAAAAATAAAGCATGCATAAATATATATATATATATATATATATATATATATATATATATATATGTAGAATTTTATTGCTGAGAAGCGTGTATAATCACAGACTTCTATATATATTATACCTAGATTTCTCAAACACGACTATATCTCATATGGTGAGATAAAGGCAGCCATTTACAATTGGGCAAAATGTCATATTGAGTGTCACAGAATTCGATATGTGTCATTGATAAGATGAAAAGACCAAGTTTGCTATATTAAAGAGAAAAAATATACGCAACTATAAATTTTGCAAAATTATAAATATGCGCAATTGTATATATGCAAACTATAAATTTTGCACAGCTTTGTTGACACTCCCGATATAGATTTCCATTTGCGCGTTTGACACTGGATGTGCCAAAACACGCTACATAGTTGCGGGTCTATTTGACGTAACAAATTGAATATTTATTGTAAACAACAGATCAAAACTGCACAATCATTATTCTATCTAGAGCAACGGAAATAATAGATATAAGAAAATCTGATGATTCTACTACAAGTGGGAATTTCTATATCCGTTGTGTTATATAATTACATTCGCAATTTGCGAATAGTATATATTATACAGTATATATTAATCCAACCTATGGATATTCTGCCCAATTATAAATGATTGCCCTGGCTTCACCTATCACATTGTCGCTATCACATTGCTGTTAGCAGTCTAGATATGATATATAGAAGTATATAATTGATGACACGCGTTTTCTACTACTGTGTGAATTTGAACGATATTGATACGATGTAAAAGCAAATTCGAATAAAAACTTTATTTTGAAAAATTAACCAGACTTATATGATGGTTATATACGCCGCAAATAGCGCAGCGTATAAAAATAGCGATAGCGTCATACTTTATAACTCAATGTTCCTTCCATACGCGGTGTCTATAGACAATCGCGATAGGAGCTTAAATGCCAATCCGGCATTTTTAGAGTCATACAACACGCGATATATTTCCGTAGATCGTTCGGATATTATTAGAGCATAAATGATCATCGCGGGAACATGTATTGTGCATGTACATACATTGTATGTATGTTGCGAGATAATTGCAAAATCGATAGAGAGGCGCTCTATAGGTAAGTCGGTGTAGCAAACAGACCGAGTTAAAATCGTCGCAACAATGTACGCTATAATTTTATATATTATTCTGCGCAGAGGATTGCGCAAATAATTTCTGTCGCTGTGACTGTGACGCGCAAACGTATCTGGAATTATCGTTAGAACCTCGTTCTAACGAGAACTATGGTGGACAAAGGAGAAGTAAGACCTCTTTCCATTGATTGAATATCCGACGTTGGACTCATGCTCTTTCCGACGTAAATTGCGATAAGCGCGTTGCAAATTGCGAATATAATTACATAACACAACGGATATAGAAATTCTCACTTATATGGGGAAACCACCTGATTCTTTTAGAGATATATCTATTATTTCCATTTGTCGCTCTAGACAAAATAATGATTGTGCAGTTTTCATCGATTGTTTACAAAATAAATATTGAACATGTTACATCAGATAGATCTGCAACTATATGTAGCGTATTTTGGCATATCTTGTGCCAAACGCGCAAATGGAAATCTATCGAAAGTATCAACAAAACTGCGCAAATTTATAATTTGCGTATTGTATATTTCTTCTATTTAATATAACAAACTTGGCCTTTTTCCTTGAATTAGTAAGTTTTTGAATTATAAAAAATTGAAAATGAAGAATTTGTTGTAAAAACTGGCTTTCTAAGTTAATAACATACATAATAAATTTATTTTCTAGATAAGTTAAATTAAAAATACTTGATATTAAAATATAAGTTTGCACAAGAGAGAAAAATAGCATTATACTGAATATTTGACAGAAAAAATCGATTTAGAAAAAGATACGTTTCTAAGCTGATGTATTCTGTTTTGCATATTAGCAAAAAAAGAAATAACATTTAGAAAAGGCAACTAAACGAACAGATTGTAAGGAATTATGTTTGAGCGTTTTCATTGGTTGAAATCAAGTATTGTAGTCGTAGTTAGCCTGCCTCAGAATCAAATACCATACAATTCAACGCACTCAGCCGCGCGCGCGCGTGTGTGTGTGTGTGTGTGTGTGTGTACATCGATTGCCCGCATTGCTTTCTTCACCCGCATACCGTTAGATTTATTAATCCTATGCTATTATTATCGTGCTGCTGTATATTCCCGACTTAGTTTCACGAATCGGAGCGACAAATAAATCGCTTCTTTCATATCGAATGCTTCAAAGAGAGTTCCCCCATTTTGAAAGCAAGATGCAATCAACGAAAGCATTGTTCACCGATCACAAAAGTGACATAGGTTAATTCTCTCTCTCTCTCTCTCTCTCTCTCTCTCTCTCTCTCTCTCTCTCTCTCTCTCTCTTTTTCTCTTCTCTCGTGCCCATTTCCCACACATTATTTTATCGTTCTCCCGCGTCTCATCCGAACAATCTCAACCAAACGACCTCGTTTCCTATTTCCCGTCACGTTTCCTGCGACGTCTCCTGGTCGCCAATGTATCGCTAAAACATGAGGGCGATTTCGCGGTGGTCGCGCGCGCTTTTAAAAGTCCATCCGGCCACGCACGTCACAGCTGATAAAGTTGCGCGCGCAACCACCGCGGCCATTCAGTGTCAGCTGATAACTCACTACGCTAGTAACAGGTGGTTCATCGCGATTGGCCGAGCGACGGCGATTAAAGTGCCTCGGCGGCGCCAGCACGTGCGGCCCCGCTAGTCGCTGATCCCTGGCCCTGGTCCCGCATTCACGCGGAGAACGTCGTAGCACGCACATTCGTCGGACGAGCAACCCCCTCGGTACTATCGGTCGCGTTCAATCGCTCTCACCGACGACGGGCCAGATCAAGCCATCGGGATTCGAAAAATCGATAACTGCGTGTATACTCGTGCATGCGTGCGTGCGTGCGTGTGTGCGTGCGTACGGCGTTTGCGAGATTTTGCAGTCGCACGATTGGCGGCTCCGCAAACTCGTAAGTGTGGGGCTATCGATCCCCGCGCTGTCCCGCTTTCTTGCCGCGTTCATTGGCGCCTACATCGCCGTCGCCACTGCATCGTGAGGTACTTGAGTTGCTGGCTCAAGTATAGTGTATTGTGCCTTAATACGATAGTTACTCCCCTGTGATTTCGCTGCGCGCCGGAGATCAACGAAAAAGGTTTTCCTTTCTTCCCCTCCGCTCAATCGGTGAGTAACAGTATGATTGTACGCGTATAATCTTTTTTGTATCCCCTCCCCCCCCCCCCTCCTCTTTCTTTTTCACTTGCATTAGTAATTTTTCCGTCCCAGTATCGCACGCTGGTACCGCCGGGCGCGCGCATCGGACAACGACGACGGTGCACGTGCACGTCGAGCCGGCGGCGCTTCGTTCCATCTGGTGCGCTCCGATTGCGCTCCGACCGGATCTTGTCGTCTTGCGTGTAGGGGTCATTTCGCGCGCCGCCGAGAGCTTACTCGAGATAATCGATGCGCGATGAACTCCCGAGAGATTATTATTTTACGTGATCGAGACTGGAATGATAGTAGCCCACGTATGGAATGCGTGAAACTTTGCCACGATCAATGAAACTCTCGAGATTATAACTCGAAAGGAGATATTGAAAATTGATTTATTTTTTCAATTTAAAAAGAAATCAGGTACGCGCGATTTGTCGGACAGATGACGACAATATCGATAAATTTATTCTCTTTACATTTTTAACTTTTAAATACCTAAGGTATTCTGTCATATCACGATTCTTGCGATTTCTCAATCACGCATATCGAAAATAAAACAAAGTTTTTATCGTGTCTCGTCGCGATATGACGTTAATATTTATAAGTTTGACGCATCGGTTACAACGTTCGCGACAAGATTTCCTGTTATACGATTTATAGAGACGACATATACTCTCGTTCGCCGGAATCCCCCCCCCCCTCTCTCTCTCTCTCTCTCTCTCTCTCTTGAAATACCAGCTTCGATCGATATCGACTACGATTACATGGAATCATTTGCGCGTTGAAAGGTCAATTGAATCGAGCGAGACGATTATATAGAAGTGACATTTGCGCGCGAACGAGTTATTCGGGGAAATAATAGAGGAGAATATATTATCGTGCGAGATAACATGCAAAGATCCTACAGATTGAAAATATAGAGCTGATAGTGCTCGCGCGAGAGAACGCGATGTGGGGGATCCGTTTATCAGTGTATCTTCCGGCGATGATTTATTGATAAAAGTAATGGAATTGATGAATAATATTTTCAAGAGCAGCTTCGATAATGATATGATACACAAGGTGACACAAATCTTAAATAATGGATTGTTACTGGTGTTAACCCATACAGCACAGAACATTGCAGCAATATTGCAGCAACATTGCAACCGCAATGTTGCTACAATGTTGCAATATTGTTGCAATGTTGCTGCAATGTTCTGTGCTGTATGGGAATGCTTAATACGCGACACAGAAGCGGATTTGCCATTATTTTTGAATTATACACGCGTTTGAAGAGAGAGTAGAATAACTGTATATTGACAGAGTTTAATAGGATTAGCATATATCAATGTATAACTGTTTTATCTGTGAAATAACATATATGCGCGTGTGTGTTAAATACATAGTGTATGTTATTTAATAGCGACTGTGTCATTCGTTAAAAGTATCGAAACTTAATATCCTTTTGTGATTATTCTTGTGATTACATTTCATGACATAATCGACGATCAAATGCATGGACACGGTTAATCCTTCTAGCATCAGCGATGCTATATCGTATATGCTAACGTCAGTTTCGAAGAAAAAGCTTCGCTCGTGTAAAAATTCTTTAATTAATTTCTTATGCATGAATCTTTTTATGAGGAAACATTATCTTGCACGTACAAAGATCTGCGGTTAAAAGAGAGACCAGCAGGTTTCAGATTAAAGAAGGATATTTACATCGCATATGGCACACTACGTAATTTCCTTTTCCGACAAATGAAAATCCGATTAAAATTTTCGACGTACTTTAATCAGTCTTCTCGATTGTGATTCCCGAAGGTTTATGCTTGTTACATATATATGAAAAGCAATTTAATTGAACTCTTCACTCGCATCGTACTTCAAGAGAATTTTTTTAATCGATGTTTCTCAATTATGATATTTCACATCTTAAGATTTTCTTAATATTGTTTCTCTAATGTAAGTATAAAGAGATTCAGAAACTTTAATTTGTAAATATAATGGTTTATAGGTAGGATTGTAAAAATTATATATGTACATAAAATTATGAAAGAGAGAAAGAGAGAAGAGAGAGAGAGAGAGAGAATATATAAAAATGAAAAGGAATTATAGTATAATGCTATTAAAATTTAAAGAGTTATAAAATACAATTAGAAATTATCATTAGCACATAATTTAAAACCTTATCCGCTATTTTTTTTTATACACTCGTTTACATTATTACATAATAATCGGGAGCATCTTCTCTTTCGCGTTTTCTCGCAAATATATATATATATATATATACAAATACTTAGCTCACATAAAGATAGGTCCATTGAACTCATTAGAACGCGCCGCAATTTGCAATGCAGCTATGCATCATCTCGTAATATAGGACAAAAGGCATTAAACGTGAAACCGATCGCGGCAGATAATAAGCCGCGCGTGTGATATCAAACGCAGTCCTGAGGTCACGGATGCGCATACGTGCATATGTTAATAATCTATAAGTCGCTCGCTTCTTTATCAATATTCTTTTACTGATCAGCATCTGGCATCCGGTTGGATCTTTCAATAATACTTACATGAACATTTTCCACTTGTCTTATCGAGCAAAGCTGTATATATATATATTTTTTTTTTCTCTCTTTCTATCTCTGTGTTTCCTTCTCTATTTTATTTATATATTCGAAAGTGAATACTATATTTCTCTTTTATCTCTCGTACTTCTCTAATCTAATTTCAATTGGATTATAAATGCGACCCATAATTTGTTTTCTCTCATTTTCTGCAAATAGCAAGATCCTATTTTAATCTTAAGAGACCCACTCGCGGATCTCGTTTAATGCAATTAAATAGCATACTGCAGATTTCACATTACGTCGCTTTAATGAATAAAAGAGATAGAGATAAAGATAATTAATGATATCCGCAATGAAATATCAGTTCACGAGATTGTGGGACAATCTTTTGCTTTCAGATATCTCCAAGTTTGTAAGATTATAAGGATGCTGAATTTTCGTGGCAACAGCATGTCGGACCTTTAATTTCCTTCGTCCTTCATGGACGGATATCATGTTCGTCTGACCGGCGGACGCTTATACTACTCGGAAAGCTAAAGGAAACAAAATATCATGGCATTTTTCGACGTGGGACCGGGCGATCTCAAGGAATTATGGGAGTCTTATCTCTCCGACCCGGTGAGTGTGCGCGTACAAATTGATTCTTCCGATAAGAAACCACAATGAGATTAACTGAAAAGTTTATCGGGAAATGTCGGAGATCCCGTGCTACGAAGAATATGTGCAGTTTCTCGAGAAATCCTATTTTATTAATGTTCGCTAACATATACACGTCTCTAAAATTTCATGCTTGCAGTCGCGAATTTCTTGCTTCCTATACAGCGAGTATATTCTCGAGAAAGTACTAGTCCGCGAGATCGCGAACGAAAGGAAGCTGAAACTGTTCGAATCGCAGGGACGCCCACGTTCTTCTGAGACCCGTAATCCTCCGCGTTATTCGAATATTTGTGTCAGATATAGACAGAGATAGTCTTTACACGGCCTACATTATGCTGTCACAATATTACTAACAAATACCATTATTTGTAATATTATCCACATGCTTTGGATTGAGATAAAGTCGGAGTTTATAAGGAAAATTTTATTCATTTTACAATGCTATTCTTGGAAAATTATAAGCTTCTTTTTTTATGCAAAACGTGACGAACACTTGAATACATGCTATATTTATCAAATTTATTGGCTAAATGTCATTGGAAAATACATTTCTATTTCTTACACGCGTTTCTCGTAGATAACAACTACTTCTTGACATTGATATGCCATTTATTTGTGAATTTATCTGCGAGTTTTTAGCACTCGCACGAGTAACTGACAGAGAATTTTATTTTATTCTAATATTTAGTAAAATATGATTGAATTTAACCGGAAAAGTGTGCGTATTGTATATGTAAGATTTTATGAAAATTAACTTCAGTCTAAAACCGCGCAAATTCACTTTTTAATTGCGTATTCTTTAATCAAATTACTTTTTTTTTTAAATTGGGTTAATATCTCTCCGCTTCGGAGAAAGCGCACGACACAGCTAAATGAATCCCATACAGCAAGATTGCAATAACATTGCAGCAACATTTCTCTGCAAGATTGCAACATTGCAGAAACATTGCGAAATGTTGCTGCAACGTTGTTATGATATTGCAGCAACAGTAAAATGTCCGCCTACAGAAATATTGCAATATAATATTGCAGCAACATAGCAATATAATATATATGCAATAACGCTTTATGTATATTTATCGATATAATATCCTTAACATATGAAAAAAATAATAAGAAATTAGGCCTATAAGAGTCAGGATCTAGCGTGTATATAGATTTTCTGTATTATAATAATAACGAATTATAAAATGTAAATTTTTCAGTACACATTCGATTTCCTTCAGTGACAGAGAATATCTACGAGAAATAAGAAAAAACTCAATTTGCAATTGTGTAAATTCACAATTTCTTTGTATTCGAAATATTCAGATATCCGGATGCAAAAAGATTGTGGTGAATTTACGTATACAAGTCTTTTCACATCTCTCTTGTCTTTATATAATCTCAAAATTTATTCATTAAAATCTGAAGTATCTTTTGCATATTAGAAAATTATTATATCTTTTTAATCTTACTAGCCGCTCTTTGTAAATTTTATATAATCATCATGACTAAAAATTAAATGCGGAATAGATAGCGCAACATGCGCCGCATAATGGTAAACGAATGAACTAGCGATTATTGAATAGTTTTTTTGTAATATTTTCGGAATGTTGCTGTAACATTGCTAAAGTTATATTGTAAAATAATGTCTTTGCAATATTTCTGCAACATTAAACTGCAATATGCAATATTACAATGTTGCAGCAATGTTGTTGCAAGTTTCAGTGCTGTGGGATGTCAAATAGCCGCGTATCCGCGCATATATCTCAGATATTGCCATTCATCATCGCGTTTGTGTTAATTAAGCTCAAGGAAATGAGTGAAGAGACAAATTTACATGATAGGACAAACGTCATTACGTTTCGTAACATCGATAATTCTTCTACCGGGTAGACCCCCTGTCTATTCATCGCGACTCTCACATTCATCTACCATCCCGCGAATGCTACGGAGACAATTTTTCATTGCTCGTTGCGTTCGCAACGATAACAACGGTTATGCATATGCGTATATTTCATTTATCGCGACATGTAATTTCTAATCCTCGATCGACGTGCAAAGGGGACACAAGCGCGATTTCCCTTGACCCTTTCGAGTCAGAATTTTCTGCGGGAATATATATATGAAATTGACACCCAATCAATCACTTTCTCATTAACGAAGTTACGCCAGGTTTCTAGGAACGTTAATCATGTAACTCTCACGAGCAAATTCGTTTTATGCCGGCAATAAACATCAATGCGCGCGATATGTTTCGCGCGTTGTTGCGTTCTACACATCAGACGTGTATACTTATTATTAGTTATTGTTCCTCTTATCGCCCGCCCGTCGCTTCGCACGTTCGCAGATAGTAATTTCTCAAGTTCGAAGAAAAAACGTCGATATTTTTATCATTTCCTAGAAGGCCGGAGCGCGAGGTACGTATACGTTCGATTCCATTGGGAATCAACGTCCAATTGTCGTTTGCGATAAATACGATCGTCTCCGAAATTAATGCGTCGGCTCAATTATTTTTTGAAGAGAACTTACTCAACAACGTGAGACGATTGTTCTTTTCCAGAATGCACATTCGAACGTCATCTGTGTCTCGTTCGATTGCCGTTTGTAAACACGACGAGGATTACCGCTGCTCGGCAAAATTTTACGGCACTTATCGCCGCATATAATACAGCAACAAGTGCCGGGGAAAGGTATTGTATTTGGGCAATAAAGCATTAGTGTGCCACTTTATACACCTGTACAAATATCGTGTCGTTCTTTATGGGCACCAAGAACCGATCGATGGTTTGCCCGCATATTTTGCTGTTGGTATGCTCAATCTGTAGGAATGTATTTTCAGAAAATCGGATTTTCTTTCTGAATTGGAATTTAACGACGCTATTTTCGCTGAGAAATTATTTTTTGGAAAATTCCCAAAACCATTATATTTCTAAGTGTTTTGTTATTGATATCATTGCCGGTGTATACTAATGTAATTCCTTGTTGATAAAATCGTTTCACTCAGCAGACATGGCAACGTATACCGAATATAGTAGATTACAAATTACGCACATAAAGTAGAATACTGATAAAAGCTCAACGAAAATGTTTACTGAATTTTTTGGAAGGTATATTCTAGTTTTTGAATTTGTAATATCCGGAATAAACTCTACAGTTTCATATATATATATTCTGTAAAAAAAGTACCCGGAATTTTTAAATAAAATACAATCTACTTGTTTAATCATCAAAATTTATTTTGTCGCCTTCAAAATAGGCCCCATCCGAGGCAATACACACCCATACAGCACCGCAAGATTGCAATAACATTGCAGCAACATTTTTCTGCAAGATTGCAATATTGCAGAAACATTGCGAAATGTTGCTGCAACGTGATATTGCAGCAATAGTAAAATGTCCGCTTACAGAAATATTGCAATATAATATTGCAGCAACATAGCAATATAATATATATGCAATAATGCTTTATGTATATTTATCGATATAATATCCTTAACATATGAAAAAAATAATGAGAAATTAGGCCTATAAGAGTCAGGATCTAGCGTGTATATAGATTTTCTGTATTATAATAATAACGAATTATAAAATGTAAATTTTTCAGTACACATTCGATTTCCTTCAGTGACAGAAAATATCTACGAGAAATAAGAAAAAACTCAATTTGCAATTGTGTAAATTCACAATTTCTTTGTATTCGAAATATTCAGATATCCGGGTGCAAAAAGATTGTGGTGAATTTACGCATACGAGTTTTTTCACATCTCTCTTGTCTTTATATAATCTCAAAATTTATTTATTAAAATCTGAAGTATCTTGCATATTAGAAAATTATTATCAAATTTTTGATTTTATATAAGAATGGAAACTATTAAAAGAATTCTTAGTCCAATGTCTGAGCCCCTGTATTGGGGTCATATCATACGACTTAAATTAACAAAAATAGTTATTATATCTTTTTAATCTTACTAGCCGCTCTTTGTAAATTTTATATAATTATCATGACTAAAAATTAAATGCGGAATAGATAGCGCAACATGCGCCGCATAGTGGTAAACGAATGAACTAGCGATTATTGAATACTTTTTTCTAATATTTTCGGAATGTTGCTGTAACATTGCTAAAGTTATATTGTAAAATAATGTCTTTACAATATTTCAGCAACATTAAACTGCAATATGCAATATTGCAATGTTGCAGCAATGTTGTTGCAAGCTTCAGTGCTGTATGGGCATATACCAACGCTTAACCCAATCTTTGAAACACTTTTCAAACGCTGAAGAAGCTATTGTCTTCAGCTCCTTCTGCGAATTCTTTTTTATGACTTCCATCGACTCAAAACGCCTTCCTCGAAGTGGTAATTTCAGTTTAGGAAATAAGAAAAAGTCGCATATCTGGGGCCATATCTGGTGAATACGGTGCTTGATCGATGACATTCGTTGAGTTTTTAATCAAAAATTCGCGTACCAAGATCGATGTATGCGACGGTGCATTATCGTAGTGCAAAATCCAAGAATTGTCTTTCCACAAATCTGGTCATTTACAACGAATATTTTCACGCAAGCGCTTCATGACACTCAAATAATATTCTTTATTAACCGTTTGTCCATCCGAAGGAATTCCGAATGAACAACACCACGATTATCAAAGAAAACAGTGAGTATGACTTTGATTTTTGAGCACCTTTGACGCGGTTTTTTGGGTTTTGGCTCGTTTTCGAAGCGCCATTCCGATGATTGCTAACTTGTTTGCATGTCGTACTCATAAACCCATGTCTCATCACCAGTTATAATGCGTTTCATAAAAGTAGAGTCACTAGAAATTCGCGAAACCATGTCTTCAGCAACCATTTTTCGATAGATTTTTTGCAAAAAATCGCAGAACACACCTGAAGTCGACTGACATAAACAGCTGCTGTAAACAAACTGGATGACAGATGGCGCTCAAACTCAGCATGACAATTGGGTACAGTGGTGCTAACTTCAGCAACAAAATTATTTTTCAATATATATACCGCGGGATTTTTAAATGAGAAATTCCGGGTACTTTTTTACAGAATGTACTCTCGTTTAAGCGGATAATCGCATCTTTGTTTACTAATGACATTTTGTCGATCCTAAATCGCACTCTGACTTATCGCATATTCATCACGAACTTCCGCTTTCCATACGACTTACAAACTGGGCTAGCAATTACATATTTTTGTACGGGGCAATTATAACCGAGCGTATTTGTTTGCTTTTAACTTTTTAATATAACTCTTATTGTCTACGAAATGCAGTTTACGTAACGTAAGAATTGTTTGAAAGAAGAGACACACACAAAGCGGATTAAATAAAGTGCACATTAAGCATGTGCACAGAGTTATTTTTCTGTTAATCCGAGAACTTTTAATCTGTTTTCTTCTCTTTTTCATTACTTATTCGCGTCTACGAAACGGCATAAAATTCAACATGAATGTTAAAAAGAATTATATTATTTATTTATATATGCATAACAATCATTTTTATCTTTCGCTCGAATTTTCAAGCTGTTTTTCATTATTTTTGCATAATAAGAAGTTATTAATATGTATCGATACGATAGTCTGGCTTGAGAACATCGTAATAGAAATTGAAAGGCGAATTGGCGCGTGCATGTTAATGCTTTCTCATCATATTTGGAGGGTCAGTCCCCTTTAACGGCGGGGGCAGCCATCGCGCGCGAAGTCAAATACGTTCAGCTAATAAAATCGTTTAAGCCGTGCGTTCGTTAAAGAAAATCTCCGCTCCCAATCTAAATCTGCGCATATGCGAGGAAAGCTCGCGTTTCGAAGAGCATTTAAATTGTCTTCGAAAACTTGCTCGTAATGAATGTTCCAATTATAGAATTGCCGCCGGCAAAAAAATCAATTTCCCGCTTAGTCGGCTTTCGTCTCGTTAAAAATGACGATTTGTAGAGTTTTCGATCGAGCATCATTAACGCTATCAAGCGAGCGATAAAGCAACAGCGCGAGAAGGAAACGTACGAGTATTCGCGATGTATCGAACGAATCGATGCGGATAACGAAAACGAGAGACAGAAATCGAATCGTGTCACAGAATTGCTTTTTTTCATAGCGGAATGAATGGACAGGTCGACACTTTTGCGCATCATTTTTTTTTTTTGCTTATTACCGAAGAAACACAGCTGCAATTAATTCGCTATCTGTCTTGTTATGTTAAAGACCACTTGTCCCGATAAGCGTTATTATCTTGACAACGTATGCCGCGTTGCATTCTCTCGGCAGCTCCGTGTGTATTTTTCTATTTTTAACTTTTTACTTACTGTACAAAAGACATAAATTTATTCCGTTTTAAAGATTAAATTCATGTTTTTTTAATTCGCTAAATTTATATTCACTTGGTTATGTAATTCACACTTAACGCTAATTTGTTAATCACTTAAATTGATAAAATTTGACGCTTGAGGAAATTTTGCAAGTGGAGCTTTCATATCTTTGTTGAAAATGTAGGGTAAGCATGGCAACCTTGCTGCGGCGCCCGTTTCTAGGCTCGTACATGTCGCATTTTTATCATAGGCGATATAAAGCAATTTTCCTCACTTGTTCGTCACGTTTACGCAGGCGTCACTGACGCAAGTGTGTCGATAGTAGTCCTCGCGTTACAAATTCGAACGTGGTATATTTTTGAAAATTTTTCCAGATTCTCGCAATTTTATTTTGGAAGAAAAAACTCGAACTGTTTACAAATATTATTAACTTCTATTAGTAATATAACAATAAAGATATAAAATCTTATGAAGAATATTGAATTAATAACTGAATTAATAAACATTGCGAAAACCTGCGTTTTGGAAAGCTCAGCAGACAATCGTCATGCTCTGATAGAAAAATTTTTCTTCGAAAGAGCTAATGTTCCAGATAAAAGTGAAATCTTGCATTCTTGCTTTTTATTCGTAAATTATATGACATTAGTGTCTTATCTGACGATTATTCTTTCAGGATGCCATTAATGTAAAGATTGAATAACAAAAGACCTTCTGGTGAGAAAGATTTTGTTTTAATCTGTCCGGAAAGAAAAACACAATGAACGTGTTAAAACAAAGTTAAATCTCGCAATGTAAATATCGATTATATTTGATATACAAAAATTCTCAACGACAAATTGTTAGCGAAAACAAACGGGCAGAATAAAGAGCATCTCGACATAATTGTATCACGATCCCACGATCGTTTTATCGATCTCATGCTATTATTTTCTCATGATGTCAATATTTTTCCCATTCTGAGTTAACTCAGAAGTATTGAATAGGAAGTAATCAGTTTGTTGAAAGAAATGAATAGAGTTTTGATAGAAAGGTAAATGATTATTTTAACATAGTAACACAAATTATTAGGCAATCGTTGCTTTTTGAAAAGTTTTATAATCATTCATTTATCGGGCAAAGACATATTATATAGCGGCAGTGATTACATATCTAATCTAATTGGGATAAAGAAATAAAAATAGCAATGTATTACAATAGAACATCCATAATAATCATTGTAGTAATAATCTCTCTGAGAAAAGTCGGGGTTGGCTGCCTTCTAATTCAAAACCGGAAGTGTGAATGTGTCGAGTTCCCAATCGGAAACATAACCACAAAGAGTGGAAGACCGAAGATAATAGTGATAAAGCAATATTGTGACACTCTTTCTTCTGTATATGGCCTGAGAAGCATTAAATGAAAAAAAGAATCGAATTTATCTTTTTTATTGTTTTGATCAAATTAAAGTATAAACATATTTTACATGTTGTCAATCTTTTTTAACAAATCCTCAACAATCGTAATACCTTTCTTTTTTACAAATTCTGTATACGGCCTGAGAAGTATTAAATGAAAAAAAGAATCGAATTTATCTTTTTTATTGATTTTATCAAATTAAAGTATAAATATATTTTACACGTTGTCAATCTTTTTTAACAAATTCTCAACAATCGTAATACCTTTCTCTTTTACAAAAAAAAAGAGAGAGAGAGAGAAAAATCTGTTTTCAAGGATTTTATCTCCAAACTGCGAAAAGTAGGAAATAATGCCATACAGATGAATCACGCGAACTTCATAATCCGATAACTCCGTACATAGGGCAACACGTCGGGTGCCTTCCATTTAACAAGTCGATTCCTATGATCACTTTGATCAAAAACTGATCAGGAAGGAGTACTCATTAATATAATTGCATTAGAAAGTTTTGTTGCTAATCATTCTACAAATTAATTAACGATTAGTCTGATCAAAGTTTGCTAGAGGCAATCATATACAAATCGAGTTGCATCGACTCGTGTCACTTAAATAAAAAGCACCCATTATTGAACTGGCAACCGGCCTCTTGTCGTTCGGCAAAGATTCTATTTGCCGATCTCTACCAGAGGCAACTTTCTATCTCAAACAAACATGCCGAAATAGAATTCCGCCCGGACGAACTTTCCGCCTAGGCGAGCGGAACTCCTCCTCGGCTCTTCCCTCGATTCGTGACATCGTCGTCAAAACGGACGTTCTTGAACAAAAAAAAAAAAAAAAAAAAAAAAAAAAACGCCGATTACTCGACGATCGCTCATTTTCTAGCGGCAAATTTCCTTATCGCCGTGACACGAAAATAATTATTGTTTTTTCCAGACTTCCCGTTTACTTGCACGCTTCGCTTCTTCGTTACGCCGCGATTTAAACCGCATCGTAGAAGGAAGACATTCGAAAGAATTCGCGACGAGTTCACTATAGCGTGACCTTTCGGCGTCTGAAATAAATTCTCCGGTAGAGATGCTTCTTGACTTAGACAAGACGTGAAAGTCCCGAGTGATTCTCTGGAGATCTTTCCTTCTCGCGCTCCGTTACGCTGCGGCGACGAAACAGAAATCGATTTTTTTTTTTTTTTTTTTATTATTATTATTATTCTATAACAACATGCCATCGGATTCAATATTTTAGATTCACGTCCGCATCGTTGCACTTATAATAAGTATCGATTTGTGGCCACTATATTTTTACCGATTTTATAGATAAAATTTATTTCCTTTGTTGAAAAAAAAAAAAAAATAAAACAATTTAATTTAATAAATGCGTATAATTGTGATCGAATCGCTCGTCTAAATTCCTCGAATGTATCGATCGATTCAGACTGCGATTACCGGTAAAAAATAAAAACTGAGCGCGATCCGCACAGGATATTGTTACGTTTCTTACCGTTTCTCGCGTATCGTCTGTTCGCAAAACACCGTTAGCTGCGGGATTCCACCTTTGTACATGCGTAACCGTAAACTTTTCTTCCGCGCACGCTTGCGCACGGAACTATTTCTCTCTCTCTGTAGCATACTACGTAGTTTTGTTAAAAAAAAAAACTGCATTCTCCGTGAAATGATTGACTCTAATGAGAATAAATATTTTCAGGGACATTAATTAACGTATTTTAATTGACAGATAACATAATACAGAGTTGACCACAAAAATAGATATTTAAAAGATCGTACTAAGATTTGGACAAGGAGGAAAATTTCTATTAAATTATAGTAGTTTATCGATATAAGAATAAATTGTCTATCTTGATCATTTCTCGCGCATTGTAAGACATTAGATATCTACTTCGTGATTCATCTATCGCCAACAAGATGTACAAGGTCATCCTTTCTTTTGATCACTCACGTGTTTGTAGATAACGTGAGAATATGTAAAAATATATGAAAGATGATTTAATATCTCACATGAGATATTGTAACATTTAACTTTTTTTTTTTTTTTTTTTTTTTTTTTTGCAAGAACGATTGCGTCATGCGATGGCGACTCGTGAATTAGAAATGCAATCTGGCAGACTCGTCACACTCAATTAAATACGTTCTTGGAAAATAATATACAAGCCAATATTATTTCGCACAAGATATAACGCTGTCAACAAAATAAGATGATCCGCGAGAAAGTTCCAGAGCAATTTTACGTCATTATCTCGCACTTTACATTTGACCGCTATATATTATAACTGTCAACAAACTGTCACCGCTCATCGTCAGTCAGTTGCAATCGGATTGTCAATCTTGCCGTAATTATCGGCGTAAAACCGTTATTGCTGCTATTGTTGGCGCGATTTTTGAATAAATGCAGGAAAGATTCGCGCCTACGATCCATCGCGTGTCTATCCGTGACAGATAAAAGAGAATTTTTGAAAAAAAAAAAATATTCCCTGATCGTAACAATTGCATCGCGATTCGCGATATAATGAGGAAGAAATTCTGCCGACCTTGAATAATTCAGAGCAATGGCAATCGCACATTCGTGCCAGAGCAAGCTGTTTTCGTCTCGAACGACAGATGCTCGCTTATCCGTGTCATTATCAATGATTGGTCGGCATCACGGTGAGATTTCAGATCGCAGATAACATTTGCGCTATAAAATCGGATAATATTCACTCAAGGATGGTGAATAAATTACGCTGATTAAAACTCGCATCTCTACGTGCAAATTTCAAAGACTTTTTGAAGAAGCTAACTTTTTCGAATATAATATTGGATATTTCAGACTCTATTTTTTTATATTATATGAAAATAAAAAAGATCTTTTTTTTTAATAGTATAATTATTATTTAGAAAATATTTTATTCTTGCTAATAGATATATATTAAGCAACGATATCGATTCAATTAGAACATAATCTATCAATCTCGTCCGTTCTCTTACGGTTGATGATTCACAGAAGAACTATACTTTTAACAGATTGTCTTCACAATTTAATCATATCGAAAAACTTTAGAAATCCATTTAGTCTCCCTACCGTTATTGGCCAATATGGAACCGCTATCGAAGAAAGGAGATAAAAGCAAGATTGCAAACTCTCACAAATGTAAGAATGTATACCAGCTATATAAATATGAAACCGGAATTTTTGTATAGAAAATACGCGTTTATTGTATGAAAATGGTAAAAAATATTTTATTCCAAGTATTGCCCATTGCTAGCTATACATTTTTCCCATCTCTCTGACAATTTGTGGATGCCACGCCAAAAAAAACTGTTGCTCCTTTGAGGCAAACCAGTCATCGAGCCATTTTCGTACATTTTCGTAAGAAGTGAAGCGCTGCTCGGCAAGTGCGTGTCCCATCGATGCAAATAAGTAGTAATCGGATGGAGCCAAGTCTGGTGAGTAAGCCGCATGCGAAAGTATTTCCCAACTAAACGCCTCAATCGTTTCCTTGACCGGTTTTGCTGTGTGCGATGGTGCATTATCATGAAGTAAAATCAATTTGTGTTGCCTTTTTTGATATTCTGGTCGTTTTTCACGCAAAGCTTCATTCAAATCGATCATTTGTTGTCGGTAGCGTCATCCTCATCCAACAATGTTTGCAATTCGCTGTCTTCAAACTTTTTCGATGGTCTTCCACGTTCTTCGTTTCTCACGTCAAAATCGCCACTTTTGAATTTTTTAAACCACTCAAAGCACTGTGATTTACCAAGAGCATGCTCACCGTAAGCTTCGACAAGCATTCGATGCGATTCTGCAACAGTTTTCTTCAAATAGTAACAGAAAATCAATGCTGTCCGCAAATCGTAGTTTCCAGGCACAAAATTCGACATGTTCAACGCTAATAAAAACTATGCTGTTGTATGAAACTTGTATTGTTGTGAGTTGAAAATCTTTATCAGATATCAAAACAAGAAAATGACGCCAATGACGCGGTTTGACAATAACTACATTGACAGCTAGGGCCATTTATGGGCAAATTCCGGTTTCATATTTATATACCTGGTATATATATATAAAGACAGAGTTATACTATCGATAATTTAAAAAAAAAAATAAAGAGAAAATTCTTTAGATTTTTTTTCTTTCACACTTTGAGATCATTATCTCGGTTCATTAAATGAAATCTCGTTAATTTAGTAAGTGAACCTGGATAGCCAGCAATATTTTCCGGATCATTGGCATTCCTATGTTGCAAGGGTGCTACGAACAACTCTTGGGTGTGCGGTTGCATTCTACCGTACGACGGTTTTCGATTTCATCTATGTAGATCTCGCCGATATCGTCGTATCATACGTTATTTAAGGCGATGACATTCTTCTCTGCTTTCAGTCGACTTTAAGCAGGTTCGCGGCTGTGCGCTGAATTTGACTCGTACTGGCAACACATCTTATCAAGATATCCTTGAGAATCCTTCTCATAAGATTTACGACAGATATACTAATAAGTGTTTGCTAATAGGTTTCGAGATTCTTAGGGTCACGTCAAAAGACATAAAAACTCTAAAGACGACTAAAAGACATTTAGAAAGATTATAATTTCTACCTCTAAACCTCTTTATGCGGTTTCTTAAACGCTTGTATCGAGAAAAACAAGTAACTCTTTTCCACTCTATATTTGATTTGGCTCCCTGTCTTGGCTGCGTATAAATTCCCCATTAATCTTCGATAACGGATTTTAACGGAGCCTAAATCCAACACATTCATCTCACCGAGCTTCTCTCGTTACTGATGACGAAAGTTTACCGGTCCCCCATATTTATCCAAGTTCCTTCGGCTTCGTGAACGCGTATTTATCAAGCGCGTTAAACAAATTCGTACGATTACGCGTTCACAGGTATACGATGACGATGAAGTGAAACGGTGGCCCCTGTAAGCCAGTCATGCTGAATAGTTACGCTTGCCGCGTGATAAGCTCTTATCAAGTCCGCTATCGTGCATTGTTTCTCCGTCTTCTTTCCCCATGCAATTCTTTTTCGCCGTCACGCCGTCCTTTTTTTTCGAAACCGTCTATAAATCGACTACTCGCCTTTGTCTGACCTAAATTGATAATAACGCGCGGTTTCTTACGCGATATACCTATTACCTCAGCTTTATCTCTTCACTGACCGACAAGTTGATGAAATACTACAACTTTTGATTATTTGAATTAATTAAATTTTAGTCACACTTTGCCCCGGAGTATCCTATTAATTTCAATGTCATTCAGGCTACGATCGCCGATAAACTTGCTTGGAACAAAAGAGGATTCTTAGAGAGACTACGAAACTATACTTTTATAGATGGACGTATTCTCTTTTTCTCTCTTTTTTATTTTGTATTTTTATTTGACAATAGAAGTTTACGTTTTAGTTAAAACTTTATTTGTTGACATTGCGTTTAACGAATAAACACAATAAATGTTATATAAATTAATGCTACGAGGTTCAGATGATTTAAAGTCGAATAAAGTTCGCCTCTTGCGTCGATTTTACTTTTCGCAAAAATAATTCGCATAAAAAGTGGAACGAATAAGGAAAAATCGATCGAAACATCAAGTGCTATTGCGACCGATAAAAGTCGATTAATTTATACCCTTGACACTATGTAATGAACTGTCGATCTGAATATCGCATAGTTAATTACTGATAAGTTAATTACTTAGCTATATATAAAAGCACTTTGATTGAGAAGATTTTGACTCAGATTTTGTAAATGTACAAACAATTTTAAATTTGCAAATTTACATTTTCGCTTATACGATGTATTTCAAATATTTCACGAGTTATCGCATGTTGTATGTGTACGGGATTAGAAAACATATTCGAAATTAAATAAAATGATATTGATTCAACGATTGCTTTCGAGCTCAAAAACAGTCGCGAAGACGCTTTGAAAACACTTCGAAATTATCAAATCTCAAATTCAAATTCAAAAAATTTAAAGCAGTCAGTAAATTTTCGCAATTAACGATGTATTTAGAATTATTAAAATTATTAATTGATTTATTTGCTGCATGCCTTCTTACAACTAGCGAGAATAATAATAATAGAGGTTAGGTTCCGCCGATTGAGCCTTTTGACTCTATCGAGAATGCTGTATCGTTCAATAGCCATTCGTTGCCTTTATTGGCCTCTCGGATTCGAATACTAATCGATGGAGTGGTATATCTCGAGGCCCGTATAGATGTACAGGAGAAAATGGTCCTTTCTGCATTCGATTCGAATTATCGCCATTGATTGCTCCATTCTTGGGCACAGGGGCAGAAAGCGATAAATTCGTCGAGCGAGATTTCATATCAAATCATAAATATATTTAACGCAATTGTGTAATAAGACCTCGCCTATTTATGATGCGATATAATTAACAAAATTGAGAATGGCCCCTATATCTTGTTTTATATTTAGAAGATATTGTGTCGCGTTGATGTGGAGAAATGAGACTATAACCTAACCTGAATCAATCATAGCCGGGGTGTTCACGGTCGGCTTTATATTTAGAAGATATTATACTATCTATTATAACAGATTGGATTATTTCATATCGTTAGTAAATAAAGTTTGCAAACTTTGATAACGATTACATTAAAAGCAAACAGCCAAATATACATGTAACATGGAAGTTTCTCGTTCGATGTGCGATTCGCTAAGAACTACCTGTTGATTCACGGACAGAACGTTCGCGACGGATAAATTATTGTCCGTCTGCCGGAAAGTCGAATGGAGACGGAGGGGAATGTGTAAATAATTTCGAGACGTACGTGAGAACACGTACGAATTCCTGAAAACGGACATAAATATAGTGTACTAAGCGCAAATTTCTTGTTTACGAAGCTAAGGCACTCGGCTCATTCATTTGGCACAAGATTCATTCTTATATACATATTTCAAGAGATTGTTAATCATGGAAACAATATGGAACAGAATTAAGTCAATATTAATGACATGTATATAAAGCAAGGAACGCTTCTCTACGCGACTCTTACTTTTAATAATTGAATTTAATTATTGAAATGTTAAAATTAATCAAATAGATGCCGAAATAATTTATAACTGCGTTTGTCCCGAATTCAAATATTTAGCGAAGTTGTTTATATTTTATACGCTTTAAGATTTAATTCCGCGATGATTTCTAGAAGAAAGAATCCCATTGGGAATACATATTGATTCTATATTGACGAGTTTCACTGACGTAAAGAAATGAATTTTATATCAGTATGTGTAATTTTTCAAAATAAACATCATATTAATATTATTCGATTTCGTTATTTTACGATCAAACGCGAATATCTGAGCGTTACGAACATCGTCCCGACGAGGTTTTCTAAAGTTTCTCGACTTTCCTGAGAAGGTTCATGGCTACGGTAGTACTTGTTAAGAAGGGATCTGGTTTTGAAACGAGTTGTATGGCAATACAGCCCCGGACAAGGACGGAGAGAAAAAAAAACAGAGAGAAAGAGAGAAAGAAAGAGAGACCTGTCGTCATCACCGGCATCAACCATGGTGGGGAGTAAACGAAGTGACGGGATAGTTCGGATGGAACTCGAGGACATTCACCTTTTTTCGTGACTCCGACGAGACCGGTAAACGCCGTAGACGTATCTTCCCTTGCTAGAATCCTGAAAGATTGACCTATTCTACGATGGAGAAATTCCGTAGCTTCTTTGATAATAGAGATTTCTACAGATAACCCAAATATTTCCGTGAAAGATATACAAAAATTTTATTTTTCTCAATTTAAATTATTTCTTTGAAAAAAAATTTATACGCAGTTTAAAAATGAGCCAATCACATTATGGGAAATATTTTATTAATTATATTAATTAAATTTTATATTAAAGTGAACACATTCTATAAAAAATTATTAAATAAAAAATTTTTCTTAATTAATCAAAATTCTATGAGCAGCCGTTATACACTGCATATACATACTAGTGAGAAGGATAACTAGCAAATATCCTCTTTTTCACAATATAAGAAGAACAATTGAGCAATAAATATTTATGCCATGGTCTAAAAATATTTAACCGCACCAGAGATAATTTCTTTTGTATTGAGGCGATTAACATCAATTCGCGCTAGTAATTAATTCGCGCGCTAATGAAATTGATTTAATCGACAGCGAATGACTTTTTTTTATATGCTTGCGGTATCGATTTTGGCATACGAGTGACTATTATCAATCGGAAATAATTGAAAACGATTGCATTGTCCGGAATCCATCGCGTCGAAACAGTCAAATATAACGGGGTAATTTCCGTCGATGTGTGCAGCGAATGTCGGGAAAAATACTTGCGCCCGTCTCTCTTATTGATATTCCGTCCGGTTTCGATTACGATCGCATTAGCGTAATTAGATATTCGGCCGTGCGTGCGTTGACCTTCCACCGTGCGTCTTCGCACTGGTATATATAGCAGGAGAAACGATTTTCTGCTTGCGCGAAACTTTACGATCGCGGGATCAGGTGATTTTACAGATGTGATATAGCGGCGTCGCGGTGCGTCGTCACGCAAGAATTATAACAGAAATTCAGGTCACCCACTTTTTATATACGTCCGCGTTTTCGATGCTTCATTTTATTCCGGACTGTTATCGTGTTTTATTGGAAATTTATGCTTCTAGTCGTGAGAGAAGATAACGCGAAACCACGTGCACATATGTCGAACGTGCGACTTTGTTGGATATTGTTTTTTTTTCTTTTTTCTTTCGTTTGTATGCTTTATAACTTATATTTCCTAATGGCGAAATTATCGCTTTGAATATTTCGCATCTGCGTTTATATATGTATATTTATATTGTCAGTAAGCGTTTAAAAAAAAAATCGCGTAGAATCACACACGAGCTCGCAGCTCGGACAATTTGATCAAAGCACGTGCGCACGCGCATATGTACGTACACTCGATCGAATAACGATCGTAAAGCCTGCGACACACGGTACGATTTTTCGTACTGATTTTGTTAATTGATTCGTTGCGTGCTGTTTAGCGAAGTATTCTACGTGTTCCAATCATAAGAGTATTACTAGTTTTGGCTTCACACACGCAGATTATCTTACGTGTTGGGTTAATATTTTAGTTATAAGTTTTCTACAGATTTCGACAAAATTCTTCAAGACTCCAAAAATCCTCTAGATAATAGCCAATGATCGCTTATCTAGTCAAGATACAATTCAAGATATTCATTATGGAAAAATTAATAAAATTTTTAAAATTTTATTAGGTTAGGAAATCTATCATTTTTAATTTATTATAAACATATTCAATTAATATCACCATAATTATAAATAAAATACATAATTACTTATATATATATAACTTTTGTCTTTATATTTATTATTATTTTTATTTTTTGCGTTTTTATCGTAATATTGTCTTCAGCTAGCAACAAAACCATAGTGAAATATAGCACCGAACCTATTACCGAAAACTAGCATGCTAGCACGCACAGCAACACGCAGCACATAATATTTCAAGTTGCATAGCCATTATAATTGCTAGCAAAATGTCTCGCATGCGATCTAGTACGCAAAATCGTATCGTGTGCCGCAGGCTTAAGTCACGCGTACTCAATCGGCATGAAAGTTCCGAATAGGTGAACCCTCCAATTTTTTTGAAACTACACTATTTTTTGTATTTTTTAACGCTGATTACGAATATGATAATGAAAATTTGCGACAAGGTCATTTTCAAGGTCAAAACTCAAAAAAACTGAAAAAATATAACTTTTTAGACATTATTTTAATAAATATTGATGTAAGAAAAAAATGTTTCAAATAAAAGTTGCAGTTCTTAAAAAAATACATCATTTATGCTGTATAAATTTTTGGCGTAAAACTGATAGTTTTCGAAAAAAATTAGATAAGAAAAACCCTCTCAAACATCAATATATTCTTCGTTCTCAGCCGAACCCGGAGTCAACGACAAGGACGTGACGAAGAACTGACTCCATTTTTTTTTATAATTTTTACATTTTTTTATAATTTTGCAATTTTTTATAAAGTTGCAAACCCATGTGGAACCTCGCTTCGCGTGGAAAAGTGTATGCGTGGACACAGTGGGTTACGCCCCCCTGCGGGGGGCTCCACTACCGAAAAACTAGACAAATAGGTTTACGTGGAACCTCGCTCTACGTGGAAAGTTGTACCCATGTGTAATCGTATATGTACTGCAAAGTACATGCTTAGATGGGAGAACAGATATAAGATTTAGATTCCATCGTTTTTGTTGAAAACTCTCACTGGTACGGTAAAAATTAATAGGACATAAAATGTTTTTCTCTGTAAGATCTAAAATTTTTATGGGTTTTTCATGATTTTCACTATGAAAATGAGAAATGCACCATCATCATTTTCACTATGATATTCGTAATCAGTGTATCAAAATACGTAAGAATACTGTGTTTCAAAAAAATCAGAGGTGAGTACTTTTCGGAACTTCACCCGCCGTTTTTAGTCTTTAACATCGATTTTCTCGAAAACTTTCAGTTTTACGCAAAAAATTTATACAACATAAATGATGTATTTTTACAAGAACTACAACTTCTATTTGAAATATTTTTTTCTTGCATCAATATTTATCAAAATAATATCTAAAAAGTTATATTTTTTCAATTTTTTTGAGTTTTGACCTTGAAGATGACCTTGTCGCAAATTTTTATTATCATATTCGTAATCAGCGTTCAAAAATACAAAAAATAGTGTAGTTTCAAAAAAATCGGAAGGTTCACCTATTCGGAACTCCACCCCAAATTTCATATATACAATGTACGCAGACGGCAGTTCTTCGTATATATCGCAGTTTTTTGATACATCGCGCGAACATGCCGCTGCAATTCTCTCCGATGCATTACCCATGAATGCGTCTGTCTGCATGCGCCTTCTATGCATCGGCGCACAATTGCATTTCGACCCGTGCATCAGAATTTAATGTCGAATCAGTTTTTTTAATACTCGACATTTGCGGCTAAACCGCCCTTATCACGGATATCATTATATGTTTGAGAGAGAGATATTATATACAAATGTCCACAATTTAAAAGAAGATCGCGCATACACGATCGAACAATTAAGTTTCAAGATTTGTATTTTCGAACGTTTCATCCGTTTGTGCTGCCATTTTAGGGGGTTATTCGCAACTCAATACTCAACACGTGGTGCAAGTTTTAAATTACTTGGTTCAATAGTTAATGTGATACAGCTACGCAAAGTAGTGTTACAAAATTTTGTTTAAAAATCGGTGTAATGGAAGGAATTAAGGATTTAATCGTTCGATCGTGTATACTGTTATTGCCGTAATTTTCCGTAGGAAAAGATAGTGTCTTTGATTTTTCTGAAAAGTGCGAATATGCACTTAATATACGCGTGACTCTAAATGCAAAAAGCATAAGATCTCTCATTAACCTGATACCTGTTCTATAAAACGATTATGCTTATTATCTCTTTAATTACAATATTAATAACGCTCGTAACAACATAGTAGAGTGTGATATAATGAAGAGAGGCGCATGATATATAATAATCGTATTTGAGAGGGAAATCGAGTCAAAGCGAAGATATCGCGACTTCCTCGAGGACAACCCGAATGACGAAGAAATAAAATGCCGCGATAGCGAAATAACTCGTCGTTGAAAATTGCTGAGCGAACCCGGCGTTCGATGCACTTCCCGTGTTGCACCGCAGTTAGTTAATACCAATCACTACGTTGCAATTCTTTCTCTCTCTCTCTCTCTCTCTCTCTCTCTTTCTCTGCGACGGACGAATTCAATTGGAATTCCTATCCCGCTGGGACACGTAAAAGCACCGGCCTTCTCCACGCTGTGATTCCCAACGGAAATATTAGAACGATATACTAGCAATGGGTTTGCAAAGAGAAAGAGAGAGAGAGAGAGAGAGAGAGAATCTTGCCGTGATTCGGCAATTGATCACTTGGTTACATTTAATTTATTAATACTGACGTTTCCCCATCTGTATTGTCTATGATACTCGCGCGCCGAAGCTCATCACTCACAGATTCTCCAGACATTGCTATTTTCTTACTCGTGAATGATTACGAAACCAAATCTTTAATGGCTGCTTCTTTTCATTATTTGTTTCTAAAAAGAATAAATTAATGGGAAGATCAATGCATTATTGTATTTATATTTCGAGAATTAATTAATTATCTCCGATGAATCAACGGATCTCGAGAAAATTGAAAGACTTGACTAGCAACATTGACGCGGCAAAACAAAACTATCAATATAAATTTATCTTCAGAATTGCGCATTATAATATACGAATGTTGCAAGTATCGTGTAGCTTCTTATCGCGCAGACGAGACACGAGAAAAATCTCTTGCTCATTAATATATTAATGCGCAAAAAATAGAATTTTTTATAATGATTCACATGAATAAGCAAAAGCGCGTATCTCTTATGTTTGCGGAAACATCACGGAAAATCCAGATACAATGCATAAACAGCAATTAATGATAAGATTATTAAAATCGTGAATGGAGAACATCGACGAAGCAAAAAGGAGGTCGAACATCCTCTCTCCTATCTCCAAAAAGACAACGAGAAGGACAATCCGTTACCGACACGCTTCCGCCGGAAGTGAGACGTGAGAGGATGGAAGATAAGTGCTGGCCGCGCGAACGCGCGGACTATAACGGGGAGCAGAAGGGCAAAAGGACAAAAAGAAGGAACGGGAAAAGGAAGAGCGATGTCGTGACCTTGCGAATCGAGTTCCTTATTGCGGATCTTTATGAGGAGAGCCGTTGTGGATGAGAGATATTTTTCCAAGAAAGAGAAACCGGTTAAATATTTTTTAAATTGATTTGATTATATAGGGGAGAGCGACATTCTAATTTTATCTCTCTCCCCGATCTCTTCGAAAGACTACATTTTATCTACAAATCTCTCTTTCAGCTGTTATTAGTACGCAATGAATTATTACGATGCTGATTGATAAAGATAAACACTTTCGCGAAAAGATTTGAACAATAGAAACAAGAGAATGGAAGGAAAGCAAAGATGACTCGTGAGTTTTAAGAGAGTTCCAGGTTGTTGGTTGCAAATAAGTTTCATTCTAACTAATTATCCACTTGCAGAAAATTACTACATTTCCATCCAAATTAGGGGGACGATAATGAAGAGGATGAATAGCAGGACTCCGACACAGAGGCAAACGGAAGGATGAATTAAAGCGAATTAGAAGTGAAACAGCGAGCAATATTCCTCAATCAATTCCTATTGAAGCGAAGAAACAGCATTATAGAATATGATCTCAGAAAACTTCACTCGAACGTATCGCCTATTCCTTTAAATCAGTAAATTATTATCATCCTCAAACTATATTATAAATACGCAACATCGAACAAACAAACAGACAAGCCATATCATTCGCACAGCCGATATTTTGCTTATACAAGACAAACCATGCATAACGGGGAAGTCCACGTGACTAAAGAAAGACTTGCAAAGCGAACGGAGAAACGGCAGCGAAGCGAAAAGCGTCGTCGTCATAGGTAGCAACAGCGTGTCGTTAGCAGAAGACGAAAAAACCCTCCCTCCCCCCCTCTTCCCGTCTCGACCTTGGGGATATAAACGTGGGTTCCGCATTGCTGGGTCGCGCTGGACGAAAGGAGGGACCCCATAGAGCGGCAGAAGGACGCGGAGCCAACCGTTGCTATCGGCGGCTCTACCTTTAGACTATCTCGGATAATAATAATGGCCGACCTTCAACTTGACCGCTCAACTCGAATCGCCCTTCCCCTTCGCTTTCATATATATAGGCATGCGACCGCACGCGGAACTACTCGCGTATATAATTTTAGAAGAGCGCGCGCGGGGTCCTTGACACCTTGTCGCGAGACGACGAGCAATGTGGCTATTGACAACTGCGGACGCTGCCCCTCGCTTCCTCTGTTCATTGAGTCGCGTACTTACGTTGTAATTTTCGTGTGAAATTTTCATGTGCGTAGGATCGATATGTCACGTTCGATCCGTCCTTCTTCTCTCGCGTGAGCCGCGTCGATGCCCATCATGTGTGACTACAGATTTCTCAGATAGCGAGTCTCGACGGAATAATACAGACTCGGAATATTATGCAAAGTATGGTATACACATAAACTAGTTGTGATGCAGATTAGTCATAAGTCATAGATTTAGAGTCTTTTTTATCCGATTTTATATGCGGATCTATGACTGTACAAAATCTATTTTCATCTTTTAAATGAATAAAGCATGTTTCGAAAGTGTTTGGCGATACATTTTTTTTTTTAATATTCTAATAGAAACTGTACTTTATTATTATAAATTTATTATTTATCTGTTCTTTCTCTTCTTTCTTTAAGAGATTCCATTGAATTCTTCTTTATATTGCAGATACTCAGCCAGGATGTCTTAATGAGTACCAAAGAAGAGGAATGGGGTAACAGCCTTAGGGATAGCGTAGTCCTGAGAGATCGGTTAATGACAGATGCGGCTCTCGGTGGACCACGACCGATAAAATCCGAACATAGTTATAGCCTTTTGGCTCATAGTCCTCCTCCGAGCCCAGCTACGCCAGGAGTTAATCCTCACACGCCCAATTCAGGTTCCGGCGCGGTTGGCTCGACATCGAATACTAGTTCCTCCATCGATTTTGCCAATCTGGATCAGAGGTCTCTCGATATTCGCAGAATCGATGGTAAGATGATACCGCGCGACCCAATCTTTTTTTCCTCCTTAAACAACATTATAATATCGAAAATGCAGTATAAAAATATGTTATCTTATTTTTCCTCAAATTCCTTGCATTACTCTTTCTTTAAAAATGCTTTCTGAAGACTACGAGAAAGAATACCCAATAGAAAATGTTATTTCAGATATGGAAGACGAATGCTTTCCGGCTATCTCGATAAGCAACGCCTCAAGCCGCGTCGAATCGTCGTCGTCGTCGTCGTCGTCATCATCTACCTCGACCGTAATCCTCAAAAGAAACAACGTAGTACCTGAAGATAATGAGTGTCCGGAAATCAAGGGTGAACCTATTAGCGCGCCGGCCAGTCCCTGCGCGCCTTGTCAACCGAGTTGCGATATGGTCGATGATAAGAGCACGATAACATTAGTGTCAGCACAAAATCTCCACTTTGCCAAAACTCAGCTTTCGCACATGAGTGACAGCGAGGAGGATGACGAAGAGTATTATCAGGTATATTTCTGATTAAATCCATATCTTACGTCACGCATACATGTGATTTGAAAGATAAAATATATACCAGCGTTAAATTTATTCTATCCATTCGTAATATTTTCAACATTTACTCAACGTTTTAATTATTCTAATTTATCTAAACAAAATATAAAAAGGAAAAAAATATAAAAAGAAAGTTTATTAATATAATCTTCCAATAAATTATAAAAAACAAAAGTTTTCCTTTTTTCAATTCAATCAAACTGCACGTTATTATTTAAACGATTGTTAGTACGACGAATTTGTCATCGTTATTCTCAATTATTCTCAGAGCATGGAGATCGAAGAGTACGGCGTAATCTGCGAAGGGAAGGAGACGACCTTACGTGGATCGAGACAGGGGTTGCCACCGACGCCACCCAGCAGCGCAAGCTCCGATAGCGAGGGTACCGCTTCCGCTTCCTGCTCGCCGGAACGCCGAGATTCCCAGACATCTACGCAGAATCTCAGGGGCTTACTGGCGCCGAGGCTTTACGTCACCAATGGCACTCACACCACCAGACAGCCCATTCATACGCCTCTGATTTCCTGTCAGCCGGTAAGACCATCTAAAAGAGTTTGACACCGGTGACTGAGCGAATTGCTAAATCCATTAAGCTGATGTGAATTTATCACGGTTATAAATAAGCTACAAATTATTAAGAAAGAAAAACAGAAATCTCGAAGAAAAAAATTTTGCTCCATATATTTTTATATTTGTTACTGATAATATGGAAATCTTTTTTGAAAACAACAAATTATTTGCGCTCGAAAGAAAATAATGATTTATAGTAAAAAACGCATTATTAATTATTTATATTCTTATTTACACATGTCATCTGTCAAATAATTTTATTAGGCAAATTTGTGTAAAGAAAATGGGATTTTGTTACTTTAAATAGTCTATATATTATGTATGCAAAAAAAAACAATGAGTATGCGATATTTTTAAAAATTACTCTCTGACCTGAAAACCAAGAGCTGTCTGTTTACATAATACGTATAATATTAGCGTATGTGGCCATGTACCGCGTCTTATCAACAAAGTTATCGGATCTCCATAAACAAACTCGGTACTCTTATGGATGAGTTTTACACTTTTATTTCTACTGTCGCTCGCTCTATCCGCAAAATAACGATCCATTTTTACCGTCAAATTTATTGATCAAATATACAGGTTGTCCTATTTTAAAGGACCCACTCAAATATTTCAGAAACACTGCGTTAAATCGAAAAATGTTTCAAACAAAAGTTGTGTGGCTTCAAGGGGGCCATAAGATGGTGACAATGATTTGACTTTGGAAAATTATTTGAAGGTCATGTGAAGGTCAACTTTAAAATCTTAAATGGAAATCCCCATTTTTTATTTAGTATTCTTGTAGCTGACATCGAGAGCTTTCTAAAACACTGTAATAAAGTATTTTTTTATTAAGTGCTTTTTGAGTTATTTTATATTTTAATCTGACATATTTTGATATAAAAAATTAAATATCTCGAAAAATATTTAGTTTTTGATAATCTTACCGTAATACTTCTATGTACAGAATAATGAGACAAATCAATTAGTATAAAAAAAAATTGTTTTTAAGAAAATTATTTACAATGTATTTTTTTAAACAATTATTTGTTTTTTTTGGCACTAATTAATTTGTCTTATTATTCTGTACATAGAAGTGTTACGGTAAAATTATCGAAAACTGAATATTTTACGAAATATTTTATTTTTTATATCAAAATATGTCAGATTAAAATATAAAATAACTCAAAAAGTACTTCATAAAAAAATACTTTATTATAGTGTTTTGGAAAGATCTCGATGTCAGCTACAAGAATACTAAATAAAAAATGGGGGTTTATATTTAAGATTTTAAAGTTGATTTTCACATGACCTTCAAATGATTTTCCAAGGTCAAATCATTGTCACCATCTTATGGCCCTTTTGAAGCCACACAACTTTTGTTTGAAACATTTTTTGAATTAACGCAGTGTTTCTGAGATATTTGAGTGGGTCCTTTAAAATGGGACACCCTGTATATATATATATATATATATATATATATATATATATATATATATATATATATATATGATGTGAACACTTACGTGCGATTGGCATTACAGAAAGGATCGACGGGCGTGTTGACATTGACGGAAGAAGAAAAGAGAACCTTGATAGCCGAGGGTTATCCAGTGCCTACAAAGCTTCCTTTGACGAAACAAGAGGAGAAATCTTTGAAGAAAGTGCGAAGAAAAATCAAGAACAAGGTATGTAAAAAAATAACGTTTTATATACTCTATATATTTAAAATCAAATATTGACTCCAAATTGTGCGAAATTACGAATGTGGCGTGAATGGGATTGATTAGTGTGATATGTTTTGCAGATATCGGCGCAGGAATCGCGTAGAAAAAAGAAAGAATATATGGACGGCTTGGAGAGGCGAGTCACGATGTTGACAAATGAGAATTCCTCCTACAGGGATAGGCTGAATTCCTTGGAGGACACGAACCGTGAATTACTCAAAGAGTTGCAACGTCTTCAGGCTCTGCTGCAGCTACAACAATCTTAGATTTATTTGTCTTTTAATGGCTCAAGTCCACATTTGATATCATCGAAATTTTTCTCTGATGATATCGAGTATTTCAGAAATGGATTTTAATTCCTATGAATATCGTAACGATAACGTTCACGACTGTGCTTCTCGATATTATTTCGGGAGATTGAAAATTATAAAGCCTCGAAACAGATTTTAGATTTTAAAATCTTTCACCGGATTTAAGTATCCATTTTTTGTCTATTTGCTCTTCCATATACAGAGACTATTATTACAATTGTGCTTTATTTAATAAGGAGGATTTTAGAGACGTCGTTGATAAGAGCGATTTGTTACTATTGCTAAGTCACAGATTTAAACAGAATATATTTTTAGGGATTAGTGCAATTTCTTTACATTCCTAGAATGTCTTCCTCATACACACGATGAAGTTTTTTGCAGCGCAAGCGCGACTGAAGATTTACATCGAGTACTGCAAATGGCTTCAGTGTTTCCTGGCAACAATTAAGGCTTTTAACACCAATATATATGTATATTCTTATATAACAGTTTATATATATATATACATTACTACATCTTTTGCTAGATTATATTTTCGCCAGGAGTGCCTTTACGGATATTATTTTTATCTTTATTTCACAATGCGCATTACACATCAGAGGTCATTTAGATGGTTAATTTATTTCTCACTATTGTACATTTAATATGAGTTCTTTCTAATTTTAATAAGCCGTAAAAAATATGAGGATTTGGTATTCAGATATTTTAGCCGTAAAATGCGAGTTACGAAAGTCAGTTATCGATCATTGCCTAACTCGATGCAATGAGAGATTTCGAAAGAAAGAACTCCCAAATGTAAATGACCTTCTGATTATTCGCTATATTGTACTTCGAATATGGTGACGATATTTTAAACCGTTTGAGACTCGAAGGAATATGCCTGGGATCCAAAATAAAGAAAGAATATATATCGATATTTAGTCCTCTTTGACTAAATTCGTTAAAGGGTTTTGCGTGCGCGTATACACTATATGAAATATAATATATGACACATTTTATAGTTGTAAAGAGGAAAGTACGATTATATATTAATACTATGACGTGAAAGTAAATTCGACACTATCGACAAAATGAATGATTGCATTTACATTTAAAAAAGATATCTAGTTGTACAATAAGATTATATATTATGTAGATCGCGACTGGATGAAACCAATTTTTTATCAAGTCGACGATGTTGCTATTTTCTTATAGGACATTATCGTTATCGCCGACAGACGTTGGATTGATCGGCTTCTAATTGTAATATGATCGATCGTGCGCAACGACAATTTATTCCGCGCCAATTCGAAGCGCGTAATAGGAGTATTTATAAGATAGAAGTTCACGGATGTAGGATTCATGTTTTTCTCGTCCACACGATAAATCGTTTAAAATCCACGTTACATTTGCAAGTCAATGCAAGTAGATTATGCGTCGGCTGGCTTTTTACCGGTCGTTTATATACACGAAGACGATCGAGAGGGAATTGTAGAATCCTGATTTTGTCACCGTTCTCAAACGTCAACCTGTATTATGTATTTGTGATTTAAAGCCGAAGCTAATCGAACGTCGTCGTGCGTGGAGAACCCGTCCGCTTTATATCATCATCGGTACTCTTAGTTGCTTTCTTCGTAATTTTGTTTTACAATTATAGCATAAGATCGCGCGAGATCGTGCTCCATATGAAGGCAAATCTCGCGATTACTTACCGTATGAAAGTTGTGGAAAGGGACCAATACGCACAAGACAAGAGGAACTCTATTTTTCCCTTTTCCCCCTTTTTTCACGTAATTGCCAAATAATTATTAGGATTTAGTGTCGTATCACGTGATCAAGAGACGATGAGCGAGAGAGAGAGAGGGGGGAAGGGGGGGATTCGTATTAAAAGATCACACATACCTCGCATGAGTGTTTGCAGAATGAATAGCGATTCTCGTTGTACTAATGCTATATCACTTAACGTTTCGATAACACATGATTCTCCGTATAATATAATCGAAAGCGCAAAATGCGTACTTATATGGGATGGCTACAAAATCATCTATTTATATTCTAGAGATTTATATATGTTACTTTTAATAATTAAAAGTAAATTATTCCATTCCATTTTCAATTTAACATTTTTGACAAATTAGAATTGATCCGAATTAGAATTCATTAAAATCATCGAAATGCATCTTTATTGCTAATTTATGTTTTTTCGCAAACCATACTGTACATGCGTATGCATATAGTAAATTATAATTTTTATGCGAGAAGATTGAATATAAGATCGATGCCGGCTCTTTAGAAAATTGCATAGAGAGACCTACTAAGCATATATTGCCGAAGGAAAGTCAATGAAAAAGTCAATAAATGGAACAAGTGATAGTAATCGATTAAATGTTAACGTACACGTGTGAATGGAAAGACACTTTTCATATATCTTGCGAACTTTATCAAAGCTTCCTAAGCGCCGATGAGAGGGATCAGAGACTTTACGTCCGCGTACACATACACATTCGGTTTTAATTCGTCACACGCGCGTACAATAAAGAGATCATATATCTGCACAAAGCAGCAGAATAATAATTTTTATCGAAAATACAGAGAGTTAATATATTCTACGAATGGAACTTTATAGATAATTATATGTATATACATTAATATAATATACATTGTGTATATACAATGAATATATATATATATAGATGATATATTTTACGACAAATTACATAAACATTCGAAATGATGAAGGAAATCGCATCGTTGTCTGTTACGATACATTTATAACTATCACGATTTATCATTTATATCTTGTACGCGATACAAATGCCTATATATCATGTAATGAGATGTTTATATTTATCCAGAGAATCCCTACATATATTAACAAAAACACATAAATGTATATATATATATATATATATATATATATATATATATATACATATATATATGTATGTATGTATGTATATATATGTATTATTATTCGTCGAATTTACATGTGCGTATAATTTGTCTATGCGATAAAGCACGGTAGCCACGTGATTGATGTAATACGTGGTGCTGCAGTTTTGAATGGATGTTGTTCGACAATAAGAAATAAATACTTATGAGCTAACATCCCCCTTGTACGCTTTATATAATTTGCACAATGTGCAATCGAAACTATTCCATCTTGTCTTTTCTCTCAAAAATAAATTTTCTATCTTATACCATATCTTTATTTTATATCTTATTAGATGCAAAAGTACTACCGTTTTACGAAATTCTATAGATTCGAGACAAGCACATACATACACAATATTGATTTCAATGTATTATTCATGCCCCATCTGAAAAAAATTTTCAATCCTTTCTTTAAAAATTTCCAAGATATATCTTGATTTTATTTGCAAAAAGAAGAAAGAGATAAAATATAAAAGAGAGAATGTGTATGATACATCTTTTTTAAGGCAATCTAAAGTTTCAAAAATTTGTAATTATCATTCAATAATCTCAACTATTTCCACAATTAGAATCACGAAACTTAATTAGCGTAATACAGGGTGTCCTAGATCACCCGTATACCCCTTTTTCTTTCAAAAACTAAGCATTTTAAAGAAAAACGTTTTGAACAAAAATTGTATGGTTTTGAGGGGAACATAAGATGGTGTCATTGATTTGACCTTGGATGGCATTGTTAAGGTCAAGTCAAGGACATCTTTAATTTCTTAAGTGGAACTCCTTATGTCTCATTACATATTCTTATAGGTTATCTCAAGAGCTTTCCAAAACACTATAATAAAGTATTTTTTCATTAAGTACTTTTTGAGTTATTTTATATTTTAATCTGACATATTTTGATATGAAAAATAAAATATTACGTAAAATATCCAGTTTTCAACAATCTTACCGTAATACTTTTATGTACAGAATAATGAGACAAATCGATTGGTATAAAAAAATTATTGTTTTTAAGAAAATTATTTACAATGAATTTTTTAAAATAATTATTTGTTTTTTTTTGCGCTAATTGATTTGTCTCATTATTCTGTACATAAAAGTATTACGGTAAGATTATCGAAAACTGAACATTTTACGAAATATTTTATTTTTTATATCAAAATATGTCAGATTAAAATATAAAATAACTCAAAAAGTACTTAATGAAAAAATACTTTATTATAGTGTTTTGGCAAACTCTCGACATAAGCTATAAGAATGTGCAATAAAAAATAGGGGATTCTATTTAAGAAATTAAAAGTGTCCTTGACTTGACCTTAACGATGCCATCCAAGGTCAAATCAATGACACCATCTTGTGTTCCCCTCAAAACCATACAATTTTTGTTCAAAACGTATTTCTCTAAAATGCTTAGTTTTTGAAAGAAAAGGGGTGTTCGGGTGGTCTAGGACACCCGGTATAACGTAATTGAATAACAACGACGTTCTTATTCTTCGGTATCCATTTCCTTATTTTCCAGCTGATCGTCTATCTGACTTTTAAGAGTGGCGAGGGTGAGAGGCGCATCGAGAATCTTACGTCCCTCCGTCTTATCCCTCTTAGATCTGTACAGAGGATTTTCGAACCTGCCACCCGCGACCTGCGTTATCCCCTTGACGACGTCGTCATCATCAACCTCTCCTCCGCTCGTTCCAGAAAGGTCGGCAATCCGAACGTTGCCTTCGGGAATGTTCTCGAAACGGGCGAATCCGTGCTTCTGCTTGTCCGCCCGAATTCCATCGCGGACGGATGAGACGGCTTCCATACATCCCGAGAGAATGCTGCAAAAATTACATTCCGTCAGAGAGATCAATAGATACACAATACGCCTCACGAATTCTTCTCTCAAACACATCCGAGATAAATAGCATAAATCTAATTTGATAAATCGTAAACATAGATTTAAAAAAAAAAACTTTCTATAAAAATAAAGTCAAGAATTAAAGATTCTTTAATTGCAATGTTTCGCATATTGTACAACAGCGTGTATTCTTGTAATAAAAAACGCGTGTATTATTTGAAATTGATATAAATCGATTATTAGGATTGATTTATGTCACATTCTCAGTGTTTTCTTTTATATCGAGGATATATATTTCTTATGCGGACATAAGAGGCATATCGTGCAGTAAGAGAAGTAAGAGCTTAATTGTCAAAGACTTCGGCTTCGAATGGGTTGTATAAAACCGAGAAAATTAGACGGCGGCCAATTCCATTCGGCTTGAAGTCTACCAAGAGCAATAATAAACCAACTGGTCGACTCGCCGCCGTAGGAGTTGAACTAATTAAATGCTAGACGAGCGAGAGAGAGAGAGAGAGAGAGAGAGAGAGAGCGCTCTTTGTGATTCGAAGTGAGTTGCAGGAATGCGAGGATGAAGGAATTAGCGTCGAAAAATGTTAAACCCGGTAAATGGAGGAACGCGGGAGTGAGTTGTTAAACTGCCCTTATTTCTATCGCTACTTCACGGATTAAAATACTCTCGCGTCCGTACGATTTGCAGCTATTCCGACTGCGAACTCCCTCCCCTCGATTAGTCTCGCATTCCCGTTGCATCCCGCTCACTCCTTCTCTCCCATTCTCTCTGTTTTATTCTCACCCTCCCCATCGTATCGGATGAATGTCTGGGAAATGAGAATCCCGGCGAGTTCGACGTTTTCCATTTTCCCGCGAATTTAATAGCCGTGACTCTCGGGGGCGGAATTTTGTCAGCTGTGAATTTACGACCGACCTGATGGAGTTTTGCAGGCAATCTTGTTGTCTTGGCCGTCGTCTTCTCGTTTAGAGTCTTATACTGCTTGTACGTCTTATACTCCTACGATTCGTTCTTACATCGTATCGCTCCTGTTATCTACGTCACGCGAGCGAACGTTTTATCCAATTTAAGAGCCATTCAATCTGAATAGTTACCTTCGCATCTTTTGTGATTTACGTTAAGAATGTGGTGATAAGTTTATTATATCGCGCGCGACATTGTCTTCGATTGATTTTTTTTTATTTAAGCTGCATAAAAGATAACGGAGTAACGATATGTCGTGAGAGCTTTCTTCCCTTTTTTTTTTTATTCTTTTGCGTTCAGCTCTCGAAGGAAACCAATATCGCGCTATCTGGACGCCCTTCGTTATAGCCGGAAATGAGAGCAGATATAGAGCAAGGAGACACACACGCCGTATGTGTATGCACGTATATCTGGTAATCCACGTAATTACTTTTTCCACTCTCTTCACAAACGTGCAAAATCGTTAATAGAAGATTCGTCCGATCCGAGAGAGGCGGCTGAGAATCGAAACTCATCTGGAGTTGTCCGCCGCTGTACCAATTGCGCATAGCTGCGTACCCGATACTCTATATCCGCGAGAAACTTTATTTTTCTTCTTTATTTTCTTACCATGTTTTCTTTAGTACGATTATTGTTATCCACGAGTGACGACGGATAGTATTTGGATGAAAGTAAGCTACGCACGAATGCAGCAGGTGATCGTGAAAAGAGTCTGGAAAAAGTTTACTTTTTCAATTCCATCGATTTTAATGATAATATTGATGTAACCGGTATATAAATGAGCTCGGCACGTTCTTCAATCCTCCCTTCCTATCGCACAAAAATACTTTACCTAAAAAGGAGAAATAATAAAAATTTCATTTCTCCCAAAGCAGATTTAATTTTGCTAAGCTTGCGGTTAACACGCTTTGCTCGTGTATTGAACGGACTAAATGCTGAGCTCGGTTGTATAGCGTTTCATTCGGCCGAGTATGCAAATCTCGAATACAATGCGAAACGCCAAATGCTGACACGGTTTCTCGCGCGTTCGAGGCCAGTCGTGTCGCACAGCAGGTGCTATTCATATATAACGCGTGAAACATATTGAATTTATAAAGCGAAATACGAGTGCAACAGCTTTTAATTCAGCTGAGTACCTTTGCGATGACTCATTAACAAAGACGTCGCAAAAATAAAGATTACGCGAAGACATACTTACTGTTCCAGGGAATAACCGAAGTACAGAAAGGCCAGCAGAAGAAGGACGATTAAAACGAGGGGCGTCCCAAGAAGGGGTCCGAGTGTAACAGCTAATCGAGAATCTTTCATAGCTGCTCCCGCTGTCTCCGCATTTGTCACGTGGATTCCCGTCGCTAAAAAAAAATGTATAAGGGAAACTGAGTGATTTCAAAAAATAAAAATCTTATTACTACTTATTATCCTTGCTGTTCGATTAAGATATGAATAATTATCTTTTTGATAATCTAATCGTACTTTCTTTATTATTAGAAAAATGCAGCTTTTGATGAGATCTAATATAGCACAATTAATATACAATTAAATAACATTAAATTAAAAGATTCAGAAAAGTGAAAGATTTATCTACAATTATATTAAAAATGTTTTTTATTGCGCTTGAGATTGAATTAAAATAAATGTTTTGGTTTATCGAAATTGTAGCAAGAAAAATATAATGGAATTTTTACAAAAAATAAATTACATTTTAATTAATATAAGTATTGTAAAAAAGTGTGATAATGCTCGATCGCAATTGTTTATGCATTTCAGTTATAAAATTAAATTAAAAATCGTCACCGCCATAAATGCCGTTCAATGGTACTTCAACATCAGTATTAAGAACAATAATAACAGGATAAATAAAGGAATATTTTTTGCTCATAGCTGTACGTGTAAATTTTTGTTTTGATTATAAAATTGAAACAAATTACACATACATATACAGAATGTCCTAGACCACCCGTACATCCCTTTTCTTTCAAAAACTAAGCATTTTAGAGAAAAACGTTTTCAACAAAAATTGTATGGTTTTGAGGGGAACATAAGATGGTGTCATTGGTTTGACCTTGGATGGCATCGTTAAGGTCAAGTCAAAGACACCTTTAATTTCTTAAATGGAACCCTCTATTTTTTATTACATATTCTTATAGCTTACCTCGAGAGCTTTCCAAAACACTATAATAAAGTATTTTTTCATTAAGTACTTTTTGAGTTATTTTATATTTTAATCTGACATATTTTGATATAAAAAATAAAATATTTCGTAAAATATTCAGTTTTCGATCATCTTACCGTAATACTTTTATGTACAGAATAACGAGACAAATCAATTAGCATAAAAAAATAATTGTTTTTAAGAAAATTATTTACAATATATTTTTTTTTAATAATTATTTGTTTGTTTTTTTTGGCACTAATTGACTTGTCTCATTATTCTGTACATAAAAGTATTCCTGTAAGATTATCGAAAACTGAATATTTTACGAAATATTTTATTTTTTATATCAAAATATGTATATTATATAAAAAATACTTTATTATAGTGTTTTGGAAAGCTCTCGAGGTAAGCTATAAGAATGTGTAATGAAAAATAGGGGGTTTCATTTAAGAAATTAAAGGTGTCCTTGACTTGATCTTAACGATGCCATCCAAGATCAAACCAATGACACCATCTTCTGTTCCCCTCAAAACCATACAATTTTTCAAAACGTTTTTCCTTAAAGTGCCTAGTTTTTGAAAGAAAAGGGTGTACGGGTGGTCTAGGACACCCTGTACTTCCGCGACAAAAATTTCTAAATTATCAAATAACGAAAACTTTAATCGCGTTATTTTCATTTGAGATGTAAGCAAATCAGTCGTGCTTAAGGCTTCTCTCTCTCTCTCTCTCTCTCTCTCTCTCTCTCTCTCTCTCTCTTTCTTTAGAGACTTCTTCTATAAATTAAATCGCAGAAATATATACTAACTTTGCAACATCTCCCTCAGGTTTTCCACTGCTTCCTGTATCACGATCCCGGAATAATCACCTTTCTCCTTTATAAGAACTTCAACGCCTCCATTCCAACTGCGTCTGGTATGCCACGCAATCTTCTCCGTGTATCCCTCTAAAGCTTCGTCTGCTGCGGTTTGTACCATCACTAAGGAAATTTGCTCGGATGTGGAAACGCGTCCGCCGCAATAAGGACAACAATGACCTTCCACCTGAAACGCCATGCTTGAGAAAATGTGTGATAAATTAATTAATCATCGCGTTCTTTATCTCAATTAGAAGTGTCTCTAACTGTAAGAGGATATTCGCAATCCGTGAATCCGCATCTTGGTCTCTGAATGGCGCAGATCTCTTCGAGATAATCGTTTAGAGAGTTTTCCTGACAGAAACATCGCGGACAATCCCTCATAGCCAGATATAACAGATTCAGCTCGGTGTATCTGGAAAAAATAATTTTGCATGAAATACACCCATACAGCACCGCAAGATTGCAACAACATTGCAGCAACATTTTTCTGCAAGATTGCAACATTGCAGAAACATTACGAAATGTTGCTGCAACGTTGTTATGATATTGCAGCAACAGTAAAATGTCCGCCTACAAAAATATTGCAATATAATATTGCAGCAACATAGCAAATATTGCATATAACATATATGCAATAATGCTTTATGTATATTTATCGACATAATATCTTTAACATATGAAAAAAATAATAAGAAATTAGGCAAATAAGAATCAGGATTTAGTGTGTATATAGATTTTCTGTATTATAATAATAACGAAATTATAAATTGCAAATTTTTCGGTACACATTCGACTTCCTTCAGTGACAAAGAATATCTAAGAGAAATAAGAAAAAACTCAATTTGCAATTTTGTAAATTCACAATCTCCTTGTATCCGAAATATTCAGATATGCAAAAAGATTGTGGTGGATTTACACATACAAGTTTTTTCACATCTCTCTTGTCTTCATATAATCTCAAAATTTATTTATTACAATCTGAAGTATATCTTTTGCATGTTAAAAAATTATTATCAAATTTTTGATTTTATATAAGAATGGAAACTATTAAAAGAATTCTTAGTCCAATGTCTGAGTCGCCTGTGTTGGGATTATATCATACAATTTAAACTAATAAAAATAGTTATTATATCTTTAATCTTATTACTCGCTCTTTGTAAATTTTATATAATCTCTCTCATCGTGACTAAAAATTAAATGCGGAATAGATAGCGCATTATGCGCAGCATAGCGGTAAACGAATGAACTAGCGATTATCGAATACTTTCTTTGGAATATTTTTGGAATGTTGCTGTAACATTACTAAAGTTATATTGTAAAATAATGTCTTTGTAATATTTTTGCAACATTAAACTACAATATGCAATATTGCAATATTGCAGCAATGTTGTTGCAAGCTTTAGTGCTGTATGGGCACTTGCGACTGAAATTAGAAATTAAAGAAAGCGACTCACTTGACAGTAAATCTACCTGTGGAGAACTCTCTACGATCTTGGAAGTCTATCCATTCCTCCTCTAAGAATGGCTGCTTCTCGTTCGATAGTCGAATCGAGCTCACCTGTACCTCTCTCACAGGTAAAAGGATGCTCAGAGTACGATTCACGCTCGGCAGGACAACGTTGTCCTGGCGACAGGGAACGCGCTCAAGATCCGGCGCTGCTATCGAACTGCCGTTCCAATTTACGGGATCCGCCCAGAAGAAATTACCCTCCTTCGACCATTTACTAACCTTTGCATCCGTCCTCGAATTACTCAACTTGTGCAATACACCCAAAAGAAGAAAAGCGTATATTATTTTATTGAAATATAAAAAACATAATTATATAAATATTAAATAAGATTTATAATTTCATTCGAATTGCGCGAATTTTAATATTTTATATTTTTATCATTATATTTCACGATCTTTATAACTGATAAATAAACGATTTTCCAATTAAGCAGCGAGCAAATGATGCGTCAACATTAAAATATTAATATCGCAATTATCGTAAACGTGTCAGCGAGAAGCGGCTACTACGATATTCCGTAAATGAATAATACCTTTCATCTGCAAAGCATTAAATAGGGAAAAAGGGCGATCAAACGCATCATTTTGTTCTATACATCTTTTTATTTCTTTGTCATTCTCATTCAGTTTTTTTAATTCTAATATAATCATTTATCTATATATTCTCTCTTCAGTAAATTTATAAACTGCTTTCACCTGCAATTTACCGTTTCTAGGCAAGACCAAAAATCCTTGACTGGGCAAATCGATTCCGGACAGCCTTAAATTGTTGGCGCTGGCGATACCCACAGCGTGTCGGGTCTGTTGAGGGAAAATTACTCGGCTGTCGATTTCTGGAATGCGACCGTCCACCCAGTTGTTTGCGGTTTGCCATTCCAAATCCGGGAGCCAGTGCTTCTCAAAAGCAGCAGAATATTTCGATATCAGGATAATGCACAGCACAATTTTGCGATATGGCGCGGAAAACTCAAGCATACTATTACGATTTTGTGATAACTTTCGATCGATTAAATGGATGCGTCAATATGTGTAACAGATATGTCCACTTCTCGATTAATTCTCAATCACGCGAAAATGTATGGAACGGTTAAGAGATTTTATACGCATATTTTATCAATCATTTACGATAGTCCTTCAAATTCCGAAAATAGTGCGAGAGAAAGAGAAACTGAGCGCAGCTTGGAAACTCTGACGACTGAAAACTATGTCGGATAATCAAAGCCAAATGGGGGGCGTGCCTGATTCGTGACATTATAGCGTTGATTTGCGTTATTTATCGCAATGAAGTCATCATGAGTCTCATGGCTCGTTGGAATCAAAGTATTTATTATATAGTCATTTATTATGTTAACTGTCTCATTAGAAATTAACGGATCCATTATATATTCAGGTTTGCAGCATATGATTAATTTGCGCTGTCTCTCTTTCTCTCATCGAGATTAAAAAATTATTCATGTATAAATATGATCGTTTAAAGAACTGTAATCAAACACGTCTAAATTGTATCAATATAAATTGAAGATTAATCTCTCTCAATTTAAACTCTCTCCGATTTTTACTAACAATTATTTATTTCAAATCAAAGCAGATGGAGAGCTAAATTTCTTCGTTACATTAAACGTCAATATATATTTGCATTTATTTTTGTTTGTTATAATAATATATTTAACAGAATATATATGTTGCGCACATGAAAACATTAGGTCAACATTTATTATCGCTAAAATTCTCATTTAATAATTAAATAATCGAAAATGGAGCTAAAGGTACATATACATACATATATACATATATACATATATATATATATATATATATATATATATATATATATATATATATATATATATATGTTACACATGTATGACGAAAAGAACATTACAAGATTTATTATGATATTGAAGATATAGATACAATATATTATGCAATAGCATAAATTTTCTTCCGATTAAAAATATAATTATAGAACAATATAGAAACAAATACTGACATGTTTGTAGATAAATACGGCTTTTTAATACATAATAAGATATTGCTCATATCTATCATACAGTAAATTGTCATTGTAATTATGTGCTAAATAACGACATAACTGATTACAATAGAAAGCGCAAACAACTTAATGATAATCTTATATCAATTATTATCGCTGTATTTTATGACTGCAAGATATTCAAAAATATAAAAAAGATATATATATATATATATATATAATATAATACGTAATATAATTTTATTTTGAAAGAGACATAAAAGTATTACATAAACTTTTACAAGACCATACATTAAAGGAAATGTTTTTCTTTCTTTCCTTTTTAATTTCCATTTTGCACATGCTAAACATTTTAATTATTAATTATATAGAAGTGGGAAAAGGGGATTAATAAAATCAAACAACTTCATCTAAAAAAAAAAAGAAGAGATACAAAAGAATTTTTCTACGATATCTCCGTTAAAGTACTGCCATTTTTTTAACATTTACAAGTGGATGGTAAATTATAGACGCACGAATTTTACAGCAAATTTTGGAAAAAAAAGATTTCGAGATCTCATTATCGCTTTTAACTTCCACGGACGATAGGTTTTGTTCTTAAGAACAAAATATATGCGCGCGATTCATTTCTTTTCGAAATTATTGGCAAAACGTAAATATTGGCGGTTAAGAAAATAATATAACTCGTTGATTTCGTTACATACTGCGCCATCGGGTTTTAATATATAATAAGACAGTTTGTTATAACCGTAATAATATTCTATATTGTATAAATTATCAATAATTAAATAATAAATGTTTTCATTTCTCCGATAAATGACAAATTTAAATTTATGCAGAAATGAAATTTATTCAGGAATAATAGCGGTTAAGAAAATAATATAAATCAAAATGAGTTATATTATTTTCTTAACCTCTTTCCGCCAATATTCGCGTTTTGCCAATATTTTCGGAAAGAAATGAATCGCGCGCATATATTTTGTTCTGCGATCGTCGAGGGATTAAAACGAACGCGGGAGAGAACAATCCGTGCTTCCCGATGAAAACGCTTTACTGGACTAGATTTTCGTCCTCGTTTAATTCTTTGCCCAAACCGAGTAGATATTTCGAGCCGACGACGTCGTTTGGTCTCCATCCGGATACGGCCATTTCACCCGTTGCCAGCTTCCAGCCTCGTTTCCCGATGCCGAAGCTGAAAGGCTGGCCGCCGCGTTTGTCGTCTATAAAGTCGTCCAGGTTATCCTCGCGAGAATGATAGCCTTCCATGTTGTCGACCGAGAAATAATCCATACTCAGGGGACGATATCCGTTATTACGCTTCCCTATGCCGAACCTGTAGTCCCTGAGACGTTTTCCGATACCGAACGAGAACGGTCGCGTCCGCTGCAAACGAAGTTTTAATGCAAAAAAAAAAAAAAAAAAAAAAAAAATACGAGTACGATTATGACAAATTAATTTCATTTTTACTCAGGGTATATTTTGTTTCTCGGCATTGTTCAATGTCGGGAAATAATTTAGTACAACTTTGCTTCCGCCGTTTTCCTATAGATGGCTTTAGCGGTAAGTAGTGGTCGAAATAAATAGATCATAGACGTCATGCGATAAATTTGGGCATCTGTCAACATAACCCCATAGAAACATTAGTCGATTTGCATCATAAAGTTTTTCTCAATTGAAAATGTCAGTTTACGAGCCAAATTCTCGTCATTTGCGGGAGGTTTTAATTTTCTGCTTCAATATGAAGAAATCTGCGGCTGAGGTTCATCGAATGCTCTCAAATACTTACGGTGAAGCCGGTATTAGTGAAAGAACGTGTCGTGAGTGGTTTCAACGCTTCAAGAACGGTGATTTTCACGTCGAAATCCGGCATAGCGGTGGAAGAGAGAAGGTTTTCGAAGATGCAGAATTGGAGGCATTACTTAATGAAGACTCGAGTCAAAGTAAAAAAAAAAAGTGGCCAGCGATGGACAATACTTTGAATCGTAAATGTATAACCAGTTTTTCACAATAAAGCCTCGAATTTCGGAAAAAAAACGGCGGAAGCAAAGTTGTACACCTAATATTAAATGACGATATAATTAATAAAGTAATAGAGATTCATATTGCCTAGTGACTCATTACCCGAATTTTTTATATATGTATCACTTGAATATCCGATCTGACCATTTCTCTAACCAGATTCCATTCTTATAACGAAGCAATTACTCGTTGAGAAATTGAACGTTTTATTTTCATCCGAAACTCACTTTATCCTCGCTATTGTCGATCCATCGCTTTCCGATGCCGAAGTTGTAAAGTGGTAGCCTCTTGTACTCGGAGATGTAAGCATACGCCCTTTTTTCAGAGGGTTTGTCGTACTCCAAACTGCTCGATAACGGATTCAATCGTGGGTTATGCAAAGACGAGACCGGTGCCTCCTCCACTTCCGCTATTGATCGTCCAACGACGCTCAACAGGTAGAACATAATGATCTTCATAGCGATCAGACTCGTCTTAGACTTCATGATGCTACTTCGGATCTATCTGAAAGTATAAAAGTCGCGCGAAATTGTAATTTGTAACCGACTGCCAGTATTCGGATATTACGGAATAGAATTTTATCCTCTTGACAATGTCATGCAAACTTCCGCGGCAGTCCGAAATTGAGTTTTCAAATTCATTCGGGCGAGCGAAATCAGTATTCTTGTTGAAATTGCAAGAGAGAATTAGTTCAATCTCTATCAAATTATACATTTAGATTGCATAATAACTATTTATTCACACGGTAGTTTCTCGATATGTCGAATTGTGTATCTTCGAAATTGTATACGGGAGAAATTTGCGCAATATCTATATTTTATGCGCATAAGAAGGGTATATAATTCGAATAACAATGAGCATTTTATTTCCAATGGTAATCGCTTTTACAATGTTTTGTTGAATTTTATATCTGTTACAAAATGGATTTAGAAGAATATAAAAATGCGTTAAAGCAATATTCCGCGAAAGAGTTTACAAGCATTTCAGAGCACAGATGTACGCAAATGGAATTCTGGCATGTAAAAATAAAATAAGAAGTTATTTATACGACTGGCAGAGAAATAAATGCCATTGCGACGGAAGAATAGCTTTTACTCGTAGAGGTGCCGTGCCAATTTTACGACAAGGATTCTCTCAGTCGCATTCCCCCAGCATCCTACTTCCTTGCCGAGATATTTTCATCACCGTCACCGGATCGGAGTCCCGTTAAACGAAAATAAAATCATAGGTTGATTTTTTTTATCTTTACCTCTCTTTTCCGCGAATAACATTTTTTTCGTAATTCATGAGATAATATAATTATGAGATTCTATCGAAAGAAGAGCGCGCGCCAATTAAATCGTGGATATATCTCTTTTCCCATTCACGTAACATTTATGCAATTCATGAAATAAAATTATCATTGATTCAAAGATTCTACTAACATATTTAAAAAAAAAAAACATATATGTCAATTTTATTTTATTAAAAAATCTGTCTGTTACATAAATATACTCGCACACATAGTTATACCATTTGAAACAAACATTTTCATCAATTTAAAAGTCAAATCATTGTTGCGCATTATGACTCTGCGATTTCAATATACGTGATCAAATATTTAATAGTTACAATGGAATGACGAAAGAGCGAGCGGTGTGGCATGATTGAATGACTATGAACTAAATCCGAAATCCCGTAGGGATAGTTTGTTCAATATTTGATGGTGAAATCGGACGGATCCCTCTTCGTCTTGCTTGAAATATTGATAAAAATATTACAACAATTAACAAAAACCTACTATGAAGAAGGCACACATTTCGAATGCAATAAATATTTAAATACATCGTCTCACATGAACTTTTTATCATAGAATTCTTCGAAACTTCTTTTTATTATTCATATAATGTCAAACATATTCATGAGCTAAATCTATATAAGAGTAATTACAAGATGTTTATTAGGCAAGTAAAACTCGCAAGATTCACAAGCAGTTCGCAATATTTAATTTTGACGGATTGTCAATTTAGATCATATCGAGCATTATTTATACCATTAATATTAATTAAAATTAATATAAGTTTTATAAATCAATAAAAAATTTAATATAACTTACAATTAATAACACATATTATACCATTAAAAAAAAATCGTAATTGAGAAACGTAATAAGCGTTTTTTGCAATCCGGTTCGTCTAGCAATGCTAGCTTGTAATTGCCAGTGAACGAGAGCCAATGAAGATTTCATAGCAATTATATATAATGACATTAAAAAATTATTTATTTTTATTATATACAGTATTATAGTATCATATTATATTATTATCAATATGATATAATTATATCATAATTATATTCATATAATCTCTGATAATAATATTGAACGTAACTGCAAATACCAGTTTGTCATCCTGTATATTGTATATGTAAGGATAAGAGAGTTGGAAATGTTTTCGCGGGAGTGAAAGAGTCGAGGAGCTTCCTGATGACTCACTTAAAGCTGAGAAACCGTTTGATGGTTGCAACAAGTGCCGTTCTCATTCCTTTCCCTTTCTTTTGATGTTTAATCGTGACTCTATTTTTCTAATCTCTCTCGCCAACTTTAATTCTGATACATTTCACATATTTATTATCTTCTCTGAAATAGTTTTCATAAATTAATAAATAACGCTATTTCTAATCAGTTTAATAAGTTGTGTAAAATTTCGAACTTTCCACAATTTACATGAAAATCGAAAAATCATCTTGACCGCTCAAATTCTCTCAGGGCTAATCCATTCTTCAATAAAATACCGACAGCACTTTGTGATTGATTGACTATTCTTTGGGAAACAAATAGCTATCAATCTCGTGGGCATCTTTACCTCCGGTTTACATCTAATATTTTTGCAAAAATTCCGCGAAAGGCATGTGAACCTTTATTTAGATATGTACAAACTAGTCTGAAATTTTTATGCACGGATATTGTATAAAAATTTATTGCAGCAGCTTTTCTTCGTATTTCCAATCCTCATTCTCGTGTTGGATTTTACAGTTTTCTCGCGATAGAGACTGAAAAATTATTTTCATTATTGTTATGAAACGTTATTATGCTTTTGACATTATTGCGGGGCTTAATAATTATCACATTGTTGCACAAATCGCTTATTTCAGTCCTTTCTTCTCCGACGACAAGACAAGTTTACCCATCACTCAAGTGTCAAGTATCTTAAGGATTATTGGATTCCTCTCCGAAGAGAAACTTCTTTTATTGATTTCGTCGACAGAATTTTATATCCGCAAATATGAAGAATGATTATAAATGTATCTGACTGCAAATGCGCAAGAAATACGTTAATAAAAGATGCGCAAAAAAATATTAAGTTTCTATAGTAAATAAAGAAGAAAATATAAAATACAAGAGCGCATGAGAAAGAAATTAAATAATGTTCCGACTTTTTTTATCTAACTTTTTACAAAAGTTAAAAATATTTGAATTTTATGCGCTTTCTCTGCTTCTCGTCATGCTAAAGTGAGCAAGCAAAATCTTTTGCAATATTACAAAAAATGGTGAGGCGAAAGAAAATGTTACCAAAAAAAAGTGTATGACAAAGAGGTTGCTTTCAAATTTTATTTGGGTTAATCTTCGAGCATCGATACGGAGAAAGTTGGTGTACATGAAATTCTCATAAAATTTAGACAGTAAAAGAACTACTTTATATAACGTATCAAATAATATTATATAACAATTAAGCCCTTACATAGATACGCACTCTATTATTCGATATACGTGAACACTAAAATACGCACCAGAGATTAAAAGTTGAATATTATTAATTTTGAAATTATTTTGATTGCAAAATGTTCAATATCTACAATATAAAGTTGATTCATAATCCACATGTCGCAGCGCGTATGCTTACGAATAAGTAATTTATTATTAAATATCGAATGTATTAGGTGTACAACTTTGCTTCCGCCGTTTTCCTATAGATGGCTCTAGCGGTAAGTAGTGGTCGAAATAAATAGATCATAGACGTCATGCAATAAACTTGGGCATCTGTCAACATAACCCCATAGAAACATTAGTCGATTTGTGTCTGCATCATAAAGTTATTCTCCATTGAAAATGTCAGTTTACGAGCCAAATTCTCGTCATTTGCGGGAGGTTTTAATTTTCTGCTTCAATATGAAGAAATCTGCGGCTGAGGCTCATCGAATGCTCTCAAATACTTATGGTGAAGCCGCTATTAGTGAAAGAACGTGTCGTGAGTGGTTTCAACGCTTCAAGAACGGTGATTTTCACGTCGAAGACCGGCATAGCGGTGAAAAAGAGAAGGTTTTCGAAGATGCAGAATTGGAGGCATTACTTAATGAAGACTCGAGTCAAAGTCAAAAAGAATTGGCACGATCATTGGGAGTGACTCAACAAGCAATTTCAAAATGTATAACCAGTTTTTTACAATAAAGCCTCGAATTTCGGGAAAAAACGGCGGAAGCAAAGTTGTACACCTAATAGAAGAAACGCGTATATAGGATTCACATTTGTATAGTATCGTAATAATATTGATGGAATATATATTTATAATATGTAATTGAATTGTGGACATTGGTAAAAGCAGATATGTTTAGTTGCAATAAAAAAGACTTAATGTCAAATACAGCTTCATTTCCTATAGAAATAGTTACGTCGACTATCTGGACGTTTCGTAAACACATGACATTTTGAATGCATAAATAAAAATATCAAACAAAATACGCGCTTAATATATATATTTTAGCATGTGGAAATATAAATTATATTTTGTTGTAAATATTTGTATTAAATTTCGATATTCATTGAGATGATAAATCATTGTAATAAAAAAAAAAAAAATCAATTTTCAGATTCAATTTTCGCTTTTTCTGGCACGTCAAAATTTTTTCAACCAAGTTATTATAGGTCAGACTTATATCGTGACACAACGTCCCTTTAGAAATTCTGATGAGACGATGCATAATGGACCGGCTTCAAATTCACGTCAAATAAAGCAGAATACTTGGTCGATCTACATGATAGACATCATTTGTTCCGATCCATGAATGCAATGATCTCTCGTATCTACCGTATCTTTCACGGTCTGATTAACATTCCGTGTGCGTCATTGGCATCGATCATCGATGGCCCATTCGAGAAATTATATCATAAGCATTTTGATTTACGTATTTTTTAGATAAATAAATGTAGGCTGCTGCTCCGGAACGATATCTCGAGCGAAATTTTTCATCTGAAATGTTCAACTAAATTTTCTCTCTCTTCTTCGTGCTCATAAAGTACGATAATCCTGATAATCTTGAAAGATACTTATGGAATATAGGACACGCTTGATAAAATCGTTGGGGTAATATCGCGCTTGACTCTCAATAAGAATCGGGATTACATTACGTTCTATAAGAAATTTTATTTATAAGATATTATAATATATATTAACGACTTTTGATCGAATTTCTTTTGTTAGCGACACGCGCTGAAGACTTTTATACATCTTTCATAGCAATATTTGCGGAAAAATTCCGCGGTAACAGGAAAAGAAATAATAATAGCTCATCGAATAATGGTGCGGTAAAATCTTTTTCGATGATTCATTCTCTTTTTCCATAGGTTAATATACTCTTTTTATTTCGTACTTAATTATTTTGTCTATTCGTAATTGATAATTGCGAGATATATTTATTCTAATCGTTTTCTCCATTAGATTTTTTCAGGGTTGGGAAGTAACGCGTTACTTGTAACGCCGTTACCGTTACAGTTACTTTTTTTCGGTAACTGTAACGATAATGGCGTTACAAATTTTATTTGTAACGGAAAAAGTAACTTCGTTACATTTTTCGGTAACGAGTAACGAATTTAACAGTTATCGTTACTTTTTTCAAATTTTTTGATTTATTTAAGATATTATTCTTGCTATTGTGCGTGATAAAATTTTTATCTTAACCGTAAAGCCGTAAGCAAATCGACCAATTAGCATTCTTATTATGTTGTAAAAATGCTTGAATGTGATTGATCAACTTATGGCTCTTGCAGACCAGTGCGATGACGCGACGCGCGATATCCAATGAGAGCTTTATCTTTTCGGAAAAGCAGAGCTCTCATTTACTACCAGTTCTAAATACCTTGCAACGAAAATTAGAAAATCTCAATAAATTTGACCTTATAGATTGCCATTCATTAGTTGAAGCTATTCAGCAAGGTTTAAATAAAAGGTAACTTATTAATTTGATTAATACATATGTTATTTAATTTTAAATAAGGATTTAATTGAAAAATATTATTTTATTTTAAACTATTGATTCAAAAGTATTAATTTCAATAAAACAAACAATGTCGCTTAATTTACTATATTTGATTTTAGATTTCTTACAATATTTGAAACAAAAGAATTAATAATAGCAGCATGTTTACATCCAAAATTTAAGTTAAACTGGTTAACCGGAGAAAAAAGAAAACGTGCTGAAAATTACTTGGAGGATTTATTGGGAATTCGATCAACTGAAAATTCTTCAAAAGCTGGAAAATCTGACGATCACGATGATTTTTTCATTTTTGAGCAAAAAACGGTGCAAAATGAATCTGAACAAGAAGAATTGCAACGGTTTTTAAAATCAAATAATTGTAATATAGAAATGTTAAACGACTATCCAAAACTTAAAAAACTTTTTATTAAATATAATACAGCTCTACCAAGCAGTGCATCTGTAGAAAGAATGTTTAGCATCGGTGGCTCTGTATTAACACCACAAAGAAGGCATTTAAATGATGATACTATGGAGCAACAAATTTTATTAAAAATTAATAAAGAATTTCGATAAAATTTAATCATTTATTTTGTAATAAACCTTGAATGAAATCTTGCTTACAATTTTTTAAAAGTTTTTCTTATGCAAAATAATTTATTAGTTTGTATTGTAAAAAAGTAACGGAAATTGTAACGACTCGTTACTTTTTAGTAACTGTAACGGTAACGAGTTACTTTTTAAAATTAGTAACGAGTAACGGTAACGAGTTACTTTTTAGAAAAAATAACGGTAACGGTAACGAGTTACTTTTATAAAGTAACTTTCCCAACCCTAGATTTTTTTGGTAAAAGTATATCGTGAAAATTCAGGAAATAATAAATAGAACCTAAAGACAATTTGAAAACTTTAGTATTGTGTACATACAAAAACATCGACGAATCAATTTATTCTGTCATCTCGAAAACAATCGAATATAAGTGTTATCTTTTTTTAAAAATGTCTGATTCAATTATAAATTTCCATGTCTGTGACATGTTCGTTTTATATTTTTATATTGAATGACCCTCTTGTAATCGTGCTAAAAACTGTGGCGTGCTAGAAATTGTATTTAAAATAACTATACCACATCAAAAGCAACATTGAAACAGGAAGCAAAACATTTTTACGAGCGTTATTGGTGTGTAACCGTTTTTATCTCTTCACGGGAAGTCGAAAGAATGCAAAAAAGGATCTCACGTTTATTTCGATTGGCTACGTGCAAGGAAACTCATGCAAATCATCGCGCAATTTTCCTGCGTTTTTTTTTTGCTTCTCTTTTCACACATTACGATACAACAGCAAAAAGCGAAATCATGTTCGAAAATAATTTATTCTCCTCAAATAATATCGCTATCTTATCTTTTTATTTTAATTCTTTTCCGTTGCTCGCATCTTATCTAAATAATAGTTTAAATATTTATAAGTAGATGCAGACGCGCATTCTCATTAAGATTTATTTTCAATAGTCTTTTTTAGCCGTTATACTGGTTTCCCCCCTTAAGTACATGCCGCATCATCAATATGCTTAAAGAAATTGTAACAATGTTTGCACGTGTTCTGAAAAAACTACCTTCTATTAAATCTTTATGCTTTCTAATCTTAACGATAATTTCATTTATTGCTTTCAAATTAGCATCATAATCGAAGATTATTGCTTCCTTTATTTTGTTATGATTTATAATTTATAATTTACTTTGATTTCCGTTTTTCTTGTCACCATTGTACAATTTCGCATATCTTCATTAAAATGCAAATTTTGTAATGACTTGCGTATCACAATCATTAATGTCCAAGCTATCAAAAAGATACTGTTAATTAAATTTAACGTATTAATTAAATCCGGATGGATGCGAAAATTTTTGGGCGCTAGATTTTTTAATCATTCTCTCATTTTTTTTATTTCACAAACAGAGAAATTAGTTTCTATTTAAAATACCTTCCACTTAAATTACAGGATGCCTATTTTAAAAGTTGGTTAAATTGTCGGAGTTTCTCATCATGCGCATTATCAAGACAAATGCATTGCGTACGGATAAATACTAAAATAGAAGTCTAAAAGGATATATATATATATATATATATATATATATATATATATATATATTTGTGTGTGTGTGTGTGTATATATAAATATATATATATATATATAATCGTTTGACCGAGCAGTTTTCTCATTTAGGCGGGATCTCATACTTGTCAAGTAAAGGATATTCATTCTAATGTAGCAATATCAATTTTTATCTTTTCCATAAATATCGCCGACGAAATTGACGCAATTCTTTCTATACCCAGAATGAAACGAGATATATCTCTCGCAAATTAAAATTCGGGAAAAATTTGCCTGTTTCTTCATCCATCATGTTATATGCTGACATTTTGCCATTTTCTTGCGCGCTAATCGAACAATCCAGAACAGAAGCAAATTTATTATGAATTTGTAAAGGTATTTGAATCAAAGACAAATCATTCTCCGTCCGAATAACCGAGAAAAATTATCAGCTTTTAGAATCACGTTATAATTAAAAAATTCTTACAAGGGACATTTAAAATTTCTTTTTGTAGATATTATATATATATAAAATATTATATTTTAAAGATATAAGAGTAGAGAGATATTCTCTGATAATTCGCTATTTCGATTATCGCGATTATCAATTTACGTATCTTTTATAATATCGCGCCTTTTATCGAGTGCTCGACATTTAATGTTCCGCTTCGCAATAAACGAGATTATTTCAAAAGTGAGAATCGCATGAACAAAAGTTAGGTGAAAATTTTCTATCAATTTTTTCTATCAGTGCCATTAAATCCGACATAGTAACGCACATGCAGCATAGTTTGCAAAACACTCTCTACAAAATAAAATTTTTGTCACCTTTAAAAGTCAAGGATTACAGATATATAGGAATATAAATTGCATTAAACTTTATATTATTCCTAATCGACTTATATAGAATATTCTAGAAATATTGCCATTTTAGATGCTTTGGTTATTCTGCATGTGTGTGTGTGTGTGTGTGTGTGTGTGTGTGTGTGTGTGTGTGTGTGTGTGTGTGTAACTAAAATTTGTTTAATAAAAATATTAGCTTGCTCTCTCTATAATAGCTTCAAAATTTTAGAGAATTGTCAGTTGAAGCTCTTTTATAATATAAAGTTAAATAAAATATTACTAATAAGTAGTATAACTTTATTAATTTCACGTGCACTTTATATTATCAAAGTTTTAATTGAAAGCTTATAGTTACAAAAGCTTGTAGTTATAATAATAATATGTCACATATATTAGATCGATGAAATTAATCTCTTTCATGGTGAACGTAATAGTTTAAAATGCATTCAGTCGCTGTCTCATAATCGAGTAAATATCAATGTGCTCGAAGGGAATTGGTGCTGAAGCACCTTTCTACGTTTCTGCATAATACGACATGCGGTCTCACCTTCCGTTTTGATAAACGCTATAATTCGAACACTTGCCCGATAGGACGCCCACCTGTGTTTATTTTATGCACACGTCTACATTTTGCACGTCATACATAACAATAGCAACAAGAAGATACGATAGGCTACAAGTATCCGCAACACTACATACAAGGGAGAAGAGCACCTCTTCTGGAATGATAACTATGTTCCGAGACGATAATATTATCATCGATCTTGTCGAGCACAACCGCGAGAACAGCTTGTCTCTTTGGGCCCGGAAATGAGATTAATCAATATCACTTAGATGTCCCCTCCTCCGACGATAGTAAGGAGAGATATATTGGAATTAAATTAAATCTCTCTCTTTTCTTCTTCTTCTTCTTCTTCTTCTTCTTCTTCTTCTTCTTCTTCTTCTTCTTCTCTCTCAACATCTCTTCGCTCCCCTTAAGGTATTTTTGGCTTTCATGCTGGCCAGAAAATAATTATACCAGATATGATCAACCAGATACGAACAACCGCGAAAGTGGGCTGATTAATCGCGATGACGTACATCTTTATCGCGCTTCTCGCGAATGTAATTTATCACGAAACTTTTACAATAATGACATTTCATAATATCACTTTCTAAATATCTGACAATCTCCATTTTTATCGGTTTGCGTTACACGTGTGTCAGATCGGTCCCATTGGATGCGACCGCTGATTTCGACTATTTGATCACCGACGGGTTAAGTCGATGCGATTTTCCTCGTGCGGAATAATTTTACCGCGATGAGATGATATCGGCTACGAATATGAGCAAAGTCATGAATACATTATACGTCTTTTCACATAGAGAAGTAATTATTTTTTTGTTAATCGAGTAATCATAAAATATAGAGAGCGCTGAATCGAGATAAAACGGAGAAAAGTAGAATTTTCATTATTTATTGCATTATTTTGAGTTTATTCCTGGCAATATTCTTACTTTCAAGCCACGTGGTAAACATCAAGTAACAGAGTTTGTCAATTTTATGTATGTTATTGTTTAAACAACAAATTTAAGAAATTAGACTCTCGTCCCATACAGCACTAAAGCTTGCAACAACATTGCTGCAATATTGCAATATTGCATATTGTAGTTTAATGTTGCAGAAATATTACAAATACATTATTTTACAATATAACTTTAGTAATGTTACAGCAACATTCCAAAAATATTCCAAAGAAAGTATTCGATAATCGCTATCTATTCCGCATTTAATTTTTAGTCACGATGAGTATATAAAGTTTACAAAGAGCGACTAATAAGATTAAAGATATAATAACTATTTTTATTAGTTTAAATTGTATGATATAATCCCAACACAGGGGACTCAGACATTGGACTAAGAATTCTTTTAATAGTTTTCATTCTCATCATTATTATCAAATTTTATATAAGAATAGACTTCAGATTTTAATAAATAAATTTTGAGATTATATGAAGACAAGAGAGATGTGAAAAAACTTGTATGCGTAAATCCACCACAGTCTTTTTGCATATCTGAATATTTCGGATACAAAAAGATTGTGAATTTACAAAATTGCAAATTGAGTTTTTTCTTATTTCTCTTAGATATTCTCTGTCACTGAAGGAAGTCGAATGTGTACCGAAAAATTTGCAATTTATAATTTCGTTATTATTATAATACAGAAAATCTATATACACGCTAGATCCTGACTCTTATAGACCTAATTTCTTATTATTTTTTTCATATGTTAAGGATATTATATCGATAAATATACATAAAGCGTTATTGCATATATATTATATTGCTATATTGCTGCAATATTATATTGCAATATTTCTGTAGGCGGACATTTTACTGTTGCTGCAATATCATAACAACGTTGCAGCAACATTTCGTAATGTTTCTGCAATGTTGCAATCTTGCAGAAAAATGTTGCTGCAACATCATAATAACGTTGCAGCAACATTTCGTAATGTTTCTGCAATGTTGCAATCTTGCAGAAAAATGTTGCTGCAATGTTGTTGCAATCTTGCGGTGCTGTATGGGGTATGACATCACAAATTTCAAATAATCGCGGGCCAGTAAGAGCCAGAACGCGGATGATAATGCGTCAGTTTCATAGAAAAATAAGTTTTCTATGAAACTGAATATGTGCACAGGGCGCGAAATTTACTTGGTGCTATACCAAGATTTTTAAAAATAATCTCGATTCGAGATTTATAATAACCTCTCTTTACCCCCTCCCTGGAGAAATGATTTAAATCAAAGGAAGCACAAACGAGGGAGATCAAATACACGTGACTATTCGTTCTGATAAAAGCTTGCGAGTCTTCTTCCCCGCAAACTGCTAATTAAGTATAAAGAAACGCGAAAGTAAACGGGATGCACAGGATAACGAACAACGTGGCATTTAATGCCCCATTAAGGAAAATCGTCGAAGACTCATGAGTTGCGACTATAATTACGGATACAGCACTAATGATAGCGCAAACGAAATTATGATGATGACGTTTGCGATGCGCGATCAACAGACGGAAGAAGAGATCTTACGGCGTAGAGTAAATCTCGCGATAAGGAAAATAGGTGCGAGGCGAGATAATTTACACGTTACTTTGTTCTTTCGTGCGAATATCGTGCTCTCTATATATAACCGGGATTGTCCTAAGGGCTTTCTTCCCCCCTCTCTTCCTTCCCCACCCCCTCCGCTTTCTACCCCTCTTCGCTTCTACTTTGCAACTTTATTGTCTACAGAGAAGCCTGCAAGCAATATTGTTTAGAAAAACACATGCGTATAAGCGACAAATAAATTCTGAAAGATTTCCAAGAATACACGGGGGTCACGCGAATACGGTATAACAATAGAAATTTCACGAAAGTATAGCGTGAGGAAATAGAAAATAAAAAAGGATAATAAATAAGACAATGAGAGAATTCGAAACATTTATTCACCGTGGCGTATCATTTTTCTGAACGACAGTCGGCAAACATGGCACGAAGAATTTAATTTTTAACACCTTTGATTGTTTAAAACACATTATAATTGAATCGCGGTTTTTCTGATTTCGTTCGCACAGAATAATACGTAAGCCCGAGGCGAGCTAATAAGCCACGCGAAATAGCCGTGGTAAGTAGTGACTTATGAGCGGCAAACAAGTCCGACAATAACTGCCATCCAATAACCTTGCATCTTAACGGCGCGTTACCTCGTTCTTCGTCTCTCCCTTTCCCGGATATTTTACTCACGCCTTTTCTTCCCCGCTACAAACGTTCCCATTAAACGCACGCATCGTCCACGAGATTATTCCCATCGCCTATAAATATTCTTTCAATATCAATTTCGTAACTAATCCGCCCGATCCCTATTCTTATCCTACCTGCGAAAAGAGAGGATCCTCTCCCTTTCTCGCTGAAATTACAATTTGCATGTCATAATTAGCATTTTATTTGCTGCACATCGTCTGAAGATAATAATTGTACATTGTCCTATTTTATCTTCTTTCTTTTTAAAATTCATTATTTTATCGGGGTAAAAAATACTTTGCTATTCATAGAGCTGCGATACTTCATGGATAACAACTTGTGTGTCTCCAGAGTCTTATTAAGGGTTAATATACTCGTCACGATAACGAAGCAATTATCCACATAATGAGAATTTACGAAGTCTCGTTTGTTCAGCTCTATTGTGTTACTGTTTCATTGTGTTTCTCTCAACAGTACGCGTAAGAAGAGAAAACAATATAATATATTTGAATAAAGTGATGCGCTGATTTATTCAATGTTTTCAATAATCTAGTCGTCCATATAAAAAAAAAAAAATAAAACTCAACGTGAAATAATCAATAACGTCATGTCTCTTTATAAGAAAAGAAAAGGAAACTTTCACGCAAATTTCAACATATGTTTCAATTTTCACGAAGTATCTTCACATTTTCATGCGAATTGATTCGAAATTTAATATTCGATAATATAATCGAAAAAATTCCAATCTTCTTCATCTTTTAAGTGCCCTCGAAACATCGTCGTATTATGCGACAGGCACGCGTGCTATTTAGCCGATTCTTTTCTCAGGAATACGACGATCGTTCATACTGTCGCACGCTAATGGCAATAGCGACCTAATTTAATTCTCGATTCTGTCGTAAGAGCTCTCTATTATCATCGAGTGTCACTAATTGAGTGCAGTCGACATTTCTATGACTTATGTATGTGTGTCATACGCGATGATTCTATAATTGTAACAATGGGATAAGATCTTGAAAACCAGGACCGATCTGTTAGCGAAACTTTTTATTTCCACTTCGCAAACATGGCGTAAATCTTAATAAATTTTTCATCGTTTTGCGCATCGGAAAAAATTATTGCGATTTTGTAGAAAGTTTTTCATTTTCTGCTTTTTTTTTTTTACAGAAGAACATAATTAAACTCTCTTCTAGATATTCGCGATTCGTAACATTTAAGATATTAATATAAAAGGGAATATTAAAAGATTTCCAGAAAAAAAGCATACAACGTGTTATTTTTGTCAAGAATATGTATAAAAATATAAAAAGAACGAGGACGATCTACAATAAATATAAATTTAGAAATCATTTCTTTATGTGTGTTTTTAAATGTTATCTTTTATACTACCCACGATAATTTACCTACGCAATTGCTCATGTAAATTTGAGATTTAACGAGACCCATGAGATTAATAAAAGATGTAATTTCTATAAACTTAATGACTTTTGTAAGTGAAATAGAAAATGGTAACAAAAGTCTAGATTAAATTTTAGCAATAGCTTTTGCTCGAATCTTTGGCAAAAATAAATTCTGTTTTGCGTCATAATTTTATCTAGCATGTACGCAACATCGTATAATGAATATTTCTCCAAATATATATAAACTGTATAGCTTTCTGTAAAAATAATAAGAGAGAATATTAAAAGCCGGAGTTGTGTGAAAAATAAAATATATATATGATAAGAATAAAAGCGCGACTTGTTCTGCTTCATACTGCTAGTTTTTCAATTTTTTATTACATTTATTTTGCTAGTACTTAGGTACAACTACACTAAATTAGAAATTCGATCTTAAAATGAATACATGTTTTACATTTCATTCGCATCCTTTTTTCAATTTTCTATAGTTTTTTGATAAATTTAAGTAAACTTAATCAATATAATATTCTAAAAATTCTACAAATATTTATTTTATTAAATTTGTGACGTGAAAAATTAAATAAAAGAGAGTAAAAGAAAAACAATGCGGTATTATTTCACGCGCGATATAAAAGATGAGTGTAATTAATTAACTGAATTGAAGATGTAGAGGAACGTCGGAAACTTTGTCTTTAAAACTCACTCACCTGTTGCTACTACCTTTACAGATGTGCTTGTGAGCAATAAGGGGCAAAAAGAAAAAAATCGTTTTCTTTTCGTTCTCTCTCTCTTTCTCTCTCTCTCTCTCTCTTTTACTCATAAAGATTTAAGAATATTTAATGTTAGTGCAAGTTATGTAATGAAACTATTACAAATCAGAAAGATTAATAAATTTATTGCTTAAAATAAATGTAATCGCGGCGAAGTATTTTCATCACCAAAAGAAAAAAAAAATAAATCTTTTTATCGATAAAATTCAAACATATTTTTAATTTAAATAATATTCTCTTGCATATAAAAAATTTTTGAACCAACTTGAAAAATATAATTAGGTTATAAAAGACAGAAAGGCACGATATGAAGAAACGATAAAACGGACCATGATAATTATCTGCTGTTATACGATAAGAAATTAAAAAAAAAAAAAGAGAAGCAAAGAAAGGAAGAAAGATAATTGAAATATATGTTAATCTCCCTAGTTATATTCTTTATTATTTCAAATCGGCCATCATATAAGTGAAAGTTCTTGCTATAATATACGATATCATATATATATATATATATATATATGTATATATATATATTTGTGATAACTTTATCGCACTAAATAAACTCACTTTGCCCCATCTATTATCAATGTAAACACTCAATCGAATCTGTAATGCATTACCGCTGAAAACAAGTATCTTTATATAGTTTGATCGCAATCATCGAATAACGCAGTAAAAGACGCGGACGACAAGTAAAAATCCAAGATTGATCATTTTGTAATGTTAAATTACAAGGACAAGAAGAATTTGAATTTTATCGCGCGTGGGAAAAATATAGAATTATGATGATGTAATTACATCTGTCAGTAACCGAGAGAGAAAATAAAAAAATAAGGACACGTTTTAAAAGAAGGACGCAAGGAAGAGGCGCGTCTTGAAATAAACTATTCACCTGTTGCTGCGAAACTATCGGCGCAATTTTCTGCAGATCCTGTTGGCGAGATAAGAGTACGCGGGTATCTCTTCGAAGCTGCCGAAAGACGAGGAAGCCTTCCTGTCGCGTTTCTCGCGGGGATGAAACTCTCGTTCGCGCGATTCTTCCGTTTGTTATCACGAATCGTGATTGCGAGAGTACGCTACTAGTGGAGTTTAGTCCTCCGTTAGTCACCGATGACGACGACGTCCGACGCCGGGTATCGCGACTTGGGTGCTGCGCGCGGGAATGACAGCGAGAGCGTCGCGACGCCGGCCTTTATACGTATGTGTGCGTCGGCGCCTGTGCGTGTGTTGCCCTTGAGATCGGAGATCCCCACGCATCTTTCTCACCCTTCGATTCGCGTGCCGCCCTTCCTTCCTCCTCCTCTCTCCTCTCTTCTATTCTTCCCACGATGCGTCGCGACGCTTTTCGCTTTTACACGTGAGTGCGTGAGACATGCCGATGAGACGTTACGCATGATCCATGCGTCGCCCAATTGCAACAGCGAATTTGACGGTGATAAAGGGGAACGGCGAAGGGAACCGTGGGTCGTTTCACTTCTTGAGTTCTCTGTAGCTGAAAAACGAGCTTCCGGTGCACTTTGTGAACATCCGGTCATTTCGCACTCTCACATACAAACACGCCGCTTTGATTTTAACTTCGCGCGATTATTGAGTTACTTGAACAGAGTTCGATATAGGCAGGGTTGGGAAAGTTACTTTATAAAAGTAACTCGTTACCGTTACCGTTATTTTTTCTAAAAAGTAACTCGTTACCGTTACTCGTTACTAATTTTAAAAAGTAACTCGTTACCGTTACAGTTACTAAAAAGTAACGAGTCGTTACAATTTCCGTTACTTTTTTACAATACAAACTAATAAATTATTTTGCATAAGAAAAACTTTTAAAAAATTGTAAGCAAGATTTCATTCAAGGTTTATTACAAAATAAATGATTAAATTTTATCGAAATTCTTTATTAATTTTTAATAAAATTTGTTGCTCCATAGTATCATCATTTAAATGCCCTCTTTGTGGTGTTAATACAGAGCCACCGATGCTAAACATTCTTTCTACATATGCACTGCTTGGTAGAGATGTATTATATTTAATAAAAAGTTTTTTAAGTTTTGGATAGTCGTTTAACATTTCTATATTACAATTATTTGATTTTAAAAACCGTTGCAATTCTTCTTGTTCAGATTCATTTTGCACCGTTTTTTGCTCAAAAATGAAAAAATCATCGTGATCGTCAGATTTTCCAGCTTTTGAAGAATTTTCAGTTGATCGGATTCCCAATAAATCCTCCAAGTAATTTTCAGCACGTTTTCTTTTTTCTCCAGCTAACCAGTTTAACTTAAATTTTGGATGTAAACATGCTGCTATTATTAATTCTTTTGTTTCAAATATTGTAAGAAATCTAAAATCAAATATAGTAAATTAAGCGACATTGTTTGTTTTATTGAAATTAATACTTTTGAATCAATAGTTTAAAATAAAATAATATTTTTCAATTAAATCCTTATTTAAAATTAAATAACATATGTATTAATCAAATTAATAAGTTACCTTTTATTTAAACCTTGCTGAATAGCTTCAACTAATGAATGGCAATCTATAAGGTCAGATTTATTGAGATTTTCTAATTTTCGTTGCAAGGTACTTAGAACTGGTAGTAAATGAGAGCTCTGCTTTTCCGAAAAGATAAAGCTCTCATTGGATATCGCGCGTCGCGTCATCGCACTGGTCTGCAAGAGCCATAAGTTGATCAATCACATTCAAGCATTTTTACAACATAATAAGAATGCTAATTGGTCGATTTGCTTACGGCTTTACGGTTAAGATAAAAATTTTATCACGCACAATAGCAAGAATAATATCTTAAATAAATCAAAAAATTTGAAAAAAGTAACGACAAAAGTAACTGTTAAATTCGTTACTCGTTACCGAAAAATGTAACGAAATTACTTTTTCCGTTACAAATAAAATTTGTAACGCCATTACCGTTACAGTTACCGAAAAAAAGTAACTGTAACGGTAACGGCGTTACAAGTAACGCGTTACTTCCCAACCCTGGATATAGGAAATTCATCCTAAAAAGAACGATACGAATAATGCAGAATTTTTATTCAAACGCGTGATATTCCGCGTGAAAAATATACATCGAGTAAAGAAAGAGCTGCCGCTTCTGTAAAAGGGCATACGGTTACTTGCAAATGTTGAGAAATAATTATTACAAGATCCTCTATCTCTGTAGCACAGGTATAAGCGAATAGCGCGCTCGGTATACTTTAAATCTCTCTTTTAAACGAGAGGTAGATTGCTTTCTCATTAGATTACGCTTCCTGCGCTTTTCCAGTCTCATCCCTCGAAGAAACTCACTCGCTTCCCTTTACAACACCTTCTCCACCCAAGAATCTCGTCCCTATAATTACGATATCATCTCGCGTTTTCCACGAACCTGTACAAGAATGTGCATAAGGGATTTCGTATCTCGCCGGACAAAAGTTTCCCCCGTAAGCCGCCCGAGCCAGTCAAGGAGCAAATCCGCGCGATACACCGGTTAAGCGCGTTTATGGATTTCGCGGTGGATGCATTACGCATCAAACCACATGCGGGGCTCCATCGCGAGATTTCCGCTCTGGATTTTCCGCTAAGCCGCTCGTAAACGAGCAGGTGCTTGTATACCGGATTCTCTGCCGCTCGCCGTCATAAAAGTTCTCTTCATGGAACGGTTCGGATGCCTTGCGGGAAATGAGACGAATCCGCGCGAGGCAATGAAATATTTGCATGTCTATGTCGGCGAGAAAAAAGATCTCCGTCCTGTCCGATGAAAATTTTTCCGGCCGATGAAATTTGACGAGGTACAATAGATACACGAGCGAAGAATTTGGTACGGAAGAACTGTAGACTCTCCCGTTAGATAAAGTGAAAATACATTCCAGTAAACATATTAGCGTGGGAGATGTAACTCGATTTTATTCACTATTTATATCTATGATTATTTAAACCATAATTAAGATGCGCGGACAAAAATTGCTATATAGTTTAACATTATTTATTTCTAATATTAATTATTCCGTACAGTCGGATTTTGTTCGGTTCAAACTACTTTTATAATTCTCATCGTTATATCGGCAGCTTGCAAATATGAATAATTGTAACATTTTCGATATTACAATGTAATATCGCATTATAAGCTTTATTAACATTATGAATAGAGAGATTCCATGTGATATCGAGTCTAATAAAATTAAAAAATATTCATACGTCAAGGAAAATATCATGTGTATTTACATTACATTATATATTACATTACATTCTATTGAAAAGGAATAAAAAGAGAATTTAGCTGATACGTCAGAACAAATGTGTTTTGGATAAAAATTGGTTCGTGGAACTATTGATTTAGAAGAGAATATAGATACTAATACCCGTATTCATAGTCCGTCCTTGAGGAATAAGGATTCCTTGTTCCTCGTTCCACGTTTCATAAACTTTCCTTGACCGATCAAGGAATCTTATTGGCTCCCTTATCTCAAGGAAGGTCACGAGCTTCCTTGAGGAGTGGATGCGACCTTTTAAGCAGACGATACGCAGAATATAACCAAATATAACCTCCAAAAGTTAGTTTCGTTACATTTCAATCTGTGGTTTTGTGGTTATTTGTTGTCGCGCTCTCAAACTGCAAGTGTATAAAATAAAGGAAAAAGGGATAATGGACAATGAATTCTTAAATGATTCTGACGATGGATTTGAAGACGAAAATCCAGAGAATCGGATTCTGTGGCGGATTCCGAAAAGATACATTCGCGATTGGGAAAATCCCGTGGAATTTTTTGAAGATACGAAAAAGTTTTCATATGTATTATATGAAATTAGTTGCAGGCAGCATAAAACGGTGCTGCCTCCATTCGGTCACTAAAAATCCCTAAAATATTCCTTCCTTCTGAAAGGGAGACTCGAGGTCCATCTATGAAACAAGGTGGCCTTGCAGATTCAAGGAATCCTTCATGGAGGCTTCCTCCGTCCTTAAAATAAGGAAGGACTATGAATACGGGTATTAGATAGATTTTACGTAAATATGCATATATTGATTTGGAAAGCATTCGATATAATAACACGGAAAAAAAAAGAGAGAGAATCTACTTTGTATTTTCACGTCTCCCCTTTTTTCAAGAATCCACGACATTATTCTCTCAAAATTATTACGTTAAAGGCAAAGATATATAAATGAGAATAATTTTCGCGACGTGCAATGTCAAGGATTGAGATTCGCCAGGAATGCGACGCGATTTTAAAAATGTGCTTTTTTCACGTAATTGCCATTGTATCTTTACTCTTGAAGAATTTAAACTGCGACATTATAAGGGATGCATCGTTCCTTATCACGCCGATACAATCGATAATTCGATACATTCCGCGCTCTGTATGAAAAGCGCCGCTGTATAGTGCAATGTATAAAGAGGAGAAAAAAAGAAGCCGCCGCGCACTTCGCATAGTTCGGCCTCGTCATCTTCCTTGTAAAAGCGTACGATCTGATAATGGACACGTTTTGAAACCGCCGGTCGATTCCCACGTGGATTTGAACACTGGATAGCCGTCAATGTCACCAATACAAGATATATCGCCGGCCGATATCTCGATCATTAGCAATGCTTCGAAATTAACTCTTGCTCTTTAACTCTAGATCTTCCATCGCGATTGTTAGAGAGACTGATAGCGTCTTTAATAAAGTATGAGTCGTAAATCGTCTGTCGTTTGCATCCGCGCGATTCTCTCTCTCTCTCTCTCTCTCTCTGAAATTCCTCCCGATTCCGTGTTGAATGCCACGTGACCGATCGATACTTGCACTCGGAGACAGAGAAGAGACGAAGAGCGTGTTATCAGCGCGACAGGATGATAGATAAGGAGATCGAGAACGGGAGTGCATCTCTCGTGCGATTTATTAAACGATCGTTCTCGTTAAATGTCTCTTTCGAAGAGTTTTTACAGGCATTTGAAGAGAGGAATTCTTCAATGTTTCCTCTTGTCGGGACACTGAAGAGAATGGCACTGTTCTACACTCTTCTGTATCCCTGCATGAATATTAATTCTTTAAACGAGGCCAATCTCGCCTTTATGGCGGAAACATAAGAAAGAAGATTAACAGAAGTGAGAAAGTTGCATTTTCAGCGAAGTTGATCATCGGCATCTCCAATTGTGTACAATAGTGAAGTATTATTTTCTTAATTAATTATATTACTTCCTAATTGAAAGTAATCGATAATAAATGCGAATTCATTGTCAGAGCATCATCTCAATGAGCAAAATATCTGCAAAATAATGCCAAAATGTTAGAAATTTAATTCTAAGAAATTTTTTATAACGGTATTAAAACTTGTAACCTTTAATAGATTGTACATGTTTTATACTGACACAAGAATATTATAAGTAATATCGAGAAATATGATGACAACAAAAAATATATCAAACGTCATCATATATACAATACCATCATTAATGATCTATAATATCATCATTATCATTAATGATCATTTATATATTATAGAGTAATTCTTTAATTGTAATGTTCATATTTTTATCTTAGGTTTAGTATCGATCATGCGTGAGAGACATTCGAATGATACGAAAGTAAATTGGAGGAAGAAAATTTTTATCTTAACTAATTTTATCGAGTACGAGTTTGCCGGGTTTCCAGAAAACAACTCGCAAAGGTCAATCAGTTACTTTCGCCTCAGTTAGCATTCGCTGCGATGTTTCTTCAATCATCCCTCTCGCTCCTGTTTAACTGAAGCTATATAGATAACGATGTAAGAACTAGAAGCGCCATGTACAATATATACCATATCTCAATTATTAGATGATCAATATAGGTTAACGATAAGATATCATACACGTGACGTGTCTAAAGTGTAATACGTAACGTTTCGATTGAACGTGATCGATGTCAACGATAATTCGGACACACACAACACTGATCCGTTTCACAATATCAGAGATCACGAGAACCCTAACAATCACGTTAATTGTAAAATCACCATCTGTTCATTATTATTATTAAGGTCCTCAACGATTATGACCGTCACCTGCGTGATCACCGTTGTCGCCTTTTTTGAAACTCCACTTTTTCCCATGCTCGTGCCCCTCCTTCTTGCCGTACTTCTCATCGTGATCGTAATGATGATCGTCACCTTCGTCGATTTTATGGCCCTTATGCTCGTGATGATGACCTCCCTTCTCGTGTTTCTCCTCCTTGCCGTATTTCTGCTCGTGATCGGCGGCATCGTGGTGGCCCTTCTTCTCGTGACCACCCTTCTTCGACTCGTGCTCGTGATGATGCTCGCCGTGCTTCTTCACGTCGCCGTCCTCGTGGAATTCGTCAAAGAACTCTGTCTTCTTCTCGTATTCGTCCTGTATATAAATTAGTATATAATTACCTCATCGTATAATATAAAAGAATTTCAGTTTATTAGAAATTTAATTTTGTTTGTCTCCTTTACGTTACCTTTTTGTGCACCGAATGCTCGCCATGAGTACTATGCCCTTTCTTGTGTTCACCCTTTTCCCCAAACTCTGCTGACTTCTTACCGGCTTCACCGCGATGATGCTCTTTGTGGAATCCGCCCTCCTCCTCGTGCTTCTTCTCCTCGCCATCTTTCTCGTCGTACTCCTTGCTGGCATGTTCTTTGTCGTGATGCCCCTTTTCAGCCTTTTCATGCTCGTGCCAAACTTTATAACCCTGTAAACATTAAAGAAATTTATTATTAGCAGAATTGGCAAAACTAGGTATAAATTCAATATTGCGATAAAGAAATGCGATAACAGAATAATTTACTTTGTGCCCCTTTTCTCCATCGTGTCCATGATGTTCTTCTTTATGCTCCGCGCTTCCACCTTCCTCGAATTCGTGATCTCCCCCATCTTTCTTCTTTTTATGATGCTCCTTATGTTTATGCGCGTGTTCCTGAGTCTCGCCGTGCTCGTGATCATGAGTTTTCTCGTTGTCATTTTCACTATCGTGTCTAGGATTATCATCTTTGACGTGCTGTCGAAGATGACGATATTCCTCGCGAACCTGCTTAGGATTAGTTTCGTCATATTCCTCGTGCCTGTGCTCTTCGTGATGTGAATCTCTTCGGGGGGTAGCCTGATGATGACGATGATGCTTACGCTTTTGCGTCGTTTTATCATCCTTACTTTGTTTCTTCTTGTATTCTTCGCGTTGTCTACGAGCAAGTTCATCTTTAGAGTGTCGAGCAATCAGTTTGTCTTCGGCAAAGGTCTCTTCGGAATCTTCATCCCGATTTTTCTTATCGCGAGATAGTTTCTTTCGATCGTAGCGTTCGCGATATTTTTCATTGGGTTCGCGAGATTCGTAGTCGCTATATTGTGGACCGTCAAAGTATTTATTGATACTTAGAAATTTATGCTTAACGTCAGTTTCATGATCGTGTTCATCGCGACGATTATTTTCTTTATCATATTTCTTACGATCGTTACGTTGTTTGTCCTCTTCTTCAGAGTCATCTCTATCATATTTATGTTTATTATATTGATAACGATGACTATGATTAGGCTGGTCTTCATCTTTTTCAGTATCGACATATTCGTCCTCTTGCTTTTCATCGGCATCTTCTTTTTCGTCTTTGTTATCTTTATGTCGAACGTTGTATTTTTCTCGTTTATCATCATTTTTATCGTCTTTATTATCTTTATCATATTCATGATGTTTATCCTGATAGCCTTGATAATTGCGTTTCGGCTGTTGATAACGATCTTCTTTGTCTTCCTCTTCGCGATCCTCCTTTTCGCGTTGTTCATTCGACGTCTTGTAACTCTTATAAGCTTCGTTATTGATCTGAGCTTTATGATTTCCAAAATTGTTCTCATTATCAGCAACTTTCGCGTTACTTTCATCCGCATCTGCGAGACGAGATTCGTTTATTTCGACATTTTCTGCATTTATTTTATTGTCATTAAGCTTTTCTCCTTCTTTTCTTCGCGAAATGAGTAATCCACTATTGTAATACGGCGCGAGTGCAGATTTAGCGGAAGCAATCGGTCGGTTTTTCAGCAACGGAGTAGAAATAGGTTTCAAAGTTGCGTAAAGAGGAGTGGAAACCTGTTGCGAGGTTACCGCGTGCGAAGATTGCACCGGTTGCCTGAAGTTTTGATAATTTTGCGTGACTGCTCTCGATACATTAAATACATTAGGTTCGTTAGTTGAGTACACGCTCGCGAATTTATTGTACAACGCGAGTCCGGCATTCGCGTTTAAATTCGATTTTTCGTCCTTGGGATCGTTATAGGCGGTAATCCTAGATAGAAATCCATCTCTTCGAACGGCTTGCGGATTCTTCTCTTGCTGAACAGTATATGAGGCGGATGTTTGACTTGGAATATGAATCAGCCTCGCGGGGTCCGTTCTCGTAGCAATCTGCTCCGCAGGAGTCTCCGTAATGGCATAATAATCCGACGAAGATATCCTTCGCTGATCGTTGATGGTAACCAGAGGACTCTTCGTGGTGCTGATTATATCTGTATAAGATACATCGTAATCTGCAAAGGTAGTTCTCTCGCTCGCAGGACTCGTCGGTGGGCTTGCCTCGGTGTTAACGAGTGTTGTGGAATCTTCTTCAGGTTTAAGGTGATTTATCGCGACGTAACGACGTGCCGAAGGCGTATTGAAAAGAGTCTCCGTTGGAAGAATCAGCGGAAGAACATTCGCGGAGGAACGGGCGACCTGTTGACGATTAAAACTCACTGGTGAGGGGCTCGGTTTCTTGTATGGTATCTCGATGACAGGTGAATCGGGCGATCGCAATACGGAGAACGGCCTCGGCATCCTGTTATACTTCGACAGTAACTGAACGGTATTTGGAAAGTTCAAATTATTCAAGTTATTTGCGTTGAAAAGGTTGTATGAATTATTATTGTTTGATTGTGGGATAAACGGAGATATAGTTTGAACCAAAGAGTCTTGAATGTTCCATTCGCGACGGTTTTCAGGCTCTTCCGTCAATTTGGAATAAATATTTGATGATGGTTCGATGGACAGTGATTCATTTTTTGGTTTCGTCTTTCCGTTGGGAAGTTTGAAATATCTTCCAGGCGTGTTTGATTCATTACTGTCAGCAATTTCTTTGTTAAATCTTGACTCTTCGATCGGTGAACCCCGAGGAAGTGTAACGGTGCGATTTAGTTGCAAATACTTTTTAAGTAATTTTTTAGTCTTCTTTTCTTTTAGGGTGGGCGACGTATACGAAAAGTCAGCATCGGGATGTGATTTTTGCGCTTTGTCGTCTTTTGCAGGTAGAATCGTTGCTTCTGGAATGTAAATTTTTCTCAGATTCTTCCTCGTCTGGGACAAATAAGGATTCAATATCGCGCCAACGTTGCTAGATGTCAATTCAGGCGCCCTTTGCGATATGTTTCGCAGCACTTCGTCATAAGCCCTCTCGAGATCCGTTGTTGACCCTGTGGCCTTGGCGTGTAGTACGTCTAAAGAACAAATATTATACAGGGTGTATCTGAAATGATGCACTAAACTTTAGAAGCGTATTCTAGAGGTCAAAATAAGACTTTTTTTTAAGGTTGCACGAGATACCAAGACTAGTTTTGGTCTTGTCTTGATCTTGTCTTGAATTTCAAGACAAGATCAAGACAAGATTTTAAATTAGTTATCAAGACAATACCAAAACAAATTATCAAGATTCTTGATATTATCAAGAAGTCTTGGGTTTTAAAAAAAGTTATCTAATTGTTCCCGATCTCTGAACGGAGATTTTAATTAATATGGAAATAGGCGAGAAAGACAAAAAGTTTTATTTATTGTTAGTAAATAAAAACATTTATAAATTTAAAAACTTTAAAAAATTTAAATTTAAAGAGTCTGCGCATCATTATCATTACACACTTTAATGTGACATAAAAATAGCGCAAATTAATTACTTAATTTATAAAGTTTAATTTCAATACTTACGTTTAAAAATATATCTATCGCTTTTTGTTTTTCCGACAATATTTTATTTCTCATTGCTTTTAATCCAAATAAATCTTCATATGCTTTTTTATGATCTTTCTCCAAATGTTTTTTGTAATCCAATAGTGTTACTATTTTTCATTTTTATTTCTTTAGCCACATTTTCTTTTTGACATAATAAACATACGCCGATTTTTTCATTGTTTCTTGTTTCATACTTAAAATAAGTTTTCTATGTGCATTGTTTAACTGCACTTACTTCCGAACTTTCATTATCACTTTCGGAAATGTTTGTATGTTCAGCAGAAGAACTTGGTTTAGTTTTTAGACTGCGTCTGCACAATCGAAACGTGAGCATACGCAGTAAAGAAGAAACGAAAATCGTGCTCGGCGCTTCGGATAACAGAAGAAATCGGATATACTTACTATTTTTTGTTTTTTATCAAGCTGACAAATAATTTATTGTTAGTGTTAAATAAAAACTATTAATAAAAATCAAGGCAAGACAAGACAAGACAAGATCTTTGATACAAAAATCCTCTCAAGACCAAGACAAGATTAAAATTTTCAAGACCAATACAATATTTTTGCGAATATTGTCTTGTCTTGGGTCTCGTGCAACCCTACTTTTTTTCTTATGAACATGGGTCCGCAAATGAATCCCCCTTCGAGCTTGAAAAATTAATGTTTTCATAATATACGTTTTTATTTTTTCATTTTAGTGGCTTACTTTACTTCATAATTTACTGGGCTATATCAAATTGCAACCTTCTACCATTTTTTTTTTTTCTGAAATACAGCCAATTTTTAATTTTTTTCTCCAAATTTTAGGGACTTCTTGCTCGGAAGTGGGTTCATTCGCGGACCCATGTTCATAGGGAAAAAAGTCTTATTTTAATCTCTAGAATATGCTCCTAAAGTTTAGTGCATCATTTCAGATACACCCTGTATATACAATAGAAAACTAATCGTCTCTCCGATATATATATATATATATGTAATGTCCTTATTTTTGTCGGGAAAAGGAAAAGTTATCTCATTCTATTTACCATGAGCACCGTTGACGATTTTTCTCTTGGTTTTCCTCGATGTAGTTCTCTGCGGCTCGTATTTCGCGATCACGTGCTTCAGTCTTTCCAAATTGTCCTCATCGTTCACGTCGACGATCACGGTGCGCGATTGTGCCGTGTCCTGATCCAAATTCGACGACGTCTGCTTCGAACGTCCGCTTCGCCGTATCTCGCGCTTGGATAGAAGCGAGAGTATCTGATCGCCGATCGTCGTAGCATCTTCCGCCACCGCGTCCGCTGTTACGCGAGTGTCATCGCCGCTCCCGCTGATAATCACTTCTTCCAGAATAATTTTGCGATTATCTTCGACCTTCGTGTCGTTGCGTCCGGCGACTGCGTCACCGATTCGTAACGTTAGCTGCGAACATCGATATTGTAGCGTCGATTTTGATATTATAAATATATAATTAAGTTTGCATTGTGCAAGCATTATTTTACGCATTGCAAAGCATCAATCAAATTTTATTCATTTGAAAAATTCATAATACGATATGGCTTCTTTCATTATTTTATATATTTAATCACGCGGTAAGAGCGATAATTATTCTCTCATAAATGCAATAAAATTTATTCTTGCTAAATATGTCACGCATATTAATTAGATTGATGTCAATTCGGACAAGATCGCGTATAATATTTTACGATATCGGGCACTACCACACACCACTAGATTTCCCGTCGCTTCAGCGCATTAATTAAAAGTTGACATAAACACGCGCCCACCCTTTGCTGCTGGCAGCCCTCTCGTTTCCACATTTACTGCGGATTATTTATTTTTGATTATTCTTGTGGTAAAGCGTACATATATATATATATATATATATATATATATATATATATATATATATATATATTGTTACGCAATGACACAATATACGCTGCTACAATAATTAATTAAACCCGCATTAATTATTTTTATATTTTTCTTTACCCTTGTTACCATTGTTTTTATGTGATTAAGGGCTTCTCTAAAAATCTTGAAAATTATTATCGGCATATTACCAAGTAAATGAACAATAGTAGCACCGTGGCTATCGATTTCCGGCAGATTTCCATGATTCGTCGAATCGGCGACAAAGACTGAACCGCGATCTTAACGCGACCGGGCAATTATATCGAGTCGTTTCCTCTATCAGAAGAACCGTTGGCGAACGATACGTGACAGTTTTACAGCGATTCAGATATCTTGAAGCGTCGAAGGAACTGTCGACAATTGGCCCTGCGATTGATCCGTTTCTTGAATTCGGCTTCCTCCTTTCTCTGTCGGTTGCACAAGATTATCGTCGCTCGGCCGAAGCCGATCCGAAAGCACATCCCGGTCTCTTATTATTTAGTGTCATTATTAACGTTCCTTGCGCAACGCGTCGCGCTTTTTACACGATCAAGTATCGTAAGACGCGGAAAACGTATCCGCGGTTACGCAAAATCTATATATCCACGCTATATCGCGATTCTCTCGATGAGAGATTTTATTTTTATACGATTTCTTTCTCGTGCCATTTTTATATATCCGCGCGAGCGATTGCTACACATTGGCATTTATATATGCAATTTTGTTGCTTACGTTAGTCGATTTGTCATACGAAAAAGGCGTAACGTCCGGCGCTTGCGTGGAACGCAGCTCTCTGTCGCAAATTATTTGCAATATTGATCAACGGAAATCAAACAGTTGCCACTGACAAATCCATTTATCGCAACGTCATCGTGTAAATTTTACATTTCTGCATAGTCGTAATCCCCCGATTCTTCGTAATCCGACTCCAGATTAATAATGCACCCGGAACACGATGCGCATCATGATAAAGTCACACACGATCTCCTGCGGTTTTAGCCGTCACGTAGCTTATTACTTTAAAAAGAATGGAATGGGACAAATTACAATTCCGCTAGAGCGGTGATTGTATATGATTGAAAGAATGAACCACAAGTCATTATTTTCGACCGACATAACTGATGACGGAACTGATTTGTCTTCATATTCTTCTCTCTCTCTCTCTCTCTCTCTCTCTCTCTCTGTCTCTCTCTCTCTCACACACACACACACACACACACACACACTATTTTTCTCTCTTTGCAAAGTTCTAATAAATTTTCTAAAATTTTTGGAATATAATTTTCATATATTTTTATATATGTATTCGTATGTTTTTTTTCTATAATCTAAAATTTATCTATCACATTTCCTTCATTTATCCTCCAATATTATCTTCTTAAAACAATTTTAGAATCATTTTCCTAAAAGAATTTCAAGATAGCAGCTGCGATCTTAAATGTAACTAGAATTTCGTTCAGTTAGGCGAAATTGAGATTGATTGTGTCAGCCAAAGTGAAAAGAAGTTTTGTGGCTCGATTTTTCACGCGATTATTACGTCGAACTTTAGGCGCATTCAAGCCTAAAATAGGACAATTTACGTTACTTGTATACCGCGTCGACGATTCGACAAACCCAGACTATGTCTTAATTAAAAGACGCAATTGAAGAGAATTCGTTATGTAAACCGTTGCCTCAATATAAGCTTCCGAAATGAAATTTGATTCGAATAGGCAATGGCATTTCGAAATATCGGAAAAATTATATTTTTAATAAACGTAATTTTTTATTTATAAACTGATATCTTCAATTATTAATCTATTACAGAATTTTAAGAATTTAATAAATTATTATCTATCTACAAATTCTCTCTTTGATTAACGTACATGTTTTGTTAACTTGTTTTCAACAAAAATGTTAAACGACAAATAATTAAATTATTAAGTGAGTACGAATGAAGAAGAGGAGGATTTTTTGGAAAATCAAACTGCAAATGGACAGCGAAATCTTATTCCTCTCGTCTAATTTCAAGTAAATTTTACTTTAACAAGATGAGAATTAATTACGAGTATATTTTAATGCTGAAAGTAGAAAATTTGCAGGGTTGGGAAGTAACGCGTTACTTGTAACGCCGTTACCGTTACAGTTACTTTTTTTCGGTAACTGTAACGGTAATGGCGTTACAAATTTTATTTGTAACGGAAAAAGTAACTTCGTTACATTTTTCGGTAACGAGTAACGAATTTAACAGTTACTTTTATCGTTACTTTTTTCAAATTTTTTGATTTATTTAAGATATTATTCTTACTATTGTGCGTGATAAAATTTTTATCTTAACCGTAAAGCCGTAAGCAAATCGACCAATTAGCATTCTTATTATGTTGTAATCTCATTTACTACCAGTTCTAAGTACCTTGCAACGAAAATTAGAAAATCTCAATAAATCTGACCTTATAGATTGCCATTCATTAGTTGAAGCTATTCAGCAAGGTTTAAATAAAAGGTAACTTATTAATTTGATTAATACATATGTTATTTAATTTTAAATAAGGATTTAATTGAAAAATATTATTTTATTTTAAACTATTGATTCAAAAGTATTAATTTCAATAAAACAAACAATGTCACTTAATTTACTATATTTGATTTTAGATTTCTTACAATATTTGAAACAAAAGAATTAATAATAGCAGCATGTTTACATCCAAAATTTAAGTTAAACTGGTTAGCTGGAGAAAAAAGAAAACGTGCTGAAAATTACTTGGAGGATTTATTGGGAATCCGATCAACTGAAAATTCTTCAAAAGCTGGAAAATCTGACGATCACGATGATTTTTTCATTTTTGAGCAAAAAACGGTGCAAAATTAATCTGAACAAGTAGAATTGCAACGGTTTTTAAAATCAAATAATTGTAATATAGAAATGTTAAACGACTATCCAAAACTTAAAAAACTTTTTATTAAATATAATACAGCTCTACCAAGCAGTGCATCTGTAGAAAGAATGTTTAACATCGGTGGCTCTGTATTAACACCACAAAGAGGGCATTTAAATTATGATACTATGGAGCAACAAATTTTATTAAAAATTAATAAAGAATTTCGATAAAATTTAATCATTTATTTTGTAATAAACCTTGACAGAAATCTTGCTTACAATTTTTTAAAAGTTTTTCTTATGCAAAATAATTTATTAGTTTGTATTGTAAAAAAGTAACGGAAATTGTAACGACTCGTTACTTTTTAGTAACTGTAACGGTAACGAGTTACTTTTTAAAATTAGTAACGAGTAACGGTAACGAGTTACTTTTTAGAAAAAATAACGGTAACGGTAATGAGTTACTTTTATAAAGTAACTTTCCCAACCCTGGAAATTTGTTACGAATGATGATCTTTCTTGATAATTTCGCTAAGCAACACGATGTCCGTCTTATATACAGAGTTTTGACTTTTCAGCTGTAGGCATCGTATAATATATTTAGATAGAATTAGAATTTTTTTTCTAGCAATCTACGTAAATAAATAAACTTTTAATAATATTGTGCGAATGTGTTATTGTATCTGCGTAAGAAAATTTTTTTAAATAATTATGATATTCAAACTTTACATATATTAATCTTGTTAATAATATTCCGTTGTTTATAATGTAATCATGGAATTGCGATCAACTTACAATTAAGGAATAATTGCATCAAGAGCTTCGGGTAAATTGCATAAGCGCCAAACCAATCACTGCGTGTAACCAGTAGATCGACTGCACACATAAAATCGATTGCCAGAGTAAGTTTGATCGTCGGTTAAATTCACCAGAAAATAGAGTCATCAAGCACAATCGCGCTTTGTGATCAATTCCCTCGGTAATATACCAATCTTACAGCAGGATTATATACTATACTCTGGATACTCCTCTACGTCAATATTGCTCGTATATTAATTACAGAAACACCACCCATTATGTGAATCAATAACGCATATTTAATATGAAGATTTATAGCGACAATAATTCACACGATAAAAATAATGTTATAATATATCTTTAGTGAATGTAAATCTTGTAACACAGAAATATACATTTTTATAATAATTATATAATTATTTTATCTTATTACAAAGACTTGTATACAAAACTAACATCATTTTGCATTCCATAAATCGTTGAACATGTCCTATAATTGCGATAAACTCGGTTAATAATTCTTATTAATCACTTATATATAGTTATCTATTTAATTTATTGTTAGTAATTTTTCCTTTAATTACTCTCGTTTGAATATCCGTCTACTTTAATCAAAATTGAATTTTCCACGCAGAAAATAATCTCACAGAAGCTTATGCACGTGTGTGTGTGTGTATGTGTGTATGTCTGTCCATTAAATTAGGATTAAAAGATCTTCTTCCAGAATACATTCAGTAATTTGTTTAGATGTTATTTAGTGCCTATGATAAGCACTATTACACAAATATGCGAGAAAATGATTTTTCAGTTTTTAATTTAAAAAAAAAAAAATTATAATTGCATGTAAAGATATTTTTTTAACATATCATAAAATAGAAATTATAGTTTTCTATCGTTAAAGAAGAGGAAGACTCGCAAGGTCGCCTCGATGCCATACATCTGCGTCAGAATGTACAAGTTTCATTTATGCACTAACGCCCATCGAAGCACGACCGATTTTACGCTCTTTTCTAATATTTTCACTTTTCACAACGATCGCCGCAGTAAAATAAATCACAGCGTTACATTCGAAACTCGTTCAACTGTACATTCTCGCAGTCTGGATAGACGATTACATTTATCGCGCCCGAAGACATTTTCGCTTAAATTTTATATACGTTATATTTAAAATATATTAATTTATATATATATATATATATATATATATATATATATATATATTAATATATAAATATATTAAAATATATTATATTAAAAATATATATTTAATATGTAAGGTATCTTTACGGTGCTTAATTGTTTATCGGTGTACTTTTATCGACATGTATAAAATATTATAAAATATATGTTAAAAAAAATAAAACTTATTTATTATAATACAACTATAAAATCCCTATGGGCAAATCCACGTCTTACATTCTTGGCGACAAGAATAAAATGATTATTATAATAATTTTTGATAAGTTTGACGCATCTGATATACGCCACTCAATATTATTCCAAACGTGCAGCATCGATTCGACGACAAAATTTTTATTGAAATAAATATAAGCAAAATACGTTCGACGATTATATAAGGATAAGTTTCGTGTCGTCCCGTCAACGATGATTTGATTTCGAAAATTTATGCCCTGATGCATGACCGCCTTTGTGGCCGTGTCTCTCGTTGTGCTCATGATGGTTCTCGTGCCCCTCGGCCGATTTGTGACCCTTTTTCTCGTGATGATGGTGGCCCCCCTCGTGTTTCTTCTCCGCGCCATGATGTCCCTGAAATCGAGAAGAAAATCGTGATTTTAGAACAAGCCGAAACATAAGCGTTTTAGTAATGAAGAAGATTATTTTAATTATTTGATAATTACTTCGTGATGTCCTGCATGTAGATTGCCTTGCTTTTTATGGCCACCCTTCTGGCCCTCATGTTCTTCATGCCAACCACCATGCTTTTCATTTCCTCCGTCTTCATGATATTCGTCATAAAAATCATGTTTCTTCTCATACTCGTCCTTTGAAAAGCGACAATTTATATATTAATGCAAAAAATTAAGAGAAAAATATATCAAAGAAAATTTAACTCTCCTATAAACATTATCATTGAGATATAAATATAATTAGATATTTTTCTTTCTACAATACAGCATATTTCTAAATAAAATTTACATTTACAATAAAGTGTTAAAAAAAAAAAAACATTACGTTTTATTACAATATTATTGTAATATCGATAGAAAAATGGCGCCGATCACATTTTAATGAGATCGACACAATTTCGAAAAGGATTTATTAACATGCGCGTAATTTAAAGAGTTGAAATTATATTATATCAGATACGAGATTATATCACATATATACAAGACCATCACATGCGTAGAAGCCCAGAGGGTCGTAATAACGCAGAAGCCTTATATATGCTTGATATCTTGTAATCTTGAAAAGGTCTACAAAAATATTTACCGCATTTTTCGTTAGAGAAAATCGCGTCTTTTAAATTACAATGTGCGCGAGTGTTTATCATATTATTAGAAAGAAATTAATTTTATCGAATGACGAGAAACGGCAATTGCGTGATCCATACCTTCTTGAAGACGCTATGTTCTCCTTTTGTACTATATCCCTTCTGGTGTTTTCCGTCTTCGCCAAATTTCGCGTTCTTCTCACCCTCCTCGCCGTGATGCTCCTCACCGAAATGACCAGTTTCTTCGTGCTTCTTCTCTTCTTCGCCATTCTCCTCATCATACTCGTGCTTGTGCTTCTCCTTATCGTGATGTCCTTTATCGCTGCTCTCAAACTCGTGGAAAGCCTTGTAACCCTTTTTTTTGTCACCCCCCCGATCGAAATATATTTTATTGAAAAGTTATATAACCTTTTTCTATTAGGTGTACAAATTTGCTTCCGCCGTTTTCCTATAGATGGCTTTAGCCATCAAGTAGTGATCGAAATAAATAGATCATAGACGTCATGCAATAAACTTGGGCATCTGGCAACATAACCCCATAGAAACATTAGTCGATTTGTGTCTGCATGATAAAGTTATTCTCGATTGAAAATGTCAGTTTACGAGCCAAATTCTCGTCATTTGCGGGAGGTTTTAATTTTCTGCTTCAATATGAAGAAATCTGCGGCTGAGGCTCATCGAATGCTCTCAAATACTTATGGTGAAACCGCTGTTAGTGAAAGAACGTGTCGTGAGTGGTTTCAACGCTTCAAGAACGGTGATTTTCACGTCGAAATCCGGCATAGCGGTGGAAGAGAGAAGGTTTTCGAAGATGCAGAATTGGAGGCATTACTTAATGAAGACTCGAGTCAAAGTCAAAAAGAATTGGCACGATCATTGGGAGTGACTCAACAAGCAATTTCAAAATGTATAACCAGTTTTTTACAATAAAGCCTCGAATTTCGGGGAAAAAAACGGCGGAAGCAAAGTTGTACACCTAATACATAAACGAAGAATTGCGCATTATGGATTGCCGTTAAGAATCGATCCGATAATAACGGGTGAGAAAAATGGGAGACATTTATCTTACCGGATACACAAAGCTAAAGTCTTCGTTTCATAAAAAAGCGACAAGAACGCGACATTATTAGAACGTCAATTTCGACACAAAGAAATGAAATCCTCGCTCATTTTCAGGATAATGATAATGAGAGAGATTCGCAGAAACATAAAGCGCTATCGGGGGACATTTGATGCCGACACAAAGAGGTAAGATGCTTTAATAGTCGCGCGCGGAATATACCGAGATGCTTCGTTTCGTTCCTCGGGAACGATATTCGTACAAAAACGACCGTGTAATAAATAGCGCGGGAAAGAGAAAGGGGAGCGCTTATATTACAGACAATAAAAAAAAAAAAGAGGAAGAAATCGTCGACGACGTCAATAGCCGTCGGGAGAACGAAGAACATTATACCTTGTCGCCTTTATGACCGTGTGTGTCGTGGTGATCCTCTTCGTGTTTCGAGCCGGCACCCTCCACGCTATGTCTGTCGCCGCCTGTGTTCGAATAAAATGTAAATAAAGCTGCCAGCACCAGCGTGAAAGTTAAAGGCCACTCGTTTAACGAGCCTCTCGATTTACATCGGAAAGGAGATCATTTACTTTAATAATCAGTAACGCGGTGTTCTCTACTGTGCGACTTCTCGCGGTATCATTCAAAAAGACAGCTATTTATGTTCGAAGATATTATTCTTCTTTTTAGGGATGACGTGAAATATCGGAGATGAAATTAGCTGCTTTGCTCGTTCGAGGAAAAATAGAAGCGCACGCGCGCGCGTGGGAAGCTTATTATTAAACTTATTATTTCTCGCATTACAATATTACGCGAAAGAATCTTTCAATATTTTACGTTTTTTAATATATGATAAATCAATTCACGCTGTCATTCTACAAACACATTGTACAAGTTCCACGTAAACCACGTAAAAACTAATTGTAAACGATAAATAACAAAATTATTGGAACTTTGGAGAAGAAGAAAGAAAATAAAAATGAATAAATGTTACTTGTATCCTCTCAATTCGCTGGTTTATAAATAGATAGTTTTTTTTTCATTTAATTTAATTTTTTAATTTAATTATATACGTATAATAAAATTCCCTTTAACGTACATATGTGTAAATCAATTTTAATCCTGAACTGTCATAGCTATAAAAATCCATTGAATCAAAACTGTCAAAAGTTTACAAAGCTAATATAAGGCAATTAATTGTAAGAATATATGCAATTCTTAAATCAATATATATTTGATATTTATTTTATAATTTCTACATATTAAATAATCTCGTTTGTACCGATTGATTTTTTATTATTCCTAGTGAAAAATTCTTATAAATGAAAATTGTATACCTCCGTGATTCGTAGCCTCCGCATCTTGATCCTTGGAGTATCGGAAATTGGCCGGTGCTTTGCGTCCCTTTTTAATCGCTGGTGAACCGTCAAGAAGGGCCGCGAGAGTCAACAGCAACCACAATATTCTCAAAACGCCAAAATTAGCTGTCATATTAGTAACTTTTATGAGCGTAGAACAGGAAGTGCGTCCGGAAGACAAGACAAGATACTGAAATACGCTCACAACTGTGGCCTCGATTTATTGCGCGGATATTTCCTCTCGTTGCTCCTTTTTTCTAGTCGTCGTCAGCCAACTGATCGTGTTTTTCTTGCCATTCGTTGAAAAGACTTCCCGCTTCCGTAGGATAACGATACAGAAGACCGAGTAAAGAGACGCGTCTTCTTATTTTGTCGTCACCACTTTCACCTGTCGCGTTCGTTCTTCGCGACGCTATTTATATATTAACGTTATTTATGAACAAAAAGTAAAACTGCGATATATATCTTTTATCGTTAACGCTTTGATTTTTAATTTATAATGTACTTTTTTGACTTGTAAATTATAATTAGCACAATTTTTACTCGTATTTTATTAGCTCCGCTTCTAATTATAACTTTTCTTAGCGCAACTTCGACTTGTAATATATGAGAGCACACACATTTAAATTATATAGATGTATACATTCCAAAACACTATAATAAAGTATCTTTTTTCATTAAGTACTTTTTGAGTTATTTTATATTTTAATCTGACATATTTTGATATATAAAATATAAAATATTTTATGAGATATTTAATTTTTTATGTCAAAATATGTCAGATTAAAATATAAAATAACTCAAAAAGTACTTAATGAAAAAATATTTTATTATAGTATTTCGGAAAGCTCTCGAGGTAAGCTACAAGAATATGTAACGAAAAGTAGGGGGTTCTATTAAAAAAATCCAAAGTGATTTTTATATGACCTTGACGATGCTATTCAAGGTCATACTAATATTATTATATAATGCGCCACTTAGAGCTCTACAACTTTTGCATGAAACATTTTTCACGAAAATGCGTTGTTTTCTCAAAAAACTGCTGATACGAGCGCTCTGTATATAATTTAATGATACATATCTTGATCCTATAATTTACAACGGAAGCATATCAAATACATCTTTATATTCTAAATCCTCGAAAATTTTCTTTGTTTTTGCCATAAATTTTTCATACAATCCTTAAATAATTACAGAAATTATATGTCTACATGAGCAATAAAATAATTCTGTCATTCTTGTCTTTTCTTTTCCTGTTTTATGTACTTCTACTAAGACGCAGTAGGTGTTTTCTAAAACGGGTTGTGTACATGTGATATAAACGAAACAATAGAAAACGTAGCGACAAAGGGATAAACGGATGAAAAACGAAAGGAGCTGGCCAAAGGATGTGGGTGGCTCAAGATCAATGGATACTAGATCCTTTACATTGAGCTACTGAGCAAACATCAAATGTAATCGTGACCGAGAAGACGGAGCCACCATGCAAACAATTCCTGTCTCTTCTTTTCTTTCTGCTCTTTCTTTCTAAATTGTTCATCTTGTCATAATGCAACCCTCGACTTTTCATCCATCGCATTGCTGCACTTGCGTCATCGTTGTCACTATCATCATGTCAGGGAAAAGCCGATGAGCTACATGAAAAAAGTTTTAATACGGATTCCACTAATGAATCTCTCTATTGTGATTAGTCTTATTAATCCGCGTTGTATCATATAGGATAATTAAGTGTTATACCATTAATGAACTGTTGTTGAACGACTATTTCTCAACATCGTGGTTTGCAACTCGAATGTTTCCCCAACATGACCATGTCGAATACGTTTTGCCAATAGCGGATCAAATATTTGTGCAACGTTCGCGATATTCTCTGCTGTTTCTCGCCGTCTATATGATTTCAATGTCGATGCAAATCACATTTTAACAGTTTATAATAACTAGATTTTAACGGCTTTTAACATCTACTTTAATACCGCGTTCAACAGCTGACGGAAACAGCGAATAGAGAAATTTCAAAAACCATTCGAGTAAACTGCAGAATAAAATTATCGAATGTTCTCATTGTAGATTCTTCGACATTTTCATTTTTATGTTTCTACAAAAACGCCAAAATTTTTTGAATAATTAACGATTGAAAATATAACAGAGATATAAAATAAATGATAAAATAATATTTTTCAAAGTTTTAAGTAGGAAATTCCTATAAAATTTTAATGTAAAGTTTAGAGATTCAAGAATATGTAGTAATATCAAAAAATTAAAAAAATGTACAGTACAGTATCAAACTCTCTCGCGTTATGAAAAAAAATCTCCAAATTGGCCAAAAAAGCTACAATACGAAAAGATACATTTAATCTCTTTGGAATATGTTGAAGGAAGGGGGATTATACAATGGGGTTGTCATCTCATTTCGCCGGAATATTATATAATGCACAGATACGTTCGGGAATTAAATCCGGCTTACAATTAACCGCCGCGATCGTCGCGGCTGGTGGTGTGTTCAGTTCGCGTCGGCTTTACCTCGTTTTGACGACCCAGTCACGCTCTTATTCCAAGTGCGATCCGTTAGACGGTCTAACAAGATATCGATAAGCGAATTATTCACAGGTGGAATTAGTCACAGGTAACGGCGGCGGCGTTAACCGACTCTGTCTGTGTTACTTATTCGCAGGATGGATAAACAGGGTCTGGGTTAATACGCATAATTTGATTTTCATCATCCCCTATATAATAAGTGTCATGCGCTCACACGAGAACGGAACAATATTTTAACCAAGAGCGTAACAATCGTTTCGAGGAACTCGTCTTTCCTTTCAAAGGGATCTCCGTCTTTGTCCTTTTCGAAGTCTTTTCTCTGTATTTCAGTGTCTTATTATCACGGTGTATCTTGAAAAAAAAAAAGAAAGATAAATTCGATGGTTGTTCGTGAACTACTTGGATAAAAGTGGAGATAATTGTTATCAAAGCAGCAGAATAAACTTGGCGAGATGAGCGACAGGAAGATCGAGAAGGACACGGAGGCCTCGACCCAGAGCACGGATGATTATGTGCTTCATCTCCCACGTCCGCTTAATCTCGAAGAGAAGAAATACCTATTGGCCGTGGAGAGAGGTGATCTACCCAATGTGAAAAGGCTTCTGCAACTTGCAAATAAGAGCAAAGTAAACATGAATTCCGATTTAAGCGAAATCAATGCGAGAGCAAAACTATTTCTATACAAAAAATATAAAAACAGTTTGCAGATGAAAATCGTAACAATAATTCCGTAAAATGAAGCAGTGAGACCTTTCGCGACATACGCGTTCAATCATTTCAGAGAGAACTGCTGGACATGGATTGTGTGGACAGTCTGGGTCGCGGTGCTTTGACGCTGGCATTAGAAGCGGAAAATTTAGAGATGGTCGAGTTGCTCGTTGTAATGGGAGTGGAGACCAAGGACGCTCTTCTCCACGCTATCGATCAAGAATTTGTAGAGGCGGTCGAGCTGCTGCTAGAACACGAAGAACTTCTTACGGCGAATCAAATGACCGAGCAGAATGGTGAGTCAAAATTGACGTTTTCGAAAGATTAACATGCATAATGTATCTAGATAATCTCTCACAATCGCAAAACTGTAATTAACCGCTCTTGAAAAAGACATATTAACTCTAATGTATCAATTCTAACCGATTCGAACCAAACCGCTTGTCAAAGCAAAATCAAAATATCATGCAAAGACGCCACTAATTCGCCACATGTATTAAAAATCAACACGCACTTAGCGGAAAAATACGAAATGGATGGGATCAATTTGAATCGAATTTACTCTTGTCTCAGCACACATATATATCTTCAAAAAAAAAGAGGCCATGGTAACGGCTATCTGCATATAAAGATATGATATGACAACACCATATGGTGCATGAGATGAAAAACAGGACGGAACTAAACGATGATGCTACTCTGCCCTTATCAAGCAATAGGGTATTATAATAAAAAAAGTCATATAAATTTTATTTTTAATCAAAAGTATATATTATAAAAAAATTATTTCCAAACTTTGAAGATTTTTCACCAACAATAAATAATTTAAAATAAATAAAAAAAGATGATCAAGATTTATAATTTTCACGTGACTTGTAAACGCTTCGTTATTGGTTAGGTCGTGCGTGACGTCACTTCGTTACTAAGCATCGATCTAGTACAGGGAACAAGAAGATTGTTAACGTTTTTGACTCTTTTTAAAGAAAAATAGTACTTAACGAATTGAGTAAAATGGCAGCAGGATATGTTAAGGCAAATTCAACAAATCTGTACTTTATCCATATCTTTATTATAATATGAATTATTACTGGTTTGCATACAAACTTCTATGGCTTGATCTATCACAGTACTATCACAAACAGTAACGAAGTGACGTCACGCAGCTCCGGCGCCATATTGGTTGCTTTTGGCGCGTTTTCGTAGCGCTTCAAATTATGATATTTTAAATAATATAAAAAATAATACAAATCGAACGTTTTGAAGCAAACGGAAAAAATTTTAATAACTAAATAGGGTATGAACTTAAAAAAAAAAAATATTTAAAAAAAAACCCTATTGATCGAATTTTAATCAATTTAAACCGACGCACCAATGTGCACTTAACGTATTAATTATGCTCTCTATAAATAATATTACTGCTTTTTATTACTTTAATTTATTTAAATTAATTGTTCTCTAAAAGATTGACAATTTTACATCTTATTACATAACCTTAATCCGAATCAGACATTACATTTAGATCGATGAAAAATTTTTAAAATATCGAAGTGTGTGCGCGCGTATTTGATTTCAAGTACCGTTGAAGAAATAATTTATTGCTTGTAAAAATCGCGCAACAAAACAATAATTTATAATATTTATCTTATTGCTTTGATTCTTATTCTAAATAATAATTTGATATAGCAAGAAATAATTTGCTATGATTATTAAAATGACGATTAATCAACTTTTGACATGTAACGCATCCTGTACGCAGAGAATTACATCGTTAATCGATAAATAAGATTTTTAGCACTTCTATTACATTGACCTTCGTTTTGCTATTCGCATTCCGGATAGCAGCCGAGAAGGAGATCATTCACAGTTGGCAGAAGGTTGATCCGGCATCGGCTAGATATCCGATGGATATGACGCCTTTGATACTCGCGGCGCAACGTAATAATTACGAGATCTTGAAACTTCTACTTGATAGAGGAGCCACTTTACCGATGCCGCACGATGTGAGATGCGGCTGCGATGATTGCCTTCAGGCAGCCACCGGTGAGAGAGAAAGAGAGACGTTGACCAAGCTTATTTCGCTGCAAAGAACTTTCAAAAATGTACAATTTGTTGATAAAAAACACGTAATTGAAATCATCTATTTTAGTCGATCCATTAAGACTGTCATCCACCAGAATATCCGAATACAAAGCTTTGGCGAGTCCAAGTTTAATAGCTCTGAGCTCTACGGATCCTTTAATGACAGCTTTTCAATTGAGCTGGGAACTCAGAGAATTAATCGTATCGGAGCCGGAAAGTAGAGCCGAATATATGAAACTGCGGCGGCAAGTGGAAAAGCAAGTTTCTCCTTTTAGAAAATATTATACGGAGGATACGTGTTTAAGCGTTGACATAATCGTAATCTCGTTCCAAATAGATTCGCGGTCGATTTGTTGCAACATGTCCGAACCACTACGGAGTTGGATACCATCTTAAATTATGATCCTAAGGAAGAGAATGCCGATCTCAGCAAACAATTGGCTCGACTGGAACAGGCTATACAATATAAGCAAAAAAGATTTGTTTCGCATTCTCACGTTCAACAACTCTTGGCAGCGATTTGGTGAGAGTATTACAGCATTAAAGGCTTGAAACTCATTAATTAACACAAAACATCAAAAAAATTTTTTAACATTTTTCTAACTAACATATCTAAATTCGATTCGAAGGTACGAAGGTGTTCCCGGATTTCGAAGAATGTCAACCATGCAGAGAGTCAGTATTCTTGTGAAGACGGCAGTTTTATTTCCATTTTATTGCATGATGTACTATCTGATGCCCGAGTCAAAAACTGGACAACTTATGCGAAGACCTTTCGTGAAATTTTTAGTTCACGCATCGTCTTATTTATTCTTTTTGTGTAAGCTTAATTTTAGTTTTAGAATAAATTATAAATAGAAAGTAGAAAAAAATAATTTTATAAATCTGCATTGATATGCTTATCTGTAGAAATAATAAAAGCAATATCTTTATTTAATTAATAATTGATACATTACAATAAATGCATTCATAGTTATACTCATGCTGGTATCACAGCGTGCGGAAGTGGAAATAGTTAGACTCCTGGGCACACAGGAAATGAAGAGAAATCTCGAGGCTTATTTAGCTCGGCAAAGAGGCGTGGCTCCAACTCCTATGGAAGGTATCGTCGTGCTTTACGTATTTGGATTCATATGGGAAGAGATAAGAGAGGTAGGCGACAAACGAGCTTTAATTTTTCTCTCTATATCTTTATATAGTATACATACATTTTTTTCTATGTATAAGTTTCTCTATGTATCTAAGACGACGCAACTCTCTTCTCAAATTTCAAGGTGTACATAGACGGTCTAAAGTCTTATTTACGGGACATGTGGAATTTTATCGATTTCACCAGAAACATGCTGTATCTGGCGACCGGTGTTCTCAGATTGGCGGCTTATCTTCAACAACGAAGCGAGATACAAATGGATCCGTCCGCCGCGCTGATACCGCGAGAGAACTGGGGAGATTTCGATCCGCAACTGATTGCGGAAGGTCTCTTTGCCGCGGCGAATGTTTTTAGTGCCTTGAAACTTGTCCATCTTTTCAGCATCAATCCGCATCTGGGGCCGCTTCAGGTGTCAAAAATATCTTTCCTTTGGTGTTTGCGCCCGTACAGCACTGAAGCTAGCAACAACATTGCTGCAACATTGTAATATTGCATATTGCAGTTTAATGTTGCAGTAATATTGCAAAGACATTATTTTACAATATAACTTTAGCAATGTTACAGCAACATTCCGAAAATATTACAAAAAAAGTATTCAATAATCGCTAGTTCATTCGTTTACTACTATGCGGCGCATGTTGCGCAATCTATTCGGCATTTAATTTTTAATCATGATGATTATATAAAGTTTACAAAGAGCGGCTAGTAAGATTAAAAAGATATAATAACTATTTTTGTTAATTTAAGTCGTATGACATGACCCTAATACAGGGGCTCAGACATTGGACTAAGAATTCTTTTAATAGTTTCCATTCTTATATAAAATCAAAAATTTGATAATAATTTTCTAATATGCAAGATACTTCAGATTTTAATAAATAAATTTTGAGATTATATAAAGACAAGAGAGATGTGAAAAAACTCGTTGTATGCGTAAATTCACCACAATCTTTTTGCATCCGGATATTTGAATATTTCGGATACAAAGAAATTGTGAATTTACGCAATTGCAAATTGAGTTTTTTCTTATTTCTCTTAGATATTCTCTGTCACTGAAGGAAATCGAATGTGTACTGAAAAATTTACATTTTATAATTTCGTTATTATTATAATACAAAAAAACTATATACACGCTAGATCCTGACTCTTATATGCCTAATTTCTTATTATTTTTTTCATATGTTAAAGATATTATGTCGATAAAAGCATTATTGCATATATATATATATTATATTGCTATGTTGCTGCAATATTATATTGCAATATTTCTGTAGGCGGACATTTTACTGTTGCTGCAATATCATAACAACGTTGCAGCAACATTTCGCAATGTTTCTGCAATATTGCAATCTTGCAGAAAAATGTTGCTGCAATGTTATTGCAATCTTGCGGTGCTGTATGGGCGTTAATCTCCTTTTTTGAAAATTCTTCTGCATCTAAATATACTTTTAATTCTGATACTATATAAATGCGTATCTATATGTACAGAAAATTGTACAATGTATTTATTTTTCTTTTTACCACAATATCAAAGAAAATTGTGATTTCTGTTTAGATATCGTTGGGCAGAATGGTGATCGACATTGTAAAGTTCTTTTTTATCTACACCTTAGTGTTATTCGCCTTCGCCTGCGGCTTAAATCAGTTACTATGGTATTTTACGGAACTGGAGAGAAACAAGTGTTATAGCGGAATGTTGGATCCCTCGTGGGACGCCGGCAGTGACGCCTGCTTAAGATGGAGGAGGTGAATGGAATAATCGAATTGCCAGACGCGGATGAGAGACGCGTTCGTTTCCTTCTTTTCAAACTACATCTCTGATACGCGAACGTGCGCGTATGTGTTTTTGCCGTCTAATAATCATGAAATAAAATAACAGACCGCGCATTCCTTTTCAAATCTGTAATATTGAATATTGAATTATTTATGAAGGAAAGAAGCTTTTGCAATACATATAATAAATACGTGACTTTCCTGGAAACATGTAGAAGAAAGGGTAAAACTGGGTAGGCGGGTCATATCGGATACCTTCGTTTTTTCGTGATGAATACTATTATCTTTGGCTAACTCGTGTTATTAGTTATAAATTGATGCCATTATTATTTTGAGATGAACCGTGCCCACGTGCACACAATATTTCTCTTTTGAGAGAAATTCAAAATTTTGTGGCCAAAAAGGATCGATATCGGGGCAATAAATCGAGTCGTTATGGACTTTTTCTACACAGAGCATCTGCTTCGGTAAATGCAGCGTTGCATTCTGTACATATTAGAGAATATATCGCATTAGTTTTGGTCGTCATTTTATACGCCGGAATATACAGCCGCCGTTTTTGTTATTTTCTTTCTGTTGGGGCAAAATCGGGTATCTACACACCTCATGTAATAAAAAGAGGAAAAACTATTATCCTGACTTTGTCTCCCTGCAAAAAGCAGTTGGAAACGAAAACTATCACTCAGAAAAAGAAACCACAAAAAAAAACTTTTTTAAAACCCCTAAAGTACAAAAATTAAGTAAGAAAGTCTTGCAGCAATGTAGAACAAGAAGATATCTTTATTTGTGATTTTTGTCAATAGAATATATGTTTTTGTATGGTATTTTGATTAAAATAAATCTAGATTTTGCACGGTGTTTTATATATTTTCAAATGGGTACCCGGTTTTACCCTACCAATAGAGCAAAACCAGACAGTTTGACTTCTCCAAAAAATTCTGTTATCCAATTTTGGTAACCAAATATTTTCTTTCTGCAATTAGCCTCATTTTCTCATAATTTAAAGTCCACTAAAGACTATTAACGGTCAGCAAAATTTTTCTACTCTCTGTTTTTTTGTAGGAAGATAAATTCAAAAAAAAAATACCCGATTTTACCCTACTTTTCCCTATACATTTTTTGAGCACAAGTCTCTTTTGAAAAGACCGAGCAGTTTTTCTTAATATATTTTTTTCTTTTAAATATAATTTTAACATAATTATCCTTTCAATATATTATTTTATAAATAGATTTCTCATTAAATATTTTCAGATTCAGTAATTTGTTCGAGTCTTGTCAAAGCCTCTTCTGGGCCAGTTTCGGTATGGTCGGCATCGAAACTTTCGAACTCACTGGTACGTTCGTTCATATAATTGAAATATGCAAAAATAATCTTTTTGTTTTTCTTATAAAATTTACTCATCATCTTTATCTCATCGATTTGTATCCATCATTTTCTAAACACCAATATTTTTTTTTCAGGAATCAAGTCGTACACTCGATTCTGGGGCCTGTTGATGTTCGGATCGTATTCCGTGATCAATGTGATTGTTCTGCTAAATCTACTGATAGCTATGATGAGCAATAGCTACGCTGTTATTGAAGTAAGTTTCCGATTCGAATGATATTCGTGACCTGAATCTCGTTAACGAAAACATCGACGCGACAGGAACATTCTGACACGGAGTGGAAGTTCGCGCGAACGAAATTATGGATGAGCTACTTTGAGGATAGCGGAACTCTCCCACCGCCCTTCAACATCTTTCCGCCGCCAAAGTTGCTTTTCCGATTCTTCGGGTTGCAGAAGAAGTCCGTTGGTAGACGTTGCAGTCAACGTCGACGTGCACGCGAACACAAGTGAGATATCTTGAATCATTTGCAAACATAAGCAAAATAATATAATACAAAAATAAAATTTACTTCTTTCTATTAACTGATAGTAAATAAGTAACTAATAACTATTTCTAGAATAATTTTAAACACTGAACACGAATCTGTCATCAAAAAATTTCTATCGGATTAAGTTTTAGAGAAAAACGGGATTGAAACCCCCCAAAAACGCATTTTTTTCCATCTTTGAAAATTTGTAGCAGACGAACCTGATGTGTAAGGTACTTCAGACAAGGCTCAAATGAAAGCTTGAATATTGTACTTTAATATAAAAATATTGAATCTTTTACTTGCAATTGGAATGTACCGGGCGATCATTCTACTTGACACAGTGTGACTACACTTAAAAACAAAGCGCGCCTGAGGTTCGATTGTATCTACGATAAAAGATTCGATATTTTTATATTAAAGTACAATATTCAAGTTTTGAGCCCTATCTGAAGTCTCTTGCACATCGGGTTCGTCTACTATGAATTTTCCAAAATAGTAAAAAATTCGTTTTTTGTGGATTTTAAACTCGTTTTTCTCAAAAACCTGACCTGATAGATCATTTGCCTTGCGAATTTGGATCTAGCGCCCCAAAATAGGTTAAAAAAACCTTGTTTTCATTTCTGGCACTAAAAAAAGCGTGAAATTTGTGAACTAATATAATTAATACTCTAATGTGATTACTAATGATTAGTTAATATTGAAAACTTCATGGAATAATTAATTGATTATTAATCTGCAGACAATGTTGTGTGACGATAAAAGTATGTTTAATTGTATATATATATGTGTGTATTCCTGTTGTTAATATGTATGTACGATTATTATGTAGATATGGAGCTGTTATGAGAGCTTTGATATGGCGATACATTGTGAACGCGCACAGCGAGCATGAGATGGAACCTGTCACTGAAGACGATGTTCATGAACTTAAGACTGATTTGTCGTCCTGGAGATGCGAACTTCTGGACATTTTGCACAGAAATGGCATGGACATTGGCAGTGTCAATAAAAAAGAAAAGAGTAAGCATTTTTATATAAATATTATGATATTTTCCAACTATTAAATATTTACTAATAATAATAAACAGATAGTATAGAATAAAACTAAAACTTTTTGCAAAGATTTTAATATAAAACTATATTAAAACTCATGTTTTTTTCTCCTTTGTCTAGCTGTACTCGGAAAGAAGATGAAGGTCTGGGAGCGAAGGCTCATGAAAGACTTCCAAGTATCAGGTCCTGTGAATCCAGCTGAAAACGATCTTCAAGAAGAAATGGCTCTTCAACAACACGAAAACGAAAGCAATGTCGAAAGATGGAGGAGAGTCGCCAGATTGGCGGTATTAACTTCGGCCGAACATCGTTGGACTCAGGTGCATGAGATCTTTCTATTTTATAATATAAAAAAAATCAAAGTGTTAAACTTTCTGTCATATACGATTTCATATAGGTCGTAAGAAACGCAATTAGAAGCTCGCAAATCGGCAAGAGCACCAGCAGGGCATCGCTCCAGAATCAACAGAGCCTGAAGAGAGCGATGGAGGAGGCGAAACGTCTGGCACAAAAGAGTCCATTACCATCAATTGTCCCGGTCGAATTACCAGAAACTACAGCAGATACGATACGGCATGTTCTACACGATATCGTAAACGAGACTGATAATGATGCTAAAACTTCGGAAAGCAAAACTCCGGAACCAATTAGAAACGGGATCCGTTCTCAACCATTCGAATCCATTATTCAGGTGCTAAATTAATAATTTACATTTACGACATCCAAAGCGTTCTATGATAAATGTAAAACAATTTAATTTCTTTCTAAGCGTACAAAAGAAAGAGAGAGAGAGAGAGAGAGAGAGAGAGAGAGAGAGAGTGGGCGGATGGGGGGGGGAGAGGGAGAGAGGATCAGTACTAAATAATTTTAAAAAATTTTGGAAACTAATATGATAAACTATTACATAATTATTTATTAAAAATTAAAATATTGATTATAAAAATATTTTTTACGTAGCCTAAATCTACATCCTCGGTTGATTTCGTCAACGAAACAACTACGAAAGCTACGCCATTGTTACCGCTTCGCACATCACCACCACGAGTGATCAAGAGGAAGGCACCTATTCTATCAAATACTCAATCATCAACCGGTAATATTTTTATAGAATTTACATATGTGAATTGCATTATATGAATATTATTTATATGACTTATTATTAATTATAAAGCGAGCGTATAATATACAATGTTAAAATTATCAAACGTGTATCATATTATAAAATATTATTTATATTTAATTATTTAATTTATGTGTTATATTATATTATATTATATTATATTTATTACTAATATATACGAGTATATATTGCGCTATTATTTCTCTCTCTCTCTTTAGGACAACCGTCAATTTCTACTCAATCCACGTTTACTACGAGTACTACACCGGCTGTCTCCACTACATCTGTAACTACTATCGGTACCTCGATCACTGTAACTACGACTATTGTTACCGCTGCTACTTCTACTATTGCAAAATCCACCACTACTGCTACTATGACGAAAACTACTTCTAGCTCTTCCACAGAAAACCAAGGCAAACCCGCAGCGATTACTGTCACAAATACATCCTTTATTAGCGTCAAAGACGGAAATAGTTCAATCAGAGCACGGCCAAAAGCTTCATATAGCCCTAAACTTTCAATTCCGTCTTTAACAGTTACCTCGGATAGTAACAAAGATAATCATAGAGAGAAGCTCGTAGCCGTTCCGCCGCATAGTAAATCTTCGAGAGGAGGATGGCTTTAAATTTAAGGCAAAGGATTATAGTACTCTGCGTTGATACCACTGCTT